>NC_090439.1:136078861-136378861 GCF_031143425.1 Pleurodeles waltl | reverse complement strand
AGGTGCATTCCGTGGTCTCAAGACACCACCTGGCGGTTCAGCGGACTGGCGGCAGACCCCCACCTCCTCCCCCACAAATAACAACATGGGAGGAGCAGGTCTTGGAGATTCTGCATCCTGAGGGCCTCGCAGGAGTAGGTGTAGGAATGGACTCTGGTAAGTCAAATCTTAACTATTACAACCCCTACCCTACCTGCATGCTATCACATACCCCCACCCTCCCCCTCACCCCCAGCACCCCAACTCCTCACATATGTCCCAACATCACAAACCGCCCATCCCAACACCAAGCCCTGCATGCAACAACAAAGCATGGACACCCATCACTAAAGCATGCCCACTGCACATACCCATACAACCCCCTAAATCATCCTCACACAAGGTCCCACACAGGAATGCAAACACTGGGGTACACGGTCACCCACCCATTGCACACCATGACACACACAGATGTAATAACCATCCTTTTATACCCCTGCAGGAC
Organism: Pleurodeles waltl; assembly: GCF_031143425.1. Taxonomy (NCBI): domain Eukaryota; kingdom Metazoa; phylum Chordata; class Amphibia; order Caudata; family Salamandridae; genus Pleurodeles; species Pleurodeles waltl. Next base: position 136,378,377 of record NC_090439.1, on the reverse strand, counting down.
CCCTACCCAACGTCACCGGACAGAAGGGTCCACACATGTCCACACCACCAACAGAAGAGGCCCACAGTGATGACAGCAGCTCTGTCCAACTGGATCTAGATGACCAGCCCGCCCATCGGGGACCTCGGGACACTCGGTTCCCATCACCCAGTCACAGGCAACTACAGACCTTCCACCCTCTGGAAACACCAGCACAGCACCCACCCAGCAGGCCCATACCTCTGTCCCCAGGACACGTCAATCAGCAGTGTGTCCACCACTACAGGGAACCCAGGATAACCCACCACCCCAACAACAACAGGGACCTGGGGGCAGTGGTAGTGGGCACATGGTCCAGGGGACGGAGGCCCAGGAACACAGGGGAACTGGGAGGGCTGCTGTGTGACAGGGGGCGGACAGGCCAAGGGAACCCAGTCTCCACAAGGCCCTCTCTTCCATCATGGGAGCATACCACCACTCCCAGGAGACGATGGCAACGGTACTGGCCAAGATTCAGGAGTCCCAGTGCCTGCAGGAGGAACAGTATATGGGCTTCAGGGAGGAACTCAGAACCATCAGCTCCACCCTGGGCACCATAGTAGGGGTGCTGAAAGAACTTGTGAACACCAGGAGGGACACTGTGGCACTACAAGGGGCCCCTGACACTAGCATGGACGATGAACTGCCCACCACCTCCGCTGGCGCTAGTGGACAGGACGCCCCGCCACAGGACCACCACACCAGCACCCCACCCCCTGCAGAGGGAGAACCACCCCGCAAATGGTCCCTGATTTCCAGGAGAAAGACAGAGCACGATGCCAAGACCCCCGCCAAGAAATGAGACCACCCCGATTGTCATCCTACTGTCCCACTTTGTCACCCTGTCCATACTGAAACTGCCCCAGCTCCACTTCCGATGCCCATATGGGCAATGAACCTGTGAGACTAATAGACTGGACTCTGCCATGGACATTCCTCCGCCATCACCCCTCACCATTTCACTACCCCCTCCAATATTGAGCACTTAAATAAACACCCTTAAAGCACAAAACAATCTGGAGTCTCCCTGTGATTTCAAAATAGTGTATTAGCAATTACAGTGACAAAATGATCTTTCAAGTTTAATGTCAACATACATATGTCACACAGCTATAGTCCATGAGGAATCTAAGCAGATGTCACACAGTGGGACACACATCTGTGAAATCGTAAGGGAAAGTGACAACTCAGTGACCATACACTGGGTGAAAACGACAGACAGTTGAGAGGTAGTAGTGTTAAAGTACATGTAGCAGGCAGGTTTGTATTCTTACCTGTGTCTCACTGAAAATATTGCTGGATCACTGAGTCCCTGTTGTGCATGTCTTCTTCCCCTGCTTCCTCGTCTTCACTGTCCACAGGCTCCACAGCTGCAACAACACCACCATCTGGACCATCCTCCTGCAGAAAAGGCACCTGTTGTCGCAAAGCCAAGTTATGAAGCATACAGCAGGCCACGATGATCTGGCACACCTTCTTTGGTGAGTAGAATAGGGATCCACCTGTCATAAGCGGCACCTGAACGTGGCCTTCAGGAGGCCGAAGGTCTGCTCGATCACCCTCCTAGTTCGCCCATGGGCCTCATTGCAGCGTTCCTCTGCCCTTGTCCTGGGATTCCTCACTGGGGTCAGTAGCCATGACAGGTTGGGGTATCCAGAGTCACCTGCAAATGGTGAGGGACAACTGTTAGACACGCACTAACCTGGAGGGATATCCCCAGACCCAGACAACCATTCCCACTGACTTGCTTCCAGGTGCTCAACTAATAGCCACACACGTTGCCTCTGGAGTTGACCCATCACATAAGGGATGCTGCTATCCCGCAGGATGTAGGCGTCATGCACTGAAGCAGGGAACTTGGCATTCAGATGGGAGATGTACTGGTCTGCCAAACATACCATCTGTACATTCATCGAATGATAACTCTTCCGGTTTCTGTACACCTGTTCACTCCTGTGGGGGGGTTACCAAAGCCACATGTGTCCCATCAATGGCACCTATGATGTTGGGGATGTCTCCCAGGGCATAGAAATCCCACTTCACTGTAGGCAAATCCTCCACCTGAGGGAAAACGATGTAGCTCTGCATGTGTTTCAGAAGGGCAGACAACACTCTGTACGTTGGAAAACATAGGCTGGGATATCCCTGATGCCATGGCCACTGTTGTTTGAAATGACCCACTTGCAAGGAAATGGAGCACTGACAGCACCTGAACTTGAGGGGGGGTTCCTGTGGGATGGCGGATTGCTGACATCAGGTCTGGCTCCAACTGGGCACACAGTTCATGGATTGTGGCATGGTCACGCCTGTATGTGATAATCAAATGTCGCTCCTCCATTGTCGACAGGTCCACCAACGGTCGGTACACCGGAGGATGCCGCAATCTCCTCACAAGTCCCAGCGGACGGTGCCTATGAAGGACAACAGCGAGCACAGAGTCAAACAACTCAGAGGTACGTACCCAAAGTTTACACAGAACACCTATCATACACAAAAGGTGGCCTGTATGTGTGTTGAGTCTAGGCATAGGTATGAGTGACGCAGTTGGAAATGAATCCATGTGGGCCCCTGAAATGGCGGCTGCGTGATCTCTAAAGTGGGACAATTGGATGTGAGGTAACTGCGCTGGCGTTGTACACCTTCGTGGTAGGCGGTCGAAGACCGTGGCGCAATGCTGCATTGGTTAACATTGGACCCTATGGGTCCCAGGAGCCAATGGCGATGTACGCCGGCGGTACACTTGATACCTGATCTTCGACAGGAGAGGACCTACACTGCAAGTGCTGCTGTGACCTCGGTCTGGAAGAGACAATGGCTCGAGTGTCTGGGGAAAGGGCCACTGCCTTCACATCGGAGGAGTTGAGGAAACTTGTGGATGGGGTCCTCCCCCAGTACACGCTACTCTATGGTCCTCCAGACAAACAGGCAAGTACACAGGGAGAATGTTGTATGGGCTATGCCTGTGTGGAGAGGGCTGGATGTAAGAAGGAAGGGAGGATAGTGCTGCATGCATGAAAGACGGTGAATGCATGTGCCACAAGCAAGGGTAGGGATGGGGGCCAATCACTTTGACGGTGCAGTTAGTAATAACTTCTCTTTTCCCCTGTACATTTCATGTAGGTCAGAGCCCACCAGAAGAAAGATATTTGGCGTGCCATCTCCAAGGATGTCCGGACCCTGGGGGTCTACCACAGACGGAGCACCCACTGCCGGTAAAGATGGGAGGACATTCGCCGCTGGAGCAAGAAGACGGCGGAGGCTCAGCTGGGGATGGCCTCCCAATGTGGGAGGGGTGCTGTAGGAGGCTGGACTGGCTTGTAGTGAGTACCAAGGGGTACTTGCACCTTGCACCAGGCCCAGTTATCCCTTATTAGTGTATAGGGTGTCTAGCAGCTTAGGCTGATAGATAATGGTAGCTTAGCAAAGCAGCTCAGGCTGAACTAGGAGACGTGTGAAGCTACTACAGTACCACTTAGTGTCATATGCACAATATCATAAGAAAACACAATACACAGTTATACTAAAAATAAAGGTACTTTATTTTTATGACAATATGCCAAAGTATCTTAGAGTGTACCCTCAGTGAGAGGATAGGAAATATACACAAGATATATATACACAATAGCAAAAATATGCAGTATAGTCTTAGAAAACAGTGCAAACAATGTATAGTTACAATAGGATGCAATGGGGAAACATAGGGATAGGGGCAACACAAACCATATACTCCAAAAGTGGAATGCGAACCACGAATGGACCCCAAACCTATGTGACCTTGTAGAGGGTCGCTGGGACTATTAGAAAATAGTGAGAGTTAGAAAAATAACCCTCCCCAAGACCCTGAAAAGTGAGTGCAAAGTGCACTAAAGTTCCCCTAAGGACAAAATAGTCGTGTTAGAGGGAAAATGCAAGGAAAACACAAATCAGCAATGCAACAACGATGGATTCCTGACTGAGGGTACCTGTGGAACAAGGGGACCAAGTCCAAAAGTCACAAGCAACTCGGAGATGGGCAGATGCCCAAGAAATGCCAGCGGTTGGTGCAAAGAAGCTCTTACTAGGCTGAAGAACTGTGAATACTGCAGGAACGACAAGGGCTAGAGACTTCCCCTTTGGAGGATGGATTCCGCACGCCTTGGAGAGTTGTGCAGAAGTGTTTTCCCGCCGGATGGACGCCAACAAGCCTTGCTACACGCAAATCGTGCGTTTGTCGTTTTTTGGACACTGCTGGGGCCCAGGAGGGACCAGGAGGTCGCAAATTGAATCTGTAGAGAGAGGGGACGTCGAGCAAGATAAAGAGCCCTCACTGAAGCAGGTAGCACCCGGAGAAGTGCCAGAAACAGGCACTACGAGGATGCGTGAAACGGTGCTTGCCGAAGTTGCACAAAGGAGTCCCACGTCGCCGGAGACCAACTTAGAAAGTCGTGCAATGCAGGTTAGAGTGCCGTGGACCCAGGCTTGGCTGTGCACGAAGGATTTCCGCCGGAAGTGCACAGGGGCCGGGGTAGCTTGCAAAGTCGCGGTTCCCAGCAATGCAGCCCAGCGAGGTGAGGCAAGGACTTACCTCCACCAAACTCGGGCTGAAGAGTCACTGGACTGTGGGAGTCACTTGGACGGTGTCGCTGGATTCGAGGGACCTCGCTCGTCGTGCTGAGAGGAGACCCAAGGGACCGGAGATGCAGCTTTTTGGTGCCTGCGGTTGCAGGGGGAAGATTCCGTCGACCCACGGGAGATTTCTTCGGAGCTTCTGGTGCAGAGAGGAGGCAGACTACCCCCACAGCATGCACAAGCAGGAAAACAGTCGAGAAGGCGGCAGGATCAGCGTTACAGAGTTGCAGTAGTCGTCTTTGCTACTATGTTGCAGGTTTGCAGGCTTCCAGCGCGGTCAGCGGTCGATTCCTTATCAGAAGGTGAAGAGGGAGATGCAGAGGAACTCGGCTGAGCTCATGCATTCGTTATCTAAAGTTTCCCCAGAGACAGAGACCCTAAATAGCCAGAAAAGATGGTTTGGCTACCTAGGAGAGAGGAAAGGCTACTAACACCTGAAGGAGCCTATCACAAGGAGTCTCTGACGTCACCTGGTGGCACTGGCCACTCAGAGCAGTCCAGTGTGCCAGCAGCACCTCTGTTTCCAAGATGGCAGAGGTCTGGGGCACACTGGAGGAGCTCTGGACACCTCCCAGGGGAGGTGCAGGTCAGGGGAGTGGTCACTCCCCTTTCCTTTGTCCAGTTTCGCGCCAGAGCAGGGGCTAAGGGGTCCCTGAACCGGTGTAGACTGGCTTATGCAGAATTGGGCACATCTGTGCCCAACAAAGCATTTCCAGAGGCTGGGGGAGGCTACTCCTCCCCTGCCTTCACACCATTTTCCAAAGGGAGAGGGTGTCACACCCTCTCTCAGAGGAAGTTCTTTGTTCTGCCATCCTGGGCCAGGCCTGGCTGGACCCCAGGAGGGCAGCTGCCTGTCTGAGGGGTTGGCAGCAGCAGCAGCTGCAGAGAAACCCCAGGAAGGGCAGTCTGGCAGTACCAGGGTCTGTGCTACAGACCACTGGGATCATGGAATTGTACCAACAATGCCAGGATGGCATAGAGGGGGCAATTCCATGATCATAGACATGTTACATGGCCATATTCGGAGTTACCATGGTGAAGCTACATATAGGTAGTGACCTATATGTAGTGCACGCGTGTAATGGTGTCCCCGCACTCACAAAGTTCAGTGAATTGGCTCTGAACAATGTGGGGGCACCTTGGCTAGTGCCAGGGTGCCCTCACACTAAGTAACTTTGCACCTAACCTTTACCAGGTAAAGGTTAGACATATAGGTGACTTATAAGTTACTTAAGTGCAGTGTAAAATGGCTGTGAAATAACGTGGACGTTATTTCACTCAGGCTGCAGTGGCAGGCCTGTGTAAGATTTGTCAGAGCTCCCTATGGGTGGCAAAAGAAATGCTGCAGCCCATAGGGATCTCCTGGAACCCCAATACCCTGGGTACCTCAGTACCATATACTAGGGAATTATAATGGTGTTCCAGTAAGCCAATGTAAATTGGTAAAAATGGTCACTAGCCTGTCAGTGACAATTTGGAAAGAAATGAGAGAGCATAACCACTGAGGTTCTGATTAGCAGAGCCTCAGTGAGACAGTTACTCACTACACAGGTAACACATTCAGGCACACTTATGAGCACTGGGGCCCTGGGTTACCAGGGTCCCAGTGACACATACAACTAAAACAACATATATACAGTGAAAAATGGGGGTAACATGCCAGGCAAGATGGTACTTTCCTACACAACCCCCCCCCAAACGAAGGACAATAAGACTAGCCATTACCTGATGAGTCTTCATTGTCTAAGTGGAAATATCTGGAGAGTCCATCTGCATTGGAGTGGCTACTCCCAGGTCTATGTTCCACTGTATAGTCCATTCCCTGTAGGGATATGGACCACCTCAACAATTTAGGATTTTCACCTTTCATTTGTTTTAGCCAAAGTAGAGGTTTGTGGTCTGTCTGAACAATGAAGTGAGTGCCAAACAGGTATGGCCTCAACTTCTTCAGAGCCCAGACCACAGCAAAGGCCTCCCTCTCAATGGCAGACCAACGCTTTTCTCTAGGGGTCAACCTTCTACTAATAAAAGCAACAGGTTGATCCTGGCCCTCAGAATTAAGTTGTGATAGGACTGCCCCTACTCCTAATTCAGATGCATCAGTTTGGACATAGAATTTTTTAAAGTAACAAGGGCTTTTCAGGACAGGTGCAGAGCACATGGCCTGCTTCAGCTCCTCAAAAGCTTTCTGACAGTTTGCTGTCCATAATACCTTTTTAGGCATTTTTTTGGATGTGAGGTCATTAAGAGGGGCTGCAATGGAGCCATAGTTCTTAATGAACCTCCTGTAATACCCAGTGAGGCCTAGGAAGGCTCTCACCTGAGTCTGAGTGGTAGGGGGAACCCAATCAATAATAGTTTGGATTTTCCCCTGAAGTGGTGCAATCTGTTCCCCACCAACAAGGTGTCCCAGATAAACCACCTTACCCTGCCCTATCTGGCACTTTGAAGCCTTGATAGTGAGGCCTGCCTTTTGCAGGGCCTCCAAAACTTTCCAAAGGTGGACCAGGTGATCATCCCAGCTGGAGCTAAAGACAGCTATATCGTCCAAATATGCTGCACTGAAAGCTTCCAGCCCTTGCAGGACTGTGTTCACCAACCTCTGAAAAAAGTGGCAGGTGCATTTTTCAAACCAAAAGGCATTACAGTAAACTGGTAATGTCCTCCAATGGTAGAAAATGCAGTCTTAGGTTTAGCATCTTCTGACATTTTGATCTGCCAATACCCTGCAGTCAAATCAAAAGTGCTTAGATACTTGGCAGATGCCAGTGTATCTATTAGCTCATCTGCCCTGGGTATAGGGTGAGCATCCGTTTTGGTTACCAAGTTGAGACCTCTATAGTCTACACAAAACCTCATTTCCTTCTTTCCATCTTTAGAATTGGGTTTTGGTACCAGTACCACAGGAGAAGCCCATGGACTGTCAGAGTGCTCAACCACTCCTAGTTCCAACATCTTCTGAACTTCTTGCTTTATGCAGTCCCTGACATGGTCAGGCTGCCTATAGATCTTACTTTTGACAGGTAAACTGTCTCCAGTATCTATAGTGTGCTCACACCAAGAAGTGGTGCCTGGCACAATGGAGAAGAGTTCTGAAAATTGTCCTAGGAGATTTATGCAATTATCTTTCTGCTCAGCAGTAAGACAATCAGCCAAAACTACACCTTCCACAAGAGCATCTTGTTCTGTGGAAGAGAAGAGATCAGGTAGAGGATCACTGTCTTCTTCCTGTCCCTCATCTGTTGCCATGAGCAGGGTGAGATCAGCCCTGTCATAGTAGGGTTTCAGGCGGTTGACATGGAGCACCCTAAGGGGACTCCTGGCAGTGCCTAAGTCAACCAAGTAGGTGACTTCACCCTTCTTTTCAACAATTGTGTGGGGTCCACTCCATTTATCTTGGAGTGCTCTTGGGGCCACAGGCTCCAAGACCCACACTTTCTGCCCTGGTTGGTACTGAACCAAAACAGCCTTCTGATCATGCCATTGCTTTTGGAGCTCTTGGCTGGCCTGAAGGTTTTTACTGGCCTTTTTCATGTACTCAGCCATCCTTGATCTGAGGCCAAGTACATAATCCACAATATCCTGTTTAGGAGCTTTTAAAGGTTGTTCCCAACCCTCCTTTACAAGTGTGAGTGGACCCCTAACAGGGTGTCCAAAAAGAAGTTCAAAGGGGCTGAAGCCCACTCCTTTCTGGGGTACCTCCCTGTAGGCAAAAAGGAGGCATGGTAGAAGGATATCCCATCTCCTGCGGAGTTTTTCAGGGAGTCCCATAATCATGCCTTTGAGAGTTTTATTAAATCTCTCCACCAGTCCATTTGTTTGTGGATGATAGGCTGTTGTGAACTTGTAAGTTACACCACACTCCTTCCACATGGCCTTTAAGTATGCAGACATGAAATTGCTTCCCCTGTCTGATACTACTTCCTTTGGGAAGCCCACCCTGGAAAATATTCCCAGGAGGGCCTTTGCCACTGCAGGAGCTGTAGTGGTCCTTAAAGGAATAGCTTCAGGATATCTTGTGGCATGGTCCACTACCACTAAGATAAACCTATTGCCTGAAGCAGTAGGAGGGTCAAGGGGGCCAACTATGTCAACCCCTACCCTTTCAAAGGGAACCCCAACCACAGGCAGTGGGATAAGGGGTGCCTTTGGAGTGCCACCTGTCTTGCCACTGGCTTGACAGGTTTCACAGGACTTACAAAATTCTTTTGTGTCCTCAGACATCCTAGGCCAATGAAACAGTGGTACCAATCTGTCCCAAGTTTTCATTTGACCCAGGTGCCCAGCTAAGGGAATGTCATGTGCCAGTGTTAGGAGGAACTTTCTGTACTCCTGAGGAATCACTAATCTCCTGGCAGCTCCAGGTTTAGGATCCCTATTCTCAGTGTACAAGAGGTTGTCCTCCCAGTAAACTCTGTGTGAGTCACTGACATCCCCATTAGCCTGTTTGACAGCTTGCTGTCTGAGACCCTCTAATGTGGGACAGGTTTGCTGTGCCACACTCAGCTCCTCTCTGGCAGGCCCCCCTTCACCCAAAAGCTCAGCAGTGTCTGCTTCCAGCTCCTCTGGTGTAGGTTCTGCACAGGGAGGGAATTCTTCTTCCTCAGAAGTAGAATCCACTGTAGAGGGAGGGATAGTAGGAAGTGGTTTGCTTCTACTAGCCCTAGCTTTAGGGAGCACTTGGTCCATTGTTCCAGGATCCAAGCTTCCCTGTCCTTTTTGCTTTTTGGCCTGAGCCCTTGTTAAAGCAAAAATATGCCCTGGGATGCCCAGCATTGCTGCATGGGCCTCCAACTCCACATCTGACCAAGCTGATGTCTCCAAATCATTCCCTAATAGACAGTCTACAGGTAAATCTGAAGCTACCACAACTTTCTTTGGACCAGAAACCCCCCCCCAGTTGAGATTTACAACAGCCATGGGGTGGCTTTGTGTTATGTTGTGAGCATCGGTTACTTGGTACTGGTGTCCAAGTATGTGTTGTTCAGGGTGCACCAGTTTCTCAATCACCATTGTGACACTGGCACCTGTGTCCCTGTAGGCCTGGACCTCAACACCATTTATTAGGGTTAGTTGCTTGTACTTCTCCAAGTTATGGGGGCAAGCAACCAAAGTGGCTAAGTCAATAGCCCCTTCAGAGACTAAAGTAGCCTCTGTGGTCTCCCTAATCAGACCAACCCCAACTAAATTACCAAAAGTGAGCCCAGCTACTCCCTTGGATTGGCTATTAGTAGGTTTGCTCCCACCACCACTGCTATTAGTAGGGACACTAGGTGTAGCAGTAGGGGTTGTAGTGGTAGGAGCTGTGGTGCCTTTCTTTGGACAACTGGGATCTGTTGTCCAATGGCCTTTTATCTTACATAAATAGCACCATGGTTTCTTTTCCTTGTTCTGATTAAAGGAGGATTTGGGCCCACCACCCCCACCAGAGTGTTTTTGTGGGCCTGATGAAGACTCATTTTTAGATTTGTCCCCACCCTTGTCAGAAGACTTACCATCCTTCTTTTTGTTGCCATCTTTGTCACCCCCTGTATGAACTTTTCTGTTCACTCTTGTTCTGACCCATTTGTCTGCCTTCTTTCCCAATTCTTGGGGAGAGGTCAGATCAGAGTCCACCAAGTACTGGTGCAACAAATCAGACACACAATTATTAAGAATATGCTCTCTCAGGATCAAGTTATACAGGCTGTCATAATCAGTAACTTTACTGCCATGTAACCACCCCTCCAAGGCCTTCACTGCCTGGTCAATGAAATCAACCCAGTCTTGTGAAGACTCCTTTTTGGTATCTCTGAACTTTATCCTGTACTGTTCAGTGGTTAAGCCATAACCATCCAGGAGTGCATTCTTAAGAACTTGGAAATTGTTAGCATCATTTTCTTTTACAGTAAGGAGCCTATCCCTACCTTTTCCAGTAAATGATAGCCATAGGATAGCAGCCCACTGCTTTTGAGGGACATCCTGTACAACACAGGCCCTCTCAAGTGCAGCAAACCACTTGTTAATGTCATCCCCCTCCTTGTAAGGGGGAACTATCTTATGCAGATTCCTGGAATCATGCTCTTTTGCAGGATGACTATGGGGAATACTGCTGCTGCCACCATGGGTATCTAAACCCATCTTCTGTCTTTCCCTCTCTATTTCTAAAGACTGTCTATCCAAATCCAGCTGTTGCTTCTTGAGCTTCAGTCTGGTTTGCTCCACTCTCAATCTATTGAGCTCCCTTTCTAACAATCTGTCATCAGGGTGGGTTGGAGGGACATTTCTAGATACAGAGGTATGATGGGAATGAACAGAAGGAGACCTGTCCCTTACAGAGGGCACCCTAACAGCTTGGCTACCAGTATAATGTGAGAGCACACCATCAGTATGGTGTGATTCAACCTCTGTACCAACTATGCTAGACTGTCTAGTAATGGGCAGGCTGAGAAGTTTCTTTCCTGAACCTTTTCCTGGGGGAGTCCCTGGATCAGATTGAGAACCATTAGCTACTTTTTCTACAGATTGGGCACTTATGGCCTTATCCTGTACTCTAAGCATATTAATTAACAGTTCTAAAGAAGGATTCTTCCCTACACTCAAACCTCTCTCTATGCAGAGACCCCTTGCTCCTTTCCAGCTAAGGTGATCATATGCAAGTTTGGACAGTTCAACTTTTTGGCCTGTGCCAGACATTTTTTAGAGAGAGTTAAAGTGATAGATAAAGAGAAAAAAAAAATTCAGAACTTTTTGGAAAGACAGAAAAAACTTTTTAAACTTTTAAGAACTTTTTGAAAGTTTAGAAGTACTTTTCAGCACTTAGAAAAGAGTGAAAAGAGGAAATGCAAAACTTTTTGGCTATGTGTATATACACTGACCTTGTTTTGTATATTTTTCTCTTATGAAAAGTACAATGACAAGAGTGGTAAGTAGTCTCAAAGCACTTATCCCACCGCTGCACAACCAATGTAGGAGGCTGGACTGGCTTGTAGTGAGTACCAAGGGGTACTTGCACCTTGCACCAGGCCCAGTTATCCCTTATTAGTGTATAGGGTGTCTAGCAGCTTAGGCTGATAGATAATGGTAGCTTAGCAAAGCAGCTCAGGCTGAACTAGGAGACGTGTGAAGCTACTACAGTACCACTTAGTGTCATATGCACAATATCATAAGAAAACACAATACACAGTTATACTAAAAATAAAGGTACTTTATTTTTATGACAATATGCCAAAGTATCTTAGAGTGTACCCTCAGTGAGAGGATAGGAAATATACACAAGATATATATACACAATAGCAAAAATATGCAGTATAGTCTTAGAAAACAGTGCAAACAATGTATAGTTACAATAGGATGCAATGGGGAAACATAGGGATAGGGGCAACACAAACCATATACTCCAAAAGTGGAATGCGAACCACGAATGGACCCCAAACCTATGTGACCTTGTAGAGGGTCGCTGGGACTATTAGAAAATAGTGAGAGTTAGAAAAATAACCCTCCCCAAGATCCTGAAAAGTGAGTGCAAAGTGCACTAAAGTTCCCCTAAGGACAAAATAGTCGTGTTAGAGGGAAAATGCAAGGAAAACACAAATCAGCAATGCAACAACGATGGATTCCTGACTGAGGGTACCTGTGGAACAAGGGGACCAAGTCCAAAAGTCACAAGCAACTCGGAGATGGGCAGATGCCCAAGAAATGCCAGCGGTTGGTGCAAAGAAGCTCTTACTAGGCTGAAGAACTGTGAATACTGCAGGAACGACAAGGGCTAGAGACTTCCCCTTTGGAGGATGGATTCCCCACGCCTTGGAGAGTCGTGCAGAAGTGTTTTCCCGCCGGATGGACGCCAACAAGCCTTGCTACACGCAAATCGTGCGTTTGGCGTTTTTTGGACGCTGCTGGGGCCCAGGAGGGACCAGGAGGTCGCAAATTGGACCTGCAGAGAGAGGGGACGTCGAGCAAGACAAAGAGCCCTCACTGAAGCAGGTAGCACCCGGAGAAGTGCCAGAAACAGGCACTACGAGGATGCGTGAAACGGTGCTCGCTGAAGTTGCACAAAGGAGTCCCACGTCGCCGGAGACCAACTTAGAAAGTCGTGCAATGCAGGTTAGAGTGCCGTGGACCCAGGCTTGGCTGTGCACGAAGGATTTCCGCCGGAAGTGCACAGGGGCCGGGGTAGCTTGCAAAGTCGCGGTTCCCAGCAATGCAGCCCAGCGAGGTGAGGCAAGGACTTACCTCCACCAAACTCGGGCTGAAGAGTCACTGGACTGTGGGAGTCACTTGGATGGTGTCGCTGGATTCGAGGGACCTCGCTCGTCGTGCTGAGAGGAGACCCAAGGGACCAGAGATGCAGCTTTTTGGTGCCTGCGGTTGCAGGGGGAAGATTCCGTCGACCCACGGGAGATTTCTTCGGAGCTTCTGGTGCAGAGAGGAGGCAGACTACCCCCACAGCATGCACAAGCAGGAAAACAGTCGAGAAGGCGGCAGGATCAGCGTTACAGAGTTGCAGTAGTCGTCTTTGCTACTATGTTGCAGGTTTGCAGGCTTCCAGCGCGGTCAGCGGTCGATTCCTTATCAGAAGGTGAAGAGGGAGATGCAGAGGAACTCGGCTGAGCTCATGCATTCGTTATCTAAAGTTTCCCCAGAGACAGAGACCCTAAATAGCCAGAAAAGAGGGTTTGGCTACCTAGGAGAGAGGAAAGGCTACTAACACCTGAAGGAGCCTATCACAAGGAGTCTCTGACGTCACCTGGTGGCACTGGCCACTCAGAGCAGTCCAGTGTGCCAGCAGCACCTCTGTTTCCAAGATGGCAGAGGTCTGGGGCACACTGGAGGAGCTCTGGACACCTCCCAGGGGAGGTGCAGGTCAGGGGAGTGGTCACTCCCCTTTCCTTTGTCCAGTTTCGCGCCAGAGCAGGGGCTAAGGGGTCCCTGAACCGGTGTAGACTGGCTTATGCAGAATTGGGCACATCTGTGCCCAACAAAGCATTTCCAGAGGCTGGGGGAGGCTACTCCTCCCCTGCCTTCACACCATTTTCCAAAGGGAGAGGGTGTCACACCCTCTCTCAGAGGAAGTTCTTTGTTCTGCCATCCTGGGCCAGGCCTGGCTGGACCCCAGGAGGGCAGCTGCCTGTCTGAGGGGTTGGCAGCAGCAGCAGCTGCAGAGAAACCCCAGGAAGGGCAGTCTGGCAGTACCAGGGTCTGTGCTACAGACCACTGGGATCATGGAATTGTACCAACAATGCCAGGATGGCATAGAGGGGGCAATTCCATGATCATAGACATGTTACATGGCCATATTCGGAGTTACCATGGTGAAGCTACATATAGGTAGTGACCTATATGTAGTGCACGCGTGTAATGGTGTCCCCGCACTCACAAAGTTCAGTGAATTGGCTCTGAACAATGTGGGGGCACCTTGGCTAGTGCCAGGGTGCCCTCACACTAAGTAACTTTGCACCTAACCTTTACCAGGTAAAGGTTAGACATATAGGTGACTTATAAGTTACTTAAGTGCAGTGTAAAATGGCTGTGAAATAACGTGGACGTTATTTCACTCAGGCTGCAGTGGCAGGCCTGTGTAAGATTTGTCAGAGCTCCCTATGGGTGGCAAAAGAAATGCTGCAGCCCATAGGGATCTCCTGGAACCCCAATACCCTGGGTACCTCAGTACCATATACTAGGGAATTATAATGGTGTTCCAGTAAGCCAATGTAAATTGGTAAAAATGGTCACTAGCCTGTCAGTGACAATTTGGAAAGAAATGAGAGAGCATAACCACTGAGGTTCTGATTAGCAGAGCCTCAGTGAGACAGTTACTCACTACACAGGTAACACATTCAGGCACACTTATGAGCACTGGGGCCCTGGGTTACCAGGGTCCCAGTGACACATACAACTAAAACAACATATATACAGTGAAAAATGGGGGTAACATGCCAGGCAAGATGGTACTTTCCTACAGGTGCCCGTCACACCATGACCGTCCCGATGTTCAGGATCCTGGTGGTGGCCTACCCGGAGCTGGATGGGTGCTTGAGGGCATCACAGCAGCCTCAAGGGGGTGAGTACACTCTCATTCTGCTGACTTGGCGCGCAGTGGAGATGTCTGGGTGGGGGAGGTGGGCTGTGGGTTTCCCTAGGCCAGGGCGAGTTCCGTAGGCAAGGCCCCTCCATAAGGCAGGCCATGTGGCACCCCAGCCCACCTCTGTAGAGTGCCAAGTACAGCTAGTCATGCCCCCGTGTCATCTATGTGTGCAGATGTCGTCCATAGCCTTGTAGGCCATTTCCCAGAAATTGAACAGTGGAGCCCAAGAGCGCGGCGTAGTGCAGGGGGCTTCTGTGTCTGTCGTGTCCGCTAACGGTAGCGGTAATGCATGCACTCAACATGTCTTTCTTCTGTCTCCCTCCCCCCTTTTTGTGGTCTCCCTGTTCTTGTGTGCATTAGCATCATCAGGTGGAGGAGCAGTGGCACCGGAGCACGAGGGCCATGGAAAGCGACACTACGTAGTCAGAATTCACCAGTGGGACGGAGAGCGAGGGGAGCTCCACGGCGGGGGCAGGAGCTGACACCAGCGACACGGACTCGTCCTCTGATGGGAGCTCCCTTGTGGTGGCGGCAACATATGTGCCCCCGGCATCTACAGCTCAACACCCAAGGGAAGCTCAGGCAAACAAAAGCACCACACATCCCACAGGCACTCACGCAAGCATCACACACATGCAGACACACCAACATCCACTGCCTCCACTGTGTCCCCCTCCTCCTCGTCTCCCTCCTCCCTCCCAGTCTCGTCTACACTCACACCTGCATGCACTACCTCTACAGCCACTACGCCCTTCGCCAGCACACCCACCACCACACCCCGCTCACGTGCAGTAACCACCCCACTACCATTCACACGTCCCCTGGGTCCTCTCCCAGTGTGTCTGTGACGTCCCCTCCCAAGATACAGAAACGCAGGCACACACCCACCCAACAGTCATCCACCTCACGACAGCCTCCAGCGCATGCACCTTCACCCAAAGTCACCAAACGTACACCTCCTACAGCCACCACCTCTTCCTCCACTCACAAACCCCCTCCAGCTACCCGTCCCAGTGTGTCCCAAAAACTTTTCCTGTCCAACCTCGACCTCTTTCCCACACCTCCCCCACCCCGTCCTTCTCATAGGTCCCAAACTAGCACCTCAGCCAAAACATCCCCGGGACCAGTGGAGCATGTAGTCACCGTAATGTGGAGTGCACCATCCACCAGGGCAGCCAGTGTGGCACGGAGCCACAGCACAGACAGTCCCCCACCTGTGAAGCATCAGAAGTTGACCAGTTCCCTGGTGGGAGATGGGGAAGACTCCAGCCAACAAAGCCATTGGGAGTGTGGAGTCAGCTGTGACACCTTCCAAGGTGGGGAAGGCCCACAAGAAACCCAGCAAGTCTGGGAAGAGCAGCACGGCAGAGTAGACCGTCATCTTCCCCGCTGCCCAGGAGGCCACCGCCAGCACCAGCCCAGCTGCCCAGCTGCCCAGGAGGTAACCGCCAGCACCAGCCCAGCTGCCCAGGAGGCGACCACCAGCACCAGCCCAGCTGCCCAGGAGGCCACCGCCAGCACAAGCCCAGCTGCCCAGGAGGCCACTGCCAGCACAAGCCCTGCTGCCCAGGAGGCCACTGCCAGCACCAGCCCAGCTGCCCAGGAGGCCACCGCCAGTACAAGCCCAGCTGGGCCATGAAGGACTACCAGCAAAAGGCCCGCTGGGCCATGAAGGACCGCCAGCAGCTGAGACCCTGCAATGGAGACCGCCATCTGAAGCACTGCTGAACAGGGCACCGCCATCTGAAGCACCGCTGAATAGGGCACCGCCATCTCAAGCACCGCTGAACAGGGCACCGCCATCTCAAGCACTGCTAGCCCATGAACAGCAGGGGCACTGACGCAACTGAGTCCATCACGGGGTGAATGATGCACTCTGGGCACCATGCCCCCTCCAGAACCAGTGGAGACTGTCATCCACTACCTCTGTCCTTAACAGGATGAAGCACTCTGGGCACCATGCCCCTTCCAGAACCAGTGGAGACTGTCATCCACTACCTCTGTCTTTAACAGGATGAAGCACTCTGGGCACCATGCCCCCTCCAGAACCAGTGGAGACTGTCATCCACTTGTGAGACTGTAGCTTTGCACTCCCTAGGATTGGACAGTGGGCAGACCACCCACTGTAGAGACTTGAGAGACTGTGGCTTTTCACTCCCCAGGATTGAACAGTGGGCAACCCACCCACTGTAGAGACTTGAGAGACTGTGGCTTTGCACTCCCCAGGATTGAACAGTGGGCATGTGGCCCCCTCGTGGATTTGGCATCGTGCACTCAAGCGGCTGAGGTGCCCCCCTTTTCCCTCCCCCTGAGGTGCCTGTTTTATTGGTATCTGATGCCCCTGCAGTGTTCTCTTCGTCATGGTCGTGGATCTTGTGTGGGCCTCACCCATACCGTGTGGTCCAAGTTTTCCACAGACTTTCTTAGTGCACTACCTGGACTAATATGCTTGGTATTTATTTTGAACATGGTGTAGATATATATTTCTGCCTACTTGTTTTTAATTTATTACAATGGTTACACTAATTTTCTATTGTCTTTGCATTCTTCCGGGAGGTTTGGGGGGTGGAACTGTGATGTATTGATATGCATTTGTGTGTGTTGTAGTGGGTGAGGGTGGGGGTGTTGCGTGTGTGTGTCCCTGTTTTTTGCCTCCCCCCTCCCCTGTGTTGTAGGTGCAGTACTCACCGTGGTCTTCGCCGCCGGTGTTCGTGCTCCTGGTAGAGGAGCAGGAAGACTATCGCAGGGAGAATTTGGCGTTCCGGTTCCATGGTGTCCTCGTTCCTCGTGTGGTGTGTAGAGGTGAGCGTTTTCCCTTCAAAATTCCTGTTTCCGCTGTGTTTTATCCGTGTTGAATCCGGCCCGGAAAAGGTGGCGGAATGGCCTGTCATAATAGTGTGGCGGTACATTGTCTCCCGCCTGTCTGTTGGCTGTGACCGCCGCGCTCTTTGTTTGTACCGCTGTGGCGGTCGGAGTGTTAAAGTGGCTGTCTTTGTTGGCGGTTTCCGCCACGGTCGTAATTGCAATTTTTTTACCGCCGGCCTGTTGCTGGTTTTAGCGCCGCTTTAACACCGTCTGCCAGGGTTGTAATGACCACCTGTGTCTCCATTGCAGAACCTCTTAATGACCTCACCAGTAAGAAAATACCTAAAAAGGTATTGTGGACAGCTAGCTGTCAGAAAGCTTTTGAGGAGCATAAGCAGGCAATGTGCTCTGCACCAGTCTTAAATAGCCCAAATTATTCCAAAAAATTAATTGTTCAAAAAGATGCTTCTGAATTAGGGGTAGGGGCTGTACTATCAGAACTTAACTCAGAGGGTGAAGATCAACCTGTTGCTTTCATTAGCAGGAGGTTGACACCTAGAGAAAAACATTGGTCTGCCATAGAGAGGGAGGCCTTTGCTGTAGTCTGGGCACTGAAAAAGCTGAGACCCTACTTGTTTGGGACTCACTTCATTGTTCAAACAAACCACAAACCTCTATTATGGCTTAAACAAATGAAAGGTGAAAACCCTAAATTGTTGAGGTGATCCAGTTCCTTATAGGGGATGGAGTATACAGTGGAACGTAGACCTGGGAGTACCAACTCCAATGCAGATGGACTCTCCAGATATTTCCACTTAGACAATGAAGACTCATCTAGGCAAGGTTATCCTTATTGTCCCTCGTTTGTGGTTGGGAGGGTTGTGTAGGAAAGTACCATCTTCCTTGGCATGTTACCTCCATTTTTGCCTGTATGTCAGTATATTTTTGCCTGTCTCACTGGGATCCTGCTGGTCAGGACCCCAGTGCTCATAGTTTATGACCTAATGTGTGTGTCTGTATAGTGCTTGAGTGTGTCACTGAGGCTCTGCTAATCAGAACCTCAGTGCTTATGCTCTCTCTGCTTCTAGATTTGTCACTATAGGCTAGTGACTTTCTTTACCAATTTCATTTGGCACAATGGACCACCCTTATAAGTCCCTAGTATGTGGTACCTAGGTACCCAGAGCATTGGGGGTCCAGGAGATCCATACGGGCTGCAGCATTTCTTTTGCCCCCCATAGGGACCTCAGACAAACCCTTGTAGAGGCCTGCCATTGCAGCCTGCGTGAAATAACGCACACATTATTTCACAGCCATTTTCACTGCACTCAAGAAACTTGTAAGTCACCTACATGTCTAACCTTTAGTTGCTGAAGGTTAGGTGCAAACTTACTAAGTGTGAGGGCACCCTTACACTAGCAAAGGTGCCCCCACATAGTTCAGGGCCATTTGCTGGGACTTTGTAAGTGCGGGGAGGCCATTACGCGTGTGCACTACATATAAGTCAATACCTATATGTAGCTTCACAATGGTAACTCCAAATATGGCCATGTAACATGTCTAAGATCATGGAATTACCCCCATTCCAAATCTGGTATTGGGGAGCCAGTTCCATGCATCCTGGGGGCTCCACCATGGACCCCCAGTACTGCCAAACCAGCTCTCTGAGGCTTGCACTGCAGCAACAGCTACTGCCACCTCACAGACAGGGTTCTGCCCTCCTGGGGTCTGATCAGCTAAGTCCCAGGAAGGCAGAACAAAGCATTTCCTCTGAGAGCAGGATGTTACACCCTCTCCCTTTGGAAATAGGTATTACAGGCTCGGGAGGGGTAGCCTCCCCCAGCCTCTGGAAATGCTTTGAAGGGCACAGATGGTGCCCTCCTTGCATAAGCAAGTCTACACCGGTTCAGGGACCCCTTATCCACTGCTCTGGTGCAAAACTGGACAAAGGAAAGGGGAGTGACCACTCCCCTGTCCATCACCACTTTAGGGGTGGTGCCCAGAGCTCCTCCAATGTGTCCCAGACTTCAGCCATCTTGCTTTGCAAGGTGTGGGGCCACTCTCGAGGGCTCTGAGTGGCCATTACCAGCAGGTGACATCAGAGACCCCTCCTGATAGGTCCATACCTGAAAAGGTAGCCAATCCCCCTCTCAGGGCTACTTAGAGTCTCTCCTGTAGGTTCTCTTCAGATTCTGCTTGCAAGTTTCCTTCAGGAATCCTCTGCAACTACTACTTCATCCTCTGACCTCGGGTCAACCGCAGCCTGTTCCATGAACCGCTGTAACAGCAACAAAGTATCCACAAGGGATACTTTTCTTTTGTAACTTCAGCTCCAGCCAGCAACTGCAAAAATGTCCATGGAGTGCACGCTCTGGGGACTCCCTGTCTTCATTCTGCACCGGAAGGACCAAAGAAATCTCCCATTGGTTGATGGAGTCACTCCCCTGCTCATGCAGGCACCTTCTAAGACAACAACTGGTACCCTGGGACCCCTCTCACAGCGACGAGCGTGCTCCTACGGACATAGAGGGTAGACCCCATCAACAGAGATGGTCCTGCTGATGCAATTTGGAGGAGGTAAGACTTTGCCTTTCCTGCGAGCCACAGTACCCCTGTGTACTGCATCTTCTTCATCTCCTGAGGCCTCTGTGCACGATTTGAAAAATTCCTTTGTGCACATTCTGGCTGAAGTCCCCAGCACTCCATCCTGCAATGCTCAATTCGCTGAGTTGTTCTCCGGAGGCGTGGGACCTTCCTTTTTTGTGCTG
The DNA here is from genome assembly GCF_031143425.1 of Pleurodeles waltl. NCBI lineage: Eukaryota > Metazoa > Chordata > Amphibia > Caudata > Salamandridae > Pleurodeles > Pleurodeles waltl. Next base: position 136,358,112 of record NC_090439.1, on the reverse strand, counting down.
CACCAACCGTGTTTTGCACCTCCTTTAGCCCGGAGCCCTGGGACTCCCGTGGGTGCTGCCTGGCATCCTGAGGGCTCTCTAAAGTGCTGAGAGCCCCCCTCTTCCTTCTTACTCAGAGTTGAGGCCCCCAGGACACTCCTGGGTCCAGCCAATTCCATTTTGACACAAAACAAATATTTGTCATAACTAAGGATTGTTGGTGACTTCCAACGCAAAATCATGTCTGCATTAATCTTCACATCGTGTGACGTCTTTTGCATCATGCAGGTACCCTGCAGGTATAATCCTAAGGTGCAGTTCTGCAGTCTTCGACTAACCTGGGACTCTTCTTTTGTACCCTCTTCTGGGTTGGCAGGGGCTCCTGTACTTCATGGAACTTCTTTTGACTTCTGGACTTGGTCCCCTTCTTTTGCAGGTCTTCAGGTCCAGGAATCAAGTAGTTGTTGTTTCCAGACTTGGTTGGTTACTGCAATAATCCATATCACAAGGGGTAGTGTGTCCTAAGGAAACTTTCAGTACTTTACTCCTGCTTTTCTGGCTGTGGGGTGGGGTAATTTACTTACCTTTACTGTATTCTTACTCTCCCAGTGATTCTGCACACACTACACTTGTCCAGGTGGGAATTTGTGATTCGCATTCCACTTCTTAGTATATGGTTTGCGCTGCCCCTAGACCTATTTTCTCCCATTGCATTCCATAGCATTTCCTATTGTTTGCACTGTTCTATGACTATTTACTTGTCTAATTTTGGTGTCTAGTGTATATATTGTGTATAATACTTACCTCCAGAAGGGGTATTGTCTCTAATACATTTTTGGTACTGTGTCACCCAAATAAATACCTTTATTTTTGGTAACACTGAGTATTGTCTTTACTTGTATATAAGTACTGTGTAACTATAAGTGGTATTGCATCAGCTTTGTATGTCTCCTAGTTCAGCCTAAACTGCTATGCTATAGCTACCTCTATCAGCCTAAGCGGCCAGAACACTACTACTTCACTAATAAGGGATAACTGGACTTGGTATAAGGTGTAGGTGCCCAAGGTGCCCACTACAAACCAGGCCAGCCTCCTACAACCAGCCCATAGACAGAAAACCTAACGCCACTAACAGCATACCAGAGACCCACAGACCCCTGCACAGTAGTGGATGCCTACTAGCTTGGTTGGAAGTGGTTCAAATCATACCCTGCTCAACATGGGACCTACCCTGCAATGTCTGGACTGGCCTAGGGGCACCCACAGGCCCACATCCCGTACCTGGAGACCGCCCCACCATGCGCAAGTAGTATATTTTGAAACTGTTCTCACCCTTCTTGTGGCTGCTGTGATGCCCTCAATTGCCCATCCAGCTCCGGATAGGCCACCGCCAGTGTGCGAGCTATCATGGGTGTCAGGGTTCGAAGGGCACCCCTTCGTCGTTGGGAGGCCATCTTCCTTGCCCAGCATCTCAGGTCCTCCCACCATTTCAGACAGTGGGTGCTCTACCTGCCATAGACCCCCAGGGTCCTCACGTCCTTGGCGATGGCACGCCATATTACCCTTTTTCTGATGGGCAATGATCAGCAGAAACATACACATAGAAAAAAGGTATCAGTCAGACATGCTATGCAGTGTAATGTTTTGAAATATGGGATACTGACCAGCTACTCACCGTTTGCCCCCTAGATTGCAATCGCTGCGGATGAATCAGAGATGGAGACATCCCCCAGTGTACAGGCCCCTGGTGGACTTGGCAACAATGGAGGACAGGCACATTATCCTCACCTATAGGCTGGACAGGGCCACAATCACAGAGTTAATTTTCATAATTCTATGCCCACTTACTGTACCCTTTGGCATCTCTATTTTCAGATATTTGTGTCCCACTATCACTCCTGGCGTGTTGGCTGCAGGCAAATACAAGTCATCCCGATATATACAATACTATAAAGTTTATTGTGTTTTGTGTGAAAGGTTGAGGATTATCTGCAACCATGTGGTGCCCATGGGAACACCTATGTTGTCATCATGAGTGGGGGGCCCAACTTGCTACTCTCCGTTTCATCACCCATATCAGTTGTGAAGCCAAATAATAGAGCTAAAATTGGGGAGCAGTAGACTGTTCCCCAAAGTAGGAAGCCAAAGTTTGACCATGGAAATTCCACAGCATCATGTGCCCCAGAACAGGGGCAATAATAAGTTGTATATTTCCAAAAACATGTGACAGGGCACCGAGTCGGGAGCGTAGAAAAAAACAAAGTAATCAGGGCAGCATCACCATCTTGGCCTGCACAGCATGACCCATACCCGAAAATGGAAGTAAATACCAAAAGGCTACAGTATTATGAAGGAAAGTTATTAATGCTTGTTTGTTACCTTCTATTAAATTGGCTTCTCTGCTATAAATCCATTCTCCTAAATAGCAGAAGGTATGGGTTATCAAATGTAAATTTTGGGCTAAGTCTAGTGGGTGTGTTTCACTTTCTGGCTTGCAAAAGAGGTATATGTGCAATTAATCCAATTTACTCCTAACCCTAAAATCAGCGCCAAACTCTGTGAGCATTTCTACTGCATCCTCCATGTCCAAGGGCTCTACATGAAGATAAAGCAACAGCTAATCTGATAGAAGAAAATATAAATTGTTCTAGTATATACTTGAAGACCTCAATATGTGTGGTCCTGTCAGAGCGGGATGGCGAGTGGTTCAACTACCTTGGCAAAAAGATTCAGGGATAAGGGGCAACCTTGTCTGGTGCCTCTTTCAATATGGCAAGTGTTCGAGACAAAGCCATGGTTGTTGAAGACAAAGCAGTCTTCACCCGGGCCGGGGGTCAGTGTAGAGAACTTTAGTTCAGGTAAGGTAACTTCTCCCAGCCTCATGCTAGTCATAATAATATATAATATAATAATATAAATATTCCCACCTCAGGGAATCAAAGGATCATCCATGTTCACAGCCACTATCAAGGCCATGGGGCTCATTAAATGGGGAGGGTGCAGCATATGTATTAATTGTCTGATATTCCACGTAGTACTACAGGTCACAAGAACTCTAGATTGTCCTGGGTTCGCAATGTTCTTCATGTAGAGTTGTAGTCTAGTGATGAATATTTTGTTGAGGATTTGTTAAGGATTTCTAATTCACATTCAGGATGGACTCAAAACTACAGGAGGCTACCGGCACCCCCTCCCTTCTTGTTTTTTTAGATCAGTATTAGTAGGGCCTCTTACATTGTTGGAAGAAGAGTTCTCACATCCCATGCAGTATTATAAATCTTAGTCAACCTGTGGGCCAAAATATCAATGAACTTTATATGAAACTCATTTGGAAATCCATCTGTTCCAGGGGCCTTACCCAAAGCCAGGGAGTTAATAGACCCTCGCACCTCTTGCACCTATAGAGTCAGGCATGCTAGTCCCGAAATGTTCATTCACATCTGCCCGAGTTCCATCTGCTGTAACAAAAGACAATATTTGCAGAGCACCATGGGAGGGGGTCAGCAAGCCTTGCTAATAAGCAGCCTGACTTATTCTTTTTGCTGTGGGCCTTCATGATGTAGTATCAATAGCCCCCCTCAGCTTTCCTAGGAGATCAAAAAGATTTTCCTTAACCTCCAATATCTGCTGATTGGCACCAGGGTCAGGGGATTTCTTTCTCTCCAAAAGATCAAAGAAGAGTTTTCTGATGTGATTTTGGTCAATACTTGCACCCAAATTCATTTTGCCACCACCAGGCAATGGCCTCTGACCATCACCTTAAATGCTTCCATCTCTACTACGGGTGAGGAGGCGGTCCGCTTGTTGTCCGAAAAACGTTTCAGATGATGGATCCCAATAGGAATGGGGATTATGGTCTCTCCTCACATCGACCAGGTCCCACTCCCTTCTCCAGTTTGGAAAGGCCCTTGCCATCATGTATGTCAGTGAGGTAGGAAGTGGGTGATGCGACCTGCCTAAGGATGGGTTAGCAATGCAGTTAAAGTTTCCTCCCACCACCAAGGATAAGGAAGAATGGTGAAGAGGTGTAATGTCAGTGATTTTAGAAAGGTAGGCTGGTCTAAGGAGCATAAATGTTTATGACTGTCACATCCCTCCATTCAAGTGTTCCTCCAAGTATAATAAATTGCCCCTTAGGATTGAGGATCTTAAGTTGTGGAAGAAAGGGCACCCCTGGTAGGGTCTAAAAAGCACTCCACGAGCAAAGAAAGATTGTGTCTTAGAGTACACCCTTCGGCTTTTCTATAATGTTAAACCCTCATACTTAATAAAGTGCATTTCGTGCAGTATAGGAAATTCACCCTTGTGTTGTTTAATGTAAGCCTGCATTTTATTTGGCTTAAGTGGGGAGTTAAGTTCCCACATATTCCAGGTGAATAGTCTTATACTGGAGCAGGTCCTACTCACAACACAACATGGTTTGACAGCAGTAGCAGGCTCAGTGCTAGACCTCTGAGAGACCCTGGGGGGAAAGATAGCCCATAGATCCTATCCCATGGAGATCCCAGGCCCAAGACAGTAAAAACAAATATGAAGCCCCTTCTGTATCGTATTTTAACATATTCGAAAATTAAACCACGTCCTGAAATAAGAAAGGATTAGTAAGCATACAAAAGAACATTTAACTGTCATTCATTTAATTTTATCTGCAGTGCAAGGTGTGATCAGAGGCAATATAAGACTGGTGTCTGTCCCAGAGGAGCTGCTGGCGCCAAGTGTGTGATATTATCTGATCTCACATGTTCTCTGGAGCTACTGCCATCTCCAATTAGCGTACTGCAGCCACCACTGCACCCCTCCTTCCTTCCTGAGCATGCTGTTGCATGGTTTACAGCAGTCATGGCATGAGTCCCTGCTCCATATAGGCCACCTAGGCGGTGGGTCTGGGTGAGAGTGGTCCCCAGAGTCATATGTAACCAACAACTGCCAAGTCTTCTCCGGCGCATTGAAAAAAAATATTTTCCTATTGAGTTGGTTGCGCAGCTTAGCAGGAAACAGTAGGCGTAATGGATTCCCAATTCTTTGAGCTTCCTCTTTGTGGCAATGGAAGAACACCTCTGTCACTGCACAACCATTGTGAAATGAGGGAAAATTGAGACTCTGACATTGTCTACAATATAGGGCCCAGAATTGCATGCTTGTCAAAGTATAAATCTCGGTCACAATAATAAAGTAACCGGGCAATAATAGGGTATGGGGGTATTTGCAGGCAACCTGTGAGCCCTCTCAAAAGTGAAATACTTCGACAGCCCCACTGGTGCAATGATCTGCTGTAGCCAGTCCTTAGGTTAAGTAAGCATCAGTGAGCCATTCACAAACTCCTGTGGGCCAGTAACCCTTCTGATTTTCCTTCTAGCCCTGCCCTCCTGTTCCTCAATGAGTGTTTCCAGAACCTTGATCATCCCTGGCAAAGTGTCTAGGCTAGATGTATGCCCCCCAAAATATGGGGCCTAGTGTCTGCAGCTCTGTGTGGACCTGTTTAAGATGGTCTGCCATTTTGCAGTGATCATCCAGCAAAAGGACAATGTCCACTACCAATGTGTGGACATTGTTCACACATATATTTTAGACTTTAAGGAATCTCATGTGGAGCCAATGGCAGCCAGTATAGTGCCGAATTTGTCCCCTTGTATGAAGGACGTTCTCTCTTTTGGGGTGGCACAGCTTATGTCACCTTCTCTGTGGCACTGGGTTCTCCACATTGCAAGGCCTGTGGTAGGTGATATGAACTCAGAGGTGCAGTGCCCAGAGAAAGATGAAGGGCATGCGCTGCTGGGGAAAAGAGGCAAAAAAGTCCCCATCACTGGCAAGGGGCAGGGCCAGCAGTATCTCAAGGGAGTACCAGCTCCTAACTCAGATGGTAGCCAAGTCTCAGCATGATTGTTTGTCCCCAGGGCATCAGAGAGTGGTTTTATAAGTGCACTAGTAAAGGGGGAGCAGGCCTTCATAAGTTAAGGCAAGATATGGGGTGTAGCAGCAATAACAGGTGGACCTGACCCCCACCTCTGTCCTCAGGTCCCGTCCAGGATCAGTGGCAACATCCAGGGCATTTGCCAAGTGACAAGCATTTCCAAGCATCCACTGGACACTGGGGGTAGAGGGAAGGGATGAATGGCAACACAAGGGAACAACATCAAGAAGGTCCCAGCATCTTCCCCCACACCCAGCAGGTTTGGTTGGGCTGCTGTCAGAATTCAAACAGTTGAGTCCACTGCCATCAGACGCAATCTAATCAGGCCTTCAGCTGCCAGAATACCTGCCTCTCAGCAGCCAGTGCAATACCCATGGTTCCCGCCCCACGTCCAGAGTCTCCCATCCATGTAGAGGTAAGCCCTATGTTGGGTCCTGGACGGGACCTCCATCAAATGAGTCGTGGCCACAGGAAGCCACAAAGGCAGGCCACTGTCTCAGTGTCCCAGGAGTGGCACCTCAAAGACATGAGTGCACGTGTCTTTATCCGGGTGTGCTATCATCAAGTTAGCAATAGAAGTGAGCAGCCGCAAAGCCAGACCCCACCCTAAGTGCCACTGAGACAGTGCCACTAACGGGGGCAGCAGTCTCAGCAGGCCACTAATTTAAGCTGTGATGGCACCCTCTGCCATCCTTGCTTCATGTGCTCATCCACTCTGAATTCTCCCCTGCTCCAGCAGCATGGGGTCCAATCAGGCAAAGCCACACTTCCGAATGCTCTAGGACACTTCAGGGCTTTAGGATTAAGCAAAGGTCAGAGGCCTGGAAAAACGCCCCACTAGATGTGGCTATTCAGCATGGTGACTAGCCCTACCCCTCTTCAAGCATTCCATCCAACTCTACGTTTCTAATACTCTCATGATTCCTAAGTCAACACGTTGAATGTCATAATTATTAATGAATTCTTATTAGCATACATCATACATTGATGTGATTTTGGTCAATACTTGCACCCAAATTCATTTTGCCACCACCAGGCAATGGCCTCTGACCATCACCTTAAATGCTTCCATCTCTACTACGGGTGAGGCGGCGGTCCGCTTGTTGTCCGAAAAACATTTCAGATGATGGATCCCAATAGGAATGGGGATTATGGTCTCTCCTCACATCGACCAGGTCCCACTCCCTTCTCCAGTTTGGAAAGGCCCTTGCCATCATGTATGTCAGTGAGGTAGGAAGTGGGTGATGCGACCTGCCTAAGGATGGGTTAGCAATGCAGTTAAAGTTTCCTCCCACCACCAAGGATAAGGAAGAATGGTGAAGAGGTGTAATGTCAGTGATTTTAGAAAGGTAGGCTGGTCTAAGGAGCATAAATGTTTATGACTGTCACATCCCTCCATTCAAGTGTTCCTCCAAGTATAATAAATTGCCCCTTAGGATTGAGGATCTTAAGTTGTGGAAGAAAGGGCACCCCTGGTAGGGTCTAAAAAGCACTCCACGAGCAAAGAAAGATTGTGTCTTAGAGTACACCCTTCGGCTTTTCTATAATGTTAAACCCTCATACTTAATAAAGTGCACTTCAGGGCTTTAGGATTAAGCAAAGGTCAGAGGCCTGGAAAAACGCCCCACTAGATGTGGCTATTCAGCATGGTGACTAGCCCTACCCCTCTTCAAGCATTCCATCCAACTCTACGTTTCTAATACTCTCATGATTCCTAAGTCAACACGTTGAATGTCATAATTATTAATTAATTCTTATTAGCATACATCATACATTTGTAGAGCACAACATTCACCTTACAGGTATCATGGTGCTTTAAAATAGCCTGAAACACAAACAAAACCACCTTAATGTGCAACCGTTAGCCTTGATATCACATACTTAACAGCTCAGTAGTTTGGGAAGAGCCAGGTTTTCAGGCTCTTCCTAAAACTAAGCAAGTTTCCCTTAGCTCTAAGAGGTATTAGCAGATTATTCTATAACCGAGTTGCCTTGACCTTTAAGGCTCTTCCCCTTTATCTTACTTTTCTGACTCTTGACACACATACCAGGTTAGCAGACAAGGATCGCAAATACCACGTAGGCTTATAGGGGCTGATTCCTTTGTATCAACAATGGACATAGGCCCTCATTCTGACCCTGGCGGTCTTTGACCGCCAGGGCGGAGGACCGCGGGAGCACCGCCGACAAGCCGGCGGTGCTTCAATGGGGATTCCGACCGCGGCGGTAAAGCCGCGGTCGGACCGGCACCACTGGCGGGGTCCCGCCAGTGTACCGCGGCCCCATTGAATCCTCCGCGGCGGCGCAGCTTGCTGCACCGCCGCGGGGATTCTGACCCCCCTACCGCCATCCAGATCCCGGCGGTCGGACCGCCGAGATCCGGATGGCGGTAGGGGGGGGCGCGGGGCCCCTGGGGGCCCCTGCAGTGCCCATGCCACTGGCATGGGCATTGCAGGGGCCCCCGTAAGAGGGCCCCTAAATGTATTTCACTGTCTGCTGCGCAGACAGTGAAATACGCGACGGGTGCAACTGCACCCGTCGCACAGCTTCCACTCTGCCGGCTCGATTCCGAGCCGGCTTCATCGTGGAAGCCTCTTTCCCGCTGGGCTGGCTGGCGGTCTGAAGGAGACCGCCCGCCAGCCCAGCGGGAAAGTCAGAATTACCGCCGCGGTCTTTCGACCGCGGAACGGTAACCTGACGGCGGGACTTTGGCGGGCGGCCTCCGCCGCCCGCCAAGGTCAGAATGAGGGCCATAGTCCATTAACCACTTTGTAGACTATACATAGTGCTTTGGAAACAATTTTTTCCCTTACTGGCAACCAGTGATGCTCCTGTGGAGTTCTAGAGTCTGAATTATGGGTGGTCATTCTGAGTCTGGCGGGCGGCGGAGGCCGCCCCCCAGACTTCCCCCCTCCAAAATACCGCTCCGCTGAGGGTATTTTGGCTTTTGCACTGGGCTGGCGGGCGACCGCCAAAAGGCCGCCCGCCAGCCCAGTGCAAAAAACCCTTCCCACGAGGACGCCGGCTCAGAATTGAGCCGGCGGAGTGGGAAGGTGCGACGGGTGCAGTTGCACCCGTCGCGAATTTCAGTGTCTGCAAAGCAGACACTGAAATTCTTTTTGGGGACCTCTTACTGGGGCCCCTTCAGTGCCCATGCCATTGGCATGGGCACTGCAGGGGCCCCCAGGGGCCCCGCGACACCCCATACCGCCAGCCTGTTCCTGGCGGGAGAACCGCCAGGAACAGGATGGCGGTATGGGGTGTCAGAATCCCCATGGCGGCGCAGCAAGCTGCGCCGCCATGGAGGATTCAATAGGGCAGCGGAAAACCGGCGGGAGACCGCCGGTTTTCCTTTTCTGACCGTGGCCAAACCACCGCGGTCAGAATGCCCTGCGGGGCACCGCCAGCCTTTTGGCGGTGCTCCCGCCGACCCTGGCCCCGGCGGTCCGTGACCGCCGGGGTCAGAATCACCCCCAATGTCTTTATTTATTCAGAGCAAACTAAGCTGCAAGTATTTGAATCCTGCCTAATTTCTTGAGTAGGTAGTCTGGTGCACCAAGAAGAAGGGTATTGCAGTAATCCAGTCTGCTTAACACAGTACCATGTATCACTAGCTTCCTTGCTGGCTGTGGTAATAGTGGAACAATTTTCTTTCAATTCCTCAGTGACCAAAACAACTAGCCACTGTTGCAGTAATATGATTTTCTATTGCCTGTTTTCCACCCACCATTACACCTAGAATTCATACTATCTGTTCTGTTTTAAAGTCTCAGAGCTAGTCCAGGGCCAGAAAATAATCAGGAGTGAGTATGGCACTTTAGAGAGAGTGCAGCACAGGAACTCAGTTTTACTTTTGTTAAACTTCAACATATTTCTCCTAAGCAAAATCATCATCTCTTTTAAGCAGACGTGCAATCCTTTTATCTGTCTCTTTTTGTTGTTATCCAAGGATAGGACTAACTGAGTATTGCCCGCATTGTTAACACATTATATTCCATGTGATTTGATCAGGGTCAGTCGTGGATGTAAGTATGCATTGAAAAGAATGGGAATCAGCACTGATCCCTAGGGTATTCAATTTTTGTTTTTTCTTAAACTCTGAAGGGAATGGAGGGAGTGATATTGCTTGATATCTGTCTACTGGATAAGATTGTATCTACTCCAGAAAAATACCTTTCACTCTCATATCTTGCAGGGTAATAATTAATATTTGATGGTTGACAGTGTCAAATGCAGCTAATAGGTCTAGAAAACACAGCACTGCAATTCGACCACTGTCAATTCTCAACCTTAATTCATCCATGGCCAAAATAAGAGCTGTTTCTCTACCATATGCAGGGCTAAAGCCCAGTTGCTTGTTCTCCAAGATGCAATGGGTTTCCAAATGTCCAGTTAGCTTTCTACTGACATATGTTTCCACAAACTTCACTGGATAAGGAAGTTGTGAAACAGGACAGTAGTTATTGGGATCATTTATATCTGCCTGAGTTTTTTTTCAATAGGGGGTATTTAAGGCTTTTTTCCAGGCATCTGGGGCCAGATGTAGCAAAGCATTTGCACATCGCAAACGGCGAAAATCGCCGTTTGCGAGGCGCAAATGCCTCTTTGGTATGCAGAAATGCATATTGCGAGTTGGGACCGACTCGCAATATGCATTTCAGAATCGCAAATAGGAAGGGGTGTTCCCTTCCTATTTGCGATTCGGAGTGGCATGCAATACCATTTGCGACCGCGCATGCGGTCGCAAAGGGTGTCGTAGTTACCATCCACTTCAAGTGGATGGTAACCCACTCGCAAATTCCCCTTTGCGAATGGACCCAATACTATTTTTTCAGGGCAGGTAGTGGTCCAAGGGACCACTACCTGCCCTGAAAAAATACCGAAACTAAAGGTTTCGGATTTTTTTTTTAAGTGCAGCTCGTTTTTCTTTAAGGAAAACGGGCTACACTTAAAAAAAAAAAATGCTTTATTTGTAAGCAGTCACGAACATGGAGGTCTGCTGACTACAGCAGGCCTCCATGTTTGCGAGTGCCCATAGTTGCTATGGGGCCGCAATTTGCGACCCACCTCATTAATATTAATGAAGTGGGTCTTTGCGACCGCATACCGACTCGCAGACGGTGTCTGAGACACCGTTCTGCATACCAATTTGCGAGTTGCAAATTGCGAGTCGGAAGGACTCGCAATTTGCAACTCGCAAATTGGATTTTTGCTACATCTGGCCCTTGGTACTTTATCCATAGAAAATTATTGATTGCCTACTTTTAATAACCCTCTGGATAATTGATCTGGTCTTTCTTTCCATAACCTGGGTACGATTATATCTAATATAAAGATCCTGAAGAAATTGTAGAAGCCAAAGTTCTAAACTCCTCTTCTTCCATCAGTTTGATATTTTCCAATCTAGCACTAATCGTTTCTGGTTGTGTAATTTCCTTGATCCTCATCTTATCTGACTGAGGATCACTGCTCATAGGTTCAATATTTATATCAATTAAAATAGGCTCAATTGTATTATTATTATTAGCGATTATCACATAGCTCTTGCAAATTCCAGATTTGTTAAATCATCCACTATACTAAATATGTTGTTAGATCTATTTGCTGCTTCTGTAATAGTTTTGGTGAACTAAAGCTATTTTGCTTTCCTGATTTCATTTTTGTTGTCGGTTAGCGCAGTTTTTAGTAGCATTTTATTGTTCTCTGTGTAGGTCTTTCATAATTCCCTTTCATATTTCCTACACCTTGTTTCACTTTCTTCCGTAAACCAAGGTGCTGAGGGGCTTGGTTTACCTGTCAATGTTTTTAGAGGTGCTATTTCATCTAATAAGTCTCCTAATGATTTCTGTATATGTTCATAATTATCATCCACTGTCTCTTCCTCTTGATAACAATTGGTTACATCAAATAGATTTCCCTCTTTTCTCTGCCATGTTTTCGACCAGATTCTCCTCTGTACGACCACCTTAATTGTTTTCCTATTTTCCTTCATTCTGAGCCCCCCTCAGCTGAAACGTTATTAGGGAATGATCTGACCAGCTCTCTGGTATTACTTTAACTGATATACATTGGGTAACAGAAGGGTCTTTATTTACAATGCTTGGAAATAATTTTAAAAAAGAACATTTTTATTGAACACTTTATAAAAGAGATTAGGCAGTTAAACTAAGGAGAAACATTTGAATTCACTGAAAATGTTGTACTTTAGGGATAACCTCATGTTGATATTAATAGACCTTTTTTTGTTTCAGTTCAGTATGGGGCTATAAGTAAGCATAATGTCCTACATTAATACACACTTTTCAGTAATTGTAGGTCATAGTACTTAAATATTTGATTTTCGGTCTCAGTTACAGATAGTTGTAGGTGTCCTTAGAAAGAACTATTGTTTTCAATACATACCTTAGACTTACAGTAAGCTTTGGGTCAGTCCCTTGCTCATGGTTGGATGGCTTTGTTTTCTGGCTCAGTGGTGTACTTCTGATTCAATCACTTTTCACCCTACTCTTTTATTTCTCCCAAGGAAAGAACATAGTTTGGCTGTGCCGCTATGTCCCTGCAAATGAGGGAGAAAAGGTGGTTACATTTCAGGTGGTCACAATTGATGGTCACATTTTTATGTGACGTGGAGAAACACCAATGTGCAAGCTGTTTCATTTAAATGATGCACTGCAAAATATATATGCAAAGTACACAGTAGATTAAGGGGGTCATTCCGACCGTGGCGGTCGGCGGTGAAGCGGCGGTAAGACCGCCAACAGGCTGGCAGTCTTTTTTCATGAATTCTGACCATAGCGGTTACCGCCATGGCCAGCCGTTGCTTCACCGTTCCGACCGCCACGGCGGTAATGACCGCCGGGCTGGAGACCTGGGTCTCCAGCCTGGGGGTCGTCACATACCGCCGGCGGTATTCCAACCCGCTTGACCCCCGCTTACCGCCATGGATTTCATGCGGTTTAGGACCGCCATGAAATCCATGGCAGTAAGCACTATCAGTGCCAGGGAATCCCTTCCCTGGTACTGATAGGGGTCTCCCCCACCCCCAACCCCCACCCGACTCCCTCCCCTACCCCCCCACCACCCCCAACCCCCACCCGACTCCCTCCCCTACCCCCCCACCACCCCTGCCACCCCCAAAAGGTTGCAGGACCCCCGTCCCCACCCCGATCCCCAACATATACAAACACACCCCCGCATTCATGCACGCACTCATGCACATACACACACCCCCCCCGCATTCATGCACGCACTCTTGCACATACACACCCCCCCGCATTCATGCACGCACTCATGCACATACACACACACTCCCCGGATTCATTCACGCACTCACACGCCCCCTCAACATACACACACGCACACCCCCATGCACGCACACAACTCACAACACCCCCCCACCCCCTTCCCTAGCGGACGATCACCTTACCTGTTCCGGTGATCCTCCGGGAGGGAACGGGACCCATGGGGGCAGCTCTGCCGACACCGCCACGCCAACAGAACACCGCCACAGCGAATCACAGGTCGTGATTCGCTGGGCGGTGTTCTGTTGGCGTGGCGTTGGAGGTGGAGCTACCTCCGCTTCCCCGCCTGCCGCCAGTATGGCTGTTGGCGGCTCTTCACCCGGAAACGGGCGGGGCGCTGCCAACGTCATAATGGCCCGTGAGGAAGACCGCCAGCACTGGCGGTCTTCCGTACGGCAGTCCCTCGGCGGTCTATTGAAAAGACCGCTGAGGTCGGAATGACCCCCTAAATGTTTTAGTAGAATTATATACGAATTCTTGAAAATATATGATATTGTTTAAGTATTACTCTGTATAATAATTTTAAACATAAGTAACAGAATTTATTTATATTGAAGAAAATAGGGGTTTTCAAGTAACTTGGCCTGAGTGAAGGCCTCATATCTTTCCTTTTTTAACCTTCAACATGAAGTTGCTTTGCATGTTCTTTCTACGAGCTGCAGGTGTCAGGATACAGAGTTGAACTAGTAAACTAATGAAAGGTGCTCGAGAGATAAGAAGATTTAGATACCTCATTATGGTAACAGGGGTCATTTGAGAAGATAGTTTTAACTACTCTGAAGTTCCTGGAATATGAAGGGAGAGCGAGGTCATTGTGGAGAGCTTTGGAAGTCAAAGTGTTAATTAAAATGGATTGATAGAGTGTTTTCGGTATAGATGTTGTCATAATGATGTAAGGTTATAACTAATATTTAACTTAAAAGAAGGTCTGATGTGTCCAGAGAAACGCAGATTCTAGCTGAAAGCGGACCTCACTGAAAGATTGCTAGACTCAGGTTCTCTCTTCTGCTTTCTGCCACTGCACTTCACTGAAGATTCTGTTTGCTGATTCATTTATTTAGAAATCTTTAACATTAGAATAGGCCAATTTAGCTCAAATGGTTAGCCAAGAGAATTGTATTTTAGAATTTAAACATCAGTCTTTGTTTCTGATTTTCTGAATAATCACTATTGAGATACTTGTTTTTCATATCAAAAATCCCAAAACATTTATAAAGCGCACTACTCACCCGTGAGGGTCTCAAGGTGCTAGGGGGAGGGGGTTACTGCTGCTCGAAGAGCCAGGTTTTGAGCTGCCTCCGGAATGCAGGGTGGTTCGGGTGGTCCTGAGGTTGGCCGGGAGGGAGTTCCATGTCTTGGCTGCCAGGTAGGAGAAGGATTTCCCACCTGCCGTGGTGCGGCGGATGCGAGGGACGGCGGCGAGTGCGAGGTTGGCGGAGCGAAGTTGACGGGTGGGCGTGTAGAAACTAAGGCGACGGTTGAGGTATTCGGGTCCCTTGTTGTGGAGGGCTTTGTGTGCGTGGGTGAGGAGCCGGAAGGTGATCCTTTTGTTGACAGGAAGCCAGTGCAGGTGTCTGAGGTGGATGGAGATGTGGCTGTTGCAGGGTATGTCGAGGACGAGGCGGGCGGAGGCGTTTTGTATTCGCTGCAGATGTTTCTGGAGTTTAGCGGTGGTTCCTGCGTATACGGTGTTTCGGTAGTCCAGGCGGCTTGTGACAAGGCCGTGGGTCACAGTTTTTCTGGTGTCGGCAGGGATCCAGCGGAAGATCTTTCGGAGCATGCGGAGAGTGAGGAAGCAGGAAGATGATACAGCGTTGACTTGTTTGGTCATTGTGAGAAGCGGGTCCAGGATGAAACCGAGGTTGCGTGTGTGGTCTGAGGGGGTTGGTGCGGTGCCTAGGGCCGTGGGCCACCATGAGTCGTCCCAGGCGGACGGGGTGTTTCCGAGGATGAGGACTTCCGTTTTTTCTGAGTTCAGTTTCAAACGGCTGAGTTTCATCCATTCTGCGACGTCTTTCATTCCATCTTGCAGGTTGGTCTTGGCGCCAGTGGGGTCCTTGGTGAGGGAAAGTATCAGCTGAGTGTCGTCGGCGTAGGAGGTGATGATGATGTTGTGTTTGCATACGATGTCGGCGAGGGGGCTCATGTAGACATTGAAGAGAGACGGGCTGAGCGAGGAGCCTTGTGGGACGCCGCAGATGATCTCGGTGGGGTCTGGGTGGAATGGAGGGAGGTAGACTCTTTGGGAGCGGTTGGAGAGGAAAGAGGTGATCCAGTCCAGGGCCAGTCCTTGGATACCGGTGGAGCGCAGGCGGGATGTTAGGGTTCGGTGGCAGATGGTGTTGAAGGCAGCCGAGAGGTCGAGGAGGATGAGGGCGACTGTTTCTCCGTTGTCCATCAGAGTTCTGATGTCGTCTGTGTCTCAGATGGGGGCGGTATCTGTGCTGTGATTGGTTCGGAATCCGGACTGAGAGGGGTCGAGTAGGTTGTTGTCTTCAAGGAAGTTGGTCAGTTGCTTGTTGATGGTCTTCTCAATGACTTTGGCAGGGAAGGGGAGGAGCGAGATGGGGCGGAAGTTCTTCAGGTCGCTGGGGTCCGCCGTAGGTTTCTTCAGTAGAGCGTTGACTTCCGCGTGTTTCCAGCTCTCGGGGAAGGTGGCAGAAGCAAACGAGATGTTGATGATGGTCTGGAGATGCGGGGCAATGATGTCGTCAGCTTTGTTAAGATGAAGTGTGGGCAGGGCTCCGAGGGGGCACCGGAGTGGATGGAGTTCATGGTAGCTTTGGTCTCCTCCGCACTGATGTGAGTCCAGGCGTTGACGGTGATGGTTGGGGTTGTAGGTTCTGTGGTGGTTGGCTGGGTCTGGTGTCCGAAGCTGTCGTGTAGGTCGGTGATCTTACGATGGAAGAAGGTAGCGAGGGAGTTGCAGAGGTCTTGTGAGGGCGTGATGGAGTTGGCGTTTGGATTGGAGAGCTCTTTGACGATGTTGAAGAGTTGTTTGCTGTTGTGAGTGTTCTTGTCCAGTCTGTCTGTGAAGGAAGTTCTTTTGGTGGCGCGGATCAGCTGATGGTGTTCGCGGGTGGCGTTTTTGAGGGCAGACATGTTTTCTGCGGTGTGGTCCTTGCGCCAGGCTTTCTCGAGGGTACGGCAGTTTTTTTGGGATTCCTTGAGGGTGTCTGTGAACCATTGAGGTTTCCTGGTGCTGGTCTGTCTTGGGAGGCGTCTGAGGGGTGCGAGGTTGTCCGCGCAGTTGGTGATCAAATGAGTGAGGCTGAGGGCTGCGTCGTTGGGGTCGGTGGAGAAGGTGGGTTGGTTGTCGCTGAGAGTGGAGAGAAGCTGTTCCGTGGGGATTTTGTTCCAATGTCTGCGTGGGATGGGTTGTGTGCGGAGGTGGAGAGTCTTGCGTCTGAAGGTGAAGTGGACACATCTGTGGTCGGTCCAGTGTATTACGGAGGAGTGGCTGAAGGATACGTGGTTGCTGGCGGAGAAGATGGGGTCGAGCGTGTGTCCGGCGGTGTGGGTGGGGGTGTTCACCAGTTGCTTGAGACCGAGGTTGGTGAGGTTGTCGAGCAGGGTGGTGGTGTTGGGGTCGTTGTTCTGCTCCAGGTGGAAGTTGAGGTCACTGAGGAGGATGTAGTCCGGCGAGGCAAGGGCGTGCGGGGAGATGAAGTCAGCGATGGATTCGCTGAAGAGGGCGCGTGGTCCAGGGGGTCTGTAGATGAGAGTTCCTCTGAGGGTGGTCCTGGGGTCGTTGTGGATCTGGAAGTGCATGTGTTCGGCGGCGATGGGGGTGTCTTCGGTGGAGGTGGTGACGTTGATTGAGTCCTTGAAAATGATGGCGATTCCTCAACTGACTTGGTTGGTGCGGTCTCTCCTGGCGATGTCAGGGGCCGAGGAGGCGTTCTTCCAGGTCTCAGTGATGAAGGTGACGTCCGGTGGAGTCCAGGAGGTCCCATAGTTCAATGGCGTGCTTGTGGACGGAGCGTGCGTTGATGAGGATGCATTTGAGGTGGTTATTGGCGCGTGGGCTGGCGGGCGGGGTGCAGTCGCGGTGGAAGGTGAGTTTGCAGGTGCGGCAAGCGAAGGGTCCATGGGTGCATTTAGGGTTGGCTTGGAAGCAGGTTCTGGAGCGTCCCGGGTTAAGAGCATGGAGGGAGGTGGGGTCATGGCGGGAGGTGACGGCGGGAATGCAGAGGGCGGGGGGGTCAGGTAGAGGGGAAGGGAAAAAAAGATAGGGAAGGGGGGATTACAGAGGAGGAGAGGAGTCAGGAAGAAGAGAGGAGTAGAAGAGGAAGGAGAGAAGAGTCAAGTCAAGTCAAGTCAAGAAGAAGACGAGAGACCAGAGAAGAGGAGGAGAGAAGAATCAAGAAGAAGAGGAGAGACCAGAGAAGAGGAGGAGAGAAGAGTCAAGAAGAAGAGGAGAGTCCACAGAAGAGGAGGCGAGGAGAGTCAAGAAGAAGAGGAGAGACCAGGGAAGCAGAGGAGGGAAGAGTCCAGAAGATGAGGAGAAGGTCACAGAAGAAGAAAAGGAACACGCAGAGATGAGTACAGAAGAAGAAAAGAACACGCAGGACGGGGTGCAGAGGAGGAGAAGAGCACAGAAGAACACAGAGGAAGAAAGAACACGCAGGACGGGGTGCAGAGGAGCAATGAAGAACACAGATGAAGAGCAAAGCAGGAAGAAAACGCGGTGAGGAAGAGGAGAAATGAAGAACACAGATGAAGAGCAAAGCAGGAAGAGAACGCGCTGAGGAAGAGGAGAAATGAAGAACACAGATGAAAAGCAAAGCAGGAAGAAAACATGGTGAGGAAGAGGAGCGGGGCACAGAGGAAGAGCAGAACACGCAGCAAGTGGGCTTCAGAAGAGGAGCAGAGAGCGGCGGAAGATGGCTACCAGAAGGAGGAGCAGAAAGCGAAGGGAAATGGACAGCAGAGGTGCGGAGAAAGGATGGAGGAGAGAGCGGAAGGCAGAAGACAGAAGTTCAGGGAAAGAGAGGTGAGTAGCGCGGGGCTGGGCGAGGGGCTGGGCGGGGGGAGTACTTACGGTTTTAGCTGGTCTTGCTGGGAGGTGTCAGGAGCCTGGGCAGGTGGAGCTGCAGCGGCAGGGGAAGCGACCTACCCTAGGGTCAAGGGTCGCTGACTCTGCCGCGCAGTGGCAGCCATAAGAGGGAGGAGGGGGGAGGGGTCAGCTGGAAGTGGGGGGGCGGGCCGAGCGGGAGGTGGTGGCGGGAATGCAGAGGGCGGGGGGGTCAGGTAGAGGGGAAGGGAAAAAAAGATAGGGAAGGGGGGATTACAGAGGAGGAGAGGAGTCAGGAAGAAGAAGAGAGGAGTAGAAGAGGAAGGAGAGAAGAGTCAAGTCAAGAAGAAGAGGAGAGACCAGAGAAGAGGAGGAGAGAAGAATCAAGAAGAAGAGGAGAGACCAGAGAAGAGGAGAAGAGAAGAGTCAAGAAGAAGAGGAGAGTCCACAGAAGAGGAGGAGAGGAGAGTCAAAAAGAAGAAGAGAGACCAGAGAAGCAGAGGAGGGAAGAGTCCAGAAGATGAGGAGAAGGCCACAGAAGAAGAAAAGGAACATGCAGAGAAGAGTACAGAAGAAGAAAAGAACATGCAGGACGGGGTGCAGAGGAGGAGAAGAGCACAGAAGAACACAGAGGAAGAAAGAACACGCAGGACGGGGTGCAGAGGAGAAATGAAGAACACAGTTGAAGAGCAAAGCAGGAAGAGAACACAGTGAGGAAGAGGAGAAATGAAGAACACAGATGAAGAGCAAAGCAGGAAGAGAACGTGGTGAGGAAGAGGAGAAAGGAAGAACACAGATGAAGAGCAAAGCAGGAAGAGAACGCAGTGAGGAAGAGGGGAAAAGAAGAACACAGATGAAGAGCAAAGCAGGAAGAGAACGCGGTGAGGAAGAGGAGAAATGAAGAACACAGATGAAGAGCAAAGCAGGATGAGAACGCGGTGAGGAAGAGGAGAAATGAAGAACACAGATGAAGAGCACAGCAGGAAGAGAACGCGGTGAAGAAGAGGAGAATGCAGAGGGCAGGGGGGTCAGGTAGAGGGGAAGGGAAAAAAAGATGGGGAAGGGGGATTACAGAGGAGGAGAGGAGTCAGGAAGAAGAATAGAGGAGTAGAAGAGGAAGGAGAGAAGAGTCAAGTCAAGTCAAGAAGAAGAGGAGAGACCAGAGAAGAGGAGGAGAGAAAAATCAAGAAGAAGAGGAGAGACCAGAGAAGAGGAGGAGAGAAGAGTCAAGAAGAAGAGGAGAGTCCACAGAAGAAGAAAAGGAACACACAGAGAAGAGTACAGAAG
The DNA here is from genome assembly GCF_031143425.1 of Pleurodeles waltl. Lineage (NCBI taxonomy): Eukaryota > Metazoa > Chordata > Amphibia > Caudata > Salamandridae > Pleurodeles > Pleurodeles waltl. The sequence continues at coordinate 136,338,617 of NC_090439.1, read as the reverse complement.
AAGAAAAGAACACGCAGGACAGGGTGCATAGGAGGAGAAGAGCACAGAAGAACACAGAGGAAGAAAGAACACGCAGGACGGGGTGCAGAGGAGAAATGAAGAACACAGATGAAGAGCAAAGCAGGAAGAGAACGCGGTGAGGAAGAGGAGAAATGAAGAACACAGATGAAGAGCAAAGCAGGAAGAGAACGCGGTGAGGAAGAGGAGAAATGAAGAACACAGATGAGCAAAGCAGGAAGAGAACGCGGTGAGGAAGAGGAGAAATGAAGAACACAGATGAAGAGCACAGCAGGAAGAGAACGCGGTGAGGAAGAGGAGAAATGAAGAACACAGATGAAGAGCAAAGCAGGAAGAGAACGCTGTGAGGAAGAGGAGAAATTAAGAACACAGATGAAGAGCAAAGCAGGAAGAGAACGCATTGAGGAAGAGGAGAAATGAAGAACACAGATGAAGAGCAAAGCAGGAAGAAAACGCGGTGAGGAAGAGGAGCGGGGCACAGAGGAAGAGCAGAACACGCAGCAAGTGGGCTGCAGAAGAGGAGCAGAGAGCGGCGGAAGATGGCTACCAGAAGGAGGAGCAGAAAGCGAAGGGAAATGGACAGCAGAGGTGCGGAGAAAGGTTGGAGGAGAGAGCAGAAGGCAGAGGACAGAAGTTCAGGGAAAGAGAGGTGAGTAGCGCGGGGCTGGGCGAGGGGCTGGGCGGGGGGAGTACTTACGGTTTTAGCTGGTCTTGCTGGGAGGTGTCAGGAGCCTGGGCAGGTGGAGCTGCAGCGGCAGGGGAAGCGACCTACCCTAGGGTCATACTGGTGAAGTTTATTCTTGAACAACGGTTTAACTCACCTCTAGGGATTTTGTACATTAATACCATGATCTTGAGACACATTTCTGTAAGTTTGACTTGAGTCTGTAATGAAGACTTTGAAACTTTGAGATGGGTTCTGATGATTACAAGGCCCTACCGGCGCACTGCACCACCAGAGCAACATTTTTTTAATGCTCTGGTGGTGCAGTGTGCCGGACGATATTTACAAGGCCACGCAAAGTCACCTTGCATAGCTTTTCATGGCCTTGTAAATATGGACCCCTTTCACGCATAACACTGCATGAAAGAGACGTTCAATAGATTTTGCTGTGGGTTTACCCATAGCAACACCCATGGTACATGATAGAACATGATGCATACCCAGATTTACAAGTTTGGGAATGTGTCAGATTCCTACGCCACCTCAGGGGTGACGCTAAAGTGGTGCAACAGGGATAAATAACACTATTTCCCCCTGTTTCTTCCTATGTCTATGTGTCCTGCATTCTGCAGCACACATAGAAAGAGGAAAACACCATAAATGATTGTTTATGTGCAGTAAGATGTCCCTTTCTGCACATAAACAATCATCCCTGCAATGCAGGCACCCTTGCACCATGGTGCAAGGGTGACTGCGTTGGCGCAAGGTAGCAATTTGTGCGCCAGTGCATGGGACAAGGACAGAAATGTGCCATATCTTATTGATATGGGGCACTCCTGCCCTTTTGTTTAAATGCGGCTGTACAGAAAAAAAGGGTAGCAGTGCTGCCCTGCAATAAAACATAGTAAATGAGGCCCTTAGTGTGTGACTCACTGATATGCACTGTAATCAGTTTCGAATACTTTGATGCAGGTTCTCTTCATCCTTCGGAACTGAGAAGAAAAAATTCATCAGACCCCAAAATTATTGATAGGACCTACTGCTCTTTCAGATGGTAGCTGTAATGGATGGTTCTCTTTCTGAAAAGGAGAGAACTAGGACCATGTTCTAGAGTAGTTAGTCCCCAGAGCTCAATCCCTAGTGCCCATGTCCAGAGTTGGAGAATCAGCGATGTTACGGAGAATTGCCAGAAAGTCATGTTGGTAGCAGGAATGTGAGTATAAATTGGCTTATGCATTGCAGCAGTTGCGCCTAGCTTGTGGTGATTGTGAAGTTGTATGTGTCTTGCAGAGATGTTATCTGTGTTTTGTGTGAATGTGGTGATTTATAAAAAAAAGTGGATTGGTTATCAGGTCTGACGAAGAACAAAGTCCGAGGATAGTTTAAAAGGTGTAGAAGACAGCATATTATATTGTCTGCCCAGAAGTTGTGTTTGTTGTGGAGCACCACTAATGAAACATATAAGAGAGGGATTTACTTTGTGTGTATGTGAGATCCAGCTTTAACCATAGATCGGACTGAAGGAGAAGGGGAACAGAGAACAACTCGAAAACAGAAAAAACAAAAAGAGTCTGATGGCACAAGCACGGATAGTAATGATTCTGGAGATGATCCCTTAGATTTGCTATTATCTGAACGTTCACCTCTGGACAATGAAGCTAGACGTGTGGGTAGTGTCGATGGTGCTTAAAGTAGTGGTGTAATTTATTTTCCTACTGCACCAGCAAGAACTGCTTCCAGTTCTGTGGGACCTATTCCCAATAGTGTGCACTGTGAACCACGAGACAGGGGTTTGAGAGGATTTGCCCCAGTTGATCCCACTGTAAGTACTTTTGATGCCTTTACCATTCCAGAAGATTCAAGGCAAAAGCTGTTCAAAACAACAAGGTTTTAGAGGGTCTCACTAGAGAATGAAAAGGGGTTTATGTTGACTCTAAAAGTCATCAGAGGGAGGGTTGAGAGAGCATAGTTTGGCTGTGCCGCTCTGTCTTTGAAAATGAGGGTGAAAGGGTGGTCATGTCCTTATGTGTTGATAGTTGGACTGCTGCAATCTGGACAATCTGTGCGGTCTAAACACCAAATTACCACCCTGGCAGGCGGACCTGCCAGGAGACCGCCGCCCCTGCTGGGAACATGGTTCCGGACAACATGATTGCTTTCAGGCTTGTAATCAGCCATGGCGGTGCTGAGCTCAGCACCACCTTGCTTATTACAACCCCACTTTCTGCAGCCTTTTCATGGTGGGGACCATGCCAAGAAAAGGTTGATAGAATGCCACTTTTGAGGGCCTTCGTGCCCAGCACCATCAGAATTTGCACTGTCTGCAGACAGTGCGCATTCTGAGACTGCTGAACGGCCCCCTCTGTGCAACAATATAGTAGAGTCCTATATCGTATCACGGTTCCGCTGGACTGACCAGCCAGAACGCGTATTACAATGTTCCCGTCAGTCAACCCGGCGGGAACATTGTAATAGACATGGTGGGATCTCACTGCCATGGCGTGGCGTCCTCCCCATGATTTTGGCAGTCCCGCAGTGAGACTGCCAAACTTGTAATGACGCCATTAGTGTAAGACTCAATGAGTTGCACTGCAATTAATTTTGAATAACTTGATGCAGGTTCTCTCCATCCTTTGGAACTGAAAAGCAAAGATTAATTGGGCCCCAAAATTATTGATAGGACCCATTGCTGTTTCACAGCCCAGGAGCATTTTGGTTTCCCTGTGTTCTGTGTTCTGATGACTCTTTTTTCTTCCACTGTATAACTGAGAGCATTATTTTAACTTCATATTTAGCACACCATTAGTGTGTATGAGTTCCCTAGCTTTCTCTATACCTCTGCTTCCTTGTGCTGTTTTCCCTAATCCACTTCCCACCCACTCCTCGTTTTAACAATATTTCTTTTGCGTTTGCTTGGGTCTGGCAACTGCAAAGTGCTGCCTTGCTGCCTGTTCCCTTTTTTACGTGAACTATGTTTCTTGTTTTTTTTATTTTAAATGAACAGTCTAACATGGCTGTCTGCTTTGTTAGATCGGTAAATTAACTAAGGCTGCCTGCTCCATGACACATGCACACGCAGGCATTTCAATGCATACAATAGCATCCGAGGATAGCTTTGCAGGTGCTAAAATGTAGTTGCAAAAAGGCATTGGCAAATACCTATTGGCTTTGTCAATGTTTGTTTATCTTTATTGACTACGATGATTGTTTCAAATATTATGCAGATAAGTCATATTCATTTGGGAAAAGTGTGATTTGTTTGTCACTTTAGGCAGAAAACGTGATGCACGGTTTATATTGCATATGCATATCTATGTCATTTGACCAATCTTTTTATCCCAAGATGAAACCTCTACCAAACATATCAGAAACACAGAAATGTTGTGATTAGGCCAAAACAATATTGAAAATAATTTTTCTGCTATTTTTGTGGTACAAAATGGAGAAAATATCGCGTCAGGGTAAAGCATTTTAAAAATATTTCACACTCTTTCTGCTATAAATAAGACATCTGTGAGAAAGTACGTCCTCTACTTTCTACATATGAGATGTGAGTCTGTATTGGAATCATAACTTGTTCCTCCAGTTTTAATGTATGTAGCAAAAATAGTGCGACGTAAGTTTTTTAAAGGGCTAGAAATGGAACAGAAATTCTTTAACAACATACTTATGGCTCACTTAATTATAACATTATGCGGCTGCATCGCCCTTGTGGGAATTCAGAGGGGACTTTTAAGGGAAGCCATAGTAATAGGCTAAATGAGTCAGGAGCAGGTGGGAAAACCTCAGAAATCGGTAAAAATGTTGCAGGTCTGGAAAACAAATACCTCAGGCGTTGAGCTAAAAGGACCCCTTGTATTCATTCCCTTGTGCTAGGCAACGATAAGAGGAAGGTTGAGAATGGAGCATTGCTTTCCTGTTAGCGAGTTCGAATGTGTGTTCGACTTAAACTAGTGATGTGTCTTCAGGACTCCTTCAGAACTTCCAGCGAAATCAATTTAACACCGAGGGACATTGCACTACACCACTTACAGCTCTGATCCCTTGGCCAATAGTAAAGCTTTCTTTGTGTACAGCTGCTGTAGGGAAACAAATCGTGTCTGCAGCCAAGAAGAATAAAAACCAGGGCTCAAGACAAAGTGTTATGCCCACAGGTAGAGCATCAGAACACATTTTATGAAACAAGTACCGTTCACTGCTGCTGTTATCTGAAACGTAGCTGAAATGGAATTACCCTGCTTCCAATCCAGAAATGTGATTAAAGAGTTAAATCCCGAATCGGTCTGCTTCACGTTTTACTCAATCAAGCGATATCTCGATTTTAGACTGAGACAAACTCACTGGATAATATTTGGTGCAAAAATAGCCACATTGTTTTCTAGAATATGTGAACCACATATCGAACAGTGCTCACGTGTTGGGATCTGAAAATCCAATGGCTTGTGCTCTTAGCAAGATGGCTAGAACAGTTAAAATACTTAGGGCCATATTTATACTTTTTGACGCAAAACTGCGTTAACGCAGTTTTGCATCAAATAAATTAGCGCCGGCTAACGCAATTCTGAAGCGCTATGCGGGCGCCGTATTTATTCAATGACGTTAGCCGGCGTTAGCCGCCGGCGCTGCCTGGTGTGCGTGAAAAAAAATGATGTACACCAGGCAGCGCCGGCGTAGGGGAATATGGAGCTTGGGCGCCAAAAAATGGGGCAAGTCAGGCTGAGGCAAATTTTTCGCCTCAACCCGATTTGCGCCATTTTTTTCGACTCCCAACCCCCATTGAAATGACTCCTGTCTTAGCAAAGACAGGAGTCATGCCCCCTTGCCCAATGGCCATGCCCAGGGGACTTCTGTCCCCTGGGCATGGTCATTGGGCATAGTGGCATGTAGGGGGGCACAAATCAGGCCCCCCTATGCCACAAAAAAAAATACAAAAAAATACTTACCTGAACTTACCTTAAGTTCCCTGGGATGGGTCCCTCCATCCTTGGGTGTCCTCCTGGGGTGGGCAAGGGTGGCAGGGGGTGTCCCTGGGGGCATGGGAGGGCACCTCTGGGCTCCTTCCGAGCCCACAGGTCCCTTAACGCCTGCCTTGTCCAGGCGCAAAAAAACGGCGCAAAAACGGCTGGACGTAATTTTTTTTGACCCGCCCACTGCCGGGCGTGAATTTTGCCCGGGAGTGTAAATACGGCGCACATGCCTCGGAGTCACTTTTTTAGACGGGAACGCCTACCTTGCATATCATTAACGCAAAGTAGGTGTCCACGCTAAAAAATGACGCAAACTCCATGGACTTTGGCGCTAGACGCGTCTAACGCCAAAGTATAAATATGGAGTTAGTTTTGCGTTGGAATTGCGTAAAAAAAAACGACGCAATTCCGGCGCAAACAGAGTATAAATATGCCCCTTAGGCCGCATTTAGTAGAAATTGGCGCATCAGCATCGATGCACCAGTCTTCCTGGGCCAACCCGAGACCTATTAACAACGCCATGGTAGCGATGTATTTTTATAAAATCGCTCTATTGCGTACGATCCCACAGACGCACCAGAAATGTTGGCGCATTTATGTGTGCAAAAGTGATACAGAATTGGAGTAGCGCCAGTAATCTGAAGCTACTCCAGCAATGCAAGGAGGGTCCCATGTCAAAAAGCCCAGCGTCACTTTAACACCAGCTCTGAGCAGACGTTAAAACAAGTGACGCCGTGAAGGCGCAGTATGGCACAGTGAAATGTAGTAAACGTCACTGCACAAGTTCTGAGTGGCTTTTGATGTGGGTAATGCCCACCCTGCATACATTATGTCTGGCACAGGTATAAGTGGTGCAGGGCTTTGTAAACTGGAGCAATGGTCCCTTTGCACCAGTTTGTAAATGTGGCACAGTAAATGGGACTGCTTGTACCGCGGCAGCGTCAAAAAACTTGGTGCTACGGTAGCTCAAGGGGCTTGTAAATAAGTTACAGTTGTAGCATTCTGGAGACATATTCACCAGGCTCTCCCTTAATTGGAAAACAAAGCTTAATAATCACTGATGCACTGTAATCATTGTTATAATAATGGCAATTAATGTATTGATTGGAAGTTAGAGATGGCACAATTAAATCCCCATGGGTGATAATGAGGGAGACACAATGTGGGAAATAAGACTACACTGTTGTTTCACAAAACTCTGCAGCCCCTCTGATGTGAGTTTCAGACAGAACATGGCACGAAGACAACCATGATGAAAACCTAGGACTCCAAGCCAGATGGAGCATTCAAGGATCTAAACAACTTTGATATGTTGTTGGACCTGTATGCCAGAGCTCACAAGTTCTGATGTCAGAGTCTATAGCACAAGAAACAAATCCCACACTGGCTCCAAAGTTTCATATGGCCCCACATGTATGCAACTTGAGAGAACATGTTTTGCAGAGGCCCTGGCAACTTGGTTTGACACTGTTAAATTGAGATTTGCAAATTTTTGAAGGCGCTTGTTTGCAGAAAAAACTGTTAATGGCCAGAACATATATTAGCACATTACACACACTTTTAAGTCGGGATAACAGACGTGTTGCTGCTTGCTCCTGCTTTGCCCCTTTTTGCAAATGGGCCAGACTGTCATCTGCAATTTGCACCCTCAAAATCTGCATCTGCTGTGCTTTTCAATAATCTCTATGGCACTCATTATGAGTTCCTTATTATCTCTGCAGGGAGATATGGTGTCTGTCCTTAACAGCTGAAGCTCTATCTATTTTGAGCTAACAGGAATTGCAATTTTCCCCATGGAATGGGGAATAACATGCAGACTCTGTAATACGTGGTCCAGTGCTCCATGTCTTTCACATTCCAATGGAAATAACAGGCCTGAAACATACAGTCCCAGGGGGGATTTATTTTACATCCCTCCTGTGCCCAATGCATGCCCTGTGGGTGGCAGGTCCTACATATTAAACAATAAATACCCTGGGTCTGTTGAGCACCCCATAAGTGACAGACCCAAACTGTGATACAAATTAATGCCCCCATGCCTCACTGACCAGGGGTCACCAGGGGGCATTAACTTTTATCAAGATTTGGGCCGCCACATGCCCCATGAAGCATGTGGCAGAACAAAGGGGCACTAATTTGACATAACGCCTGGTCCCACCACGTGGCCCGTGGGTGGCAGGCCCTAAACATACTAAAAACTAAATACCGCCTGGGCTCATCATGTGCCTGTAGGTGGTGGGCCTAAAATTTTATATAAATGAATGGTCAGGGCCCACCCCCCATGGGTCAACTGGGGACATTATCATGTGTTATGTTTGTTGTCCGCTGCCCACAGAGCACGTAGTGGGTCCAGAGGTCATTTAGTTTTAACAATGTTTAAGTCCCATCATGTGGCAGTGGGTCCAGGGGGCATTTAATTTTAAAAAAAATTAGGTCTCGCCATCCACGGGACCCGCGGCTATCACTGGGCCATTTATTTTGATCAAGTTACATGCCTCCTGAGCCCACTGTGTGCCCTGTGGGTAGCGAGCCCTAAACATATTAAAAAATAAATGCTCCCTGGGCCTGTTGCATGCCCCATGGGTGGTGGGTCCAAAACATGATACAAATTAATGCCTCAAGACTGATTTGCATATGGCTGGGTCCAACCTGGGGTGGCATGGTGAGCAAAAGAACGATGGATTAAACCCAGATCTGTGACTTGGGGTGAGTGTTTGTATTGTCAGCCCTCTGTCCATCATCCTTTTGTGTTGCTAATGTCGCCCTAAGTGGGAAGGGTATGCCCAGACTTGGGTCCCTTGCTCACTGTGCCACTGAAATCAAGCTAGCCTGGCTGAAAAAGGGTGATTCCCTGAAACCGGTCCCAGGATGCTTGTTTCTGGTCCAGGGAGGACCTGGCCTGGCAGTTTGGGCTGGACTTTTCCCAAGAGGAACAGGGTCAAGACTGATTTGCATATGGCTGGGACCAACCTGGCGTGGCATGGTGAGCAAAAGAATGATGGATTAAACCCAGATCTGTGACTGGGGTGGAGTGTTTGCATTGTCAGCACTCTGTCCATCATCCTTTTGTGTTGCTAATGTCATCCTAAGTGGGAAGGGTATGCCCAGACGTGGGTCCCTTGCTCACTGTGCCACTGGGATCAAGCTAGCCTGGCTGAAGAAGGGTGATTCCCTGAAACCGGTCCCAGGATGCTTGTTTCTGGTTCAGGGAAGGCCTGACCTGGCAGTTTGGGCTGGACTGTTCCCAAGAAAAACAGGGTCAAGACTGATTTGCATATGGCTGGGTTCCAACCTGGGGTGGCATGATGAGCAAAAGAACAATGGATTAAACCCAGATCTGTGACTGGGGGTGAGTGTTTGCAATGTCAGCACTCCGTCCATCATCTTTTTGTGTTGCTAATGTCGCCCTATGTGGGAAGGGAATGCCCAGACGTGGGTCCCTTGCTCATTGTGCCACTGGAATCAAGCTAGCTTGGCTGAAGAAGGGTGATATCCTGAAACTGGTCCCAGGATGCTTGTTTTTGGTCCAGGGAGGACTTGGCCTGGCAGTTTGGGCTGCACTGTTTCCTAAAGGAACAGGGGCAAGTCTGATTTGCTTATGGCTTGGTCCAACCTGGGGTGGCATGGTGAACAAAAGAACGATGCATTAAACCCAGATCTGTGACTGGGGGTGAGTGTTTGCATTGTCAGCACTCCGTCCATCATACTTTTGTGTTGTTAATGTCGCCCTAAGTGGGAAGGGTATGCCCAGACATTGGTCCCTTGCTCACTGTGCCACTGGAATCAAGCTAGCCTTGCTGAAAAAGGGTGATACCCTGAAACTGGTCCCAGAATGCTTGTTTCTGGTTCAGGGAGGACCTGGCCTGGCAGTTCGGGCTGGACTTTTCCCAAGAGGAACAGGGTCAAGACTGATTTGCATATGGCTGGGTCCAATCTGGTGTGGCATGGTGAGCAAAAGAACAATGGATTAAACCCAGATCTGTGACTGGGGTTGAGTGTTTGCATTGTCAGCACTCCATCCGTCATCCTTTTGTGTTGCTAATGTCGCCCTAAGTGGGAAGGGTATGCCCAGACATGGGTCCCTTGATCACTGTGCCACTGGAATCAAGCTAACCTGGCTGAAGAAGGGTGATACCCTGAAACCAGTCCCAGGATGCTTGTTTCTGGTCCAGGGAGGACCTGGCCTGGCAGTTTGGGCTGGACTGTTCCCAAGAGGAACAGGGTCAAGACTGATTTGCATATGGCTGGGTTCCAACCTGGGGTGGCATGGTGAGCAAAAGAACGATGGATTAAACCCAGATCTGTGACTGGGGATGAGTGTTTGCATTGTCACCACTCTGTCCATCATCCTTTTGTGTTGCTAACACCAGGGACACTCTGGAGGAGCTCTGGGCACCATCTCTGGGGTGGTGAAAGACAGGGATGTGGTCACTCCCCTTTCCTTTATCCAATTTCATGCCAAAGCAAGGACTGGGGGTTCCTGAATCGGTGTAGACTGAATTTTGCAAGGAGGGCAACTTTGTGGCCTTTAAAGCATTTCCAGGGGCTCTGGGAGTATACCCCTCCTATGTCTGCAACACCTATTTCAAATGGAAGAGTGTGTAACACCCTCCTCCTAAAGGAATTGCATTGTTCTCCCTTCCTGGGATTGAGCTGCTCAATCCCGAGGAGTTAAAAAAAGGAGGCAACCCAATAACCCTTAGACCTGGGTAATTAACTGTTACGAACAGTATGGTCAAACAGGGGGAGGTGTATGCCTTCACTTCCACGGCAAAAATAAACAGTAAAAAAAATAAGGAACCACATATATTCAGTCCGGTATCTGATTCTTCGCGTCCGCTACGGCCTGAAAGAATTAACGCAGGCGCACCATTACCCCTGCCAGAACGGCTTGTAAAGGAAAGTGTGGCGGTTGATGTAGAGTCATCCACATATGCTACAGACTGCAATGATACTATGATTACTTTCCCAATAAGATTACCACTATACGACATGTGGGTTGATACCATTAATGATCGATGACGACCAATGGTTCTGGTTACTGTCACTTGTGAGATAACTGCAATAAGTGACCTAGATAGATCAAATATGATAGGTGCTATCATTATAAAGAAATTCCCAGTCCTGATGATGACCCATTGCTAATTGATGTCTGTTCCCAGGGTCGAAACGTCGACATAAATTATGTATGGCTTGATGTTTCATAATTCAGTTACTTCAGGACTCCTGGATTGAAGGAGCCTACTGGAAGTTCACATTCAGGCCCGTATTTATACTCCGTTTGCGCCGAATTTGCGTTTTTTTCGACGCAAATTCGGCGCAAAACGAACGCCATATTTATACTTTGGCGTTAGACGCGTCTAGCGCCAAAGTATGGGCAAATAGCGTCATTTTTTTGCGTGAACGCCTTCCTTGCGTTAATGAGATGCAAGGAAGGCGTTCCCGTCTAAAAAAATGACGGCGACGCAAATGCGTCGTATTTATACTCCCGGGCAAAAATCACGCCCGGGAGTTGGCGGGTCAAAAAACCCCGCATTTGCGCCACTATTTAACGCCTGGGTCAGGGTAGGCGTTAAGGGGCCTGTGGGCTCAAAATGAGCCCACAGGTGCCCTCCCCTGCCCCCAGGGACCCCCCCTGCTACCCCTGCCCACCCCAGGAGGACACCCAAGGATGGAGGGACCCACCCCAGGGACATTCAGGTAAGTTCAGGTAAGTATAATTTTTTATATTTTTTAAAAAAATTTTGTGGCATAGGGGGGCCTTATTTGTGCCCCCCTACATGCCACTATGCCCAATGACCATGCCCAGGGGACATAAGTCCCCTGGGCATGGCCATTGGGCAAGGGGGCATGACTCCTGTCTTTACTATGACAGGAGTCATTTAAATGGCGTCTGGGCGTCGAAAAAAATGGCGCAAATCGGGTTGAGGCGATTTTTCTGCCTCAACCTGACTTGCCCCATTTTAAGACGCCCTAACGCCATTTTCCCCCTACGCCGGCGCTGCCTGGTGTACGTGGTTTTTTTCCACGCACACCAGGCAGCGCCGGTCTGCTAGCGCCGGCTAACGCCATTCCATAAATACGGCTCCCGCATGGCGCTTCAGAATGGCGTTAGACGGCGCTAAATTTTTTGACGCTAAACTGCGTTAGCTCAGTTTAGCGTCAAAAAGTATAAATATGGGCCATAATGTGATGAATCTATACTGTCTTTCATAATACATTATGTTACATGACCATCCTGGAAGACAATGAAGAAAAGTGCCTCAAAAACCAAGTTCTGCAGTTTCAAACAAATAGATGTGACAAGTAATGTTGTCAAAAGTACAGATATAAAAGAAAATTGTATACAAGGTGTCATTTTGGATTTCCAAAACCTGCAATTTCAAAAGGAAGAGTGAACAACTTTTTATCTGCAGTCTGACATACATTGATGTGTTAATAAGCAAAGAACACATATAACCAAAGAAGAACAGGGGCCTCCAAAAATATTAATGACTATTATCCAGGCATTCTAAAAATGTAGATTAAAAACCTGGATGCCGTTTGTTGCAGACTACTCAATTGCTGTAGCTCGGTATGTTACTTTGTACATTACAAAATCAGAGAACACAAAGATGAAGGAGATGTGGTAGATGATTTCTGCAGAAAAGTCTCTAATTAAGAAAGAAATTGTGCATCTTTTGGTTGAAATGGTTTTACATAGGGTGCTAGGTCCCTATGACTTCTGTGACAGCTTGAGCTCAGCCAGTTTGTACTCAAAATCAAGGGGAATCATTTAGGTCAACCTAGGCCTTGCAAGCACATGAAACAGAGGGGGTCATTACAACCCTGGCGGATGGCGGAGAACCGGCGGTAAGACCGCCAACAGGCTGGCGGTCTTACCTTGGTGTATTATGACCATGGCGGTGACCGCCATGGTCAACCGCCAGTTCTCCGTCCCGCCCGCCAGGGCGGAGACGACCGCCGGGCTGGAGACCTGGGTCTCCAGCTCGGTGGCCGTCAGTATTCTGCCGGCGGTATTTGGACCCGGCTTACCGCCGTGGATTTCCAGCGGTTTGAACCGCCATGAAATCCATGGCGGTAAGCACTATCAGTGCCAGGGAATTCCTTCCCTGGCACTGATAGGGGTCTCCCCCACCCCCCACCCCCACCCCGACTCCCTCCCCTACACCCCCCACCACCCCTGCCACCCCCCAAAGGTGGCAGGGCCCCCCTCCCCAACCCGACCCCCAACATAACATTTCTGACACACACCTGACATGCATGCAGGCAACACCAATACACACACGCACACACCCTGACATACATGCCTACATCCACACACAGAGTCAGACACGCACACCCACATTCGAACATACACGCACACATCCATACAGACATACCCACAGCCATACATGCACTAATTCCCATACACACAACACCCCGCAAGCATACACGTACCCACACACCCCCTCTACATACACAGACGCACACCCCCATGCACGCACACAACACACAACATCCCCCCACCCCCCTCCCCTAACGGACGATCGACTTACCTGGTCCGTCGATCCTCCGGGATGGGACGGGAGCCATGGGGGTAGCTCCACCGACGCCACACCGCCAACAGAACACCGCCACGGCAAATCACAGGACGTGATTCGTTGGGCGGTGTTCTGTTGGCGTGGCGGTGGAGGTAGAGCAACCTCCACTTCCCCGCTGCCCGCAAGTATGGCCGTTGGCGGCTCTCCGTCGGAATAACAACGGAGAGCAGATAACAGTCATAATACGCTGAGCGTCAGGGCAGGGCAGGCGTTAAGGGACCTGTGGGCTCAAAATGAGCCCACAGCTGCCCTCCCATGCACCCAGGGACCCCCCCTGCCACCCTTGCCCACCCCAGGAGGACACCCAAGGATGGAGGGACCCATCCCAGGGACATTCAGGTAAGTTCAGGTAAGTATATATATATATTTTTTTAATATTTTTTGGGGGCATAGGGGGGCCTGATTTGTGCCCCCCTACATGCCACAATGCCCAATGACCATGCCCAGGGGACATAAGGCCCCTGGGCATGGCCATTGGGCAAGGGGGCATGACTCCTGTCTTTACTAAGACAGGAGTCATGTAAATGGCGTCTGGGCGTCGTTAAAAATGGCGCAAATCGGGTGGAGGCGATTTTTTTGCGTCAACCTGACTTGCACCATTTTAAGACGCCCTAACGCCATTATCCCCAACGCCGGCGCTGCCTGGTGTACGTGGTTTTTTTCCACGCACACCAGGCAGCGCCGGTCTGCTAGAGCCGGCTAACGCCATTCAATAAATACGGCGCCCGCATGGCGCTTCAGAATGGCGTTAGCCAGCGCTAAACTTTTTGACGCTAAACTGCGTTAGCGCAGTTTAGCGTCAAAAAGTATAAATACGGGCCTCAGTGTTTCCAAACAACATGCTCATGTTAAATAATGAGATTAAGCAGGAGGAAACAATTGCTGCTGAGACTGCTAAGAGAGTTCACAAAGCAGCCAAGGTCTAGTCAAGATCCTCTTGGACAACCAATTATTGAAAATGAAGCTGCCATAGTCATAAATGAGGTGGAGACTGCAATGCAACAAGCAAGACAAGGAAGTGTTGATTTGGAGCAGTTAGTTCAACAATTGAAGGATGAGCAGAAAGAAATGTATCTGGAGATAAAAGAGGAAATAGAGCACAGATTTGTCCATGAGACAAATATGTGGAAATGTTCAATATTTAAGCCCATCCTATTATTTTTCAGAGGTCAAGCTTGCACTGGGAAAAACTTTTTAATTGAAGTTCTCACTGCTTAACTACAGAGGATTACAGACTCAAATATGTTGGTTGTATCGCCAACTGGATTAGCTGCACACAACATTAAAGGACTTACTTTGCAACTGCTGCTTATGCTGCCTGTAGAACATGACAACAAACTAAAGTACCAAAGGTTATCTGAGGAAGCTTGTCAGGAAATCTCAGGAATACTGAAGAACTTTAACCTATTGATCATCTATGAGATGAGAATGGTTTCAAACTCAATGCTTGCCTTTGTACACTTGAGAATGCAACATATTCTGAAGACAGACTATGACCTACTGTTTGGAGGAAAGCACTTAATTGTGTTTGGTGATCTATTGCAACTTACCCCCGTCAAAGGATAGCCTTTGTTCAAGATACTTCTCCATGAAGAAACTCAGAATTTCTTGGGAAGTATTGGAAATGGAAATATTTTTCTAACCTTCTAATACAAGGAACTACTTAGAAAACAGGCATCAAGATTCTGACATGGAATAGGCAATATTTCAAAAGGATATTAAAGTAGGAGTAAGAAACCATTTCCTACAAAGAAGACAGCTGCACAGCTAATATTCAATTTACAAAGAAGAAGTGAACTTCATTGTCTGCCTAATGCCTACTCTTCAACAGTTCTCCTCTTTTAATGAATGATTACTGCAACTGGAGAAAGAATAACATTTTGAACTTAAATCAATTAAGAAAATGAAGTACCAGGAGGTGACACTACTGCTAAGTGGAACAATACAAGCAAATTTTGATTTATTTGAGAAATCATTTCCAAAACTGCAGGATTAAGAAAGTGTTTTTATGTCTGCAAAAACTGTGTGTAATTTTGAAGCATAATGTATATGTTTAGTGTGATTACTTAATTGGCACCATGGGTAAAGTAATTGTTTTCATTTTGTTTCCTAACAGGAATGAAGTTGAATATATAACTATTAAATTTGATCATGTTGAAGGTATAAACTAGATTGCAAGGTCAGGTGCACATTTCTTGCATGTAAAAGACTTGCATGTTTGGAGGAATCAGTTCCCACTGTCTCTAGCAAATGTTGTAATTATTTATAAATCTCAAGGTGTAAGTGTAGATGCAGCGTTCATTAATATTGATAGTACTGTTTTTAAGGAAGGTAAGTCAAATGTAGCCTTATCGCCAGTTAGAACATTGCCTGGTTTGTATCTGGTAGACTTTGACAGGGGTAAAGTAAATGCTTATTTAAGTTGTGTTAAAGGGTACGACCGATTGAGAAGTGCTTATGCTCCACATTCTGGACTGTATCTGGTTTATGAAAAACCTACTAACTGCCCAAAGCGAAAGCTTTCAAAAGATCAAAGTGTAAGAAAGAGAACAAGAAACTTCTTTAGAAAAAAAATATTGACTATGATGGTTATATTTTTGGGTACCAGTTGTCAAAATCCTCTAGTACCAACTGCTACTCCAATGTGGTTCTCAATGCACTATTCTCTTAAACTTATGTAGTTCTTGCAATTTAACAGAGAAAATAAGAGATTGTGCTCTGCATGTTTTTCTTTGTTGGAAATCCTGTGCACTAATAGAACTAAAACATATTCTGCATTTCATATTCAAGACCTTAAAGGTGTGTGTAGTGGACCTGTAACTCAAAACACTCAAAAAGATGTGCAATAATTATACATGGAAATCATAGGTATCCTAGAAAATTAGATGGTAGCTATTGAGTTATTTCAACATAGTTACTCCAGGGACCATGAGTGTGAAAATGGTTCTTTTCCATCAAAACTAAAAAAGATTTAGAATAATTTATTTACTTAAATCTACAGGACGGCAAAACTGTCAATTTTGACAGGTTTTTTAAATAAGCTTTACAGAATAATACATGTAGAAATTGTAAATTAGACCATCTATCAGCATTGAACACACAACAAAGTGGAAATATACTTTACTGATGCTACATCGATGTACAGCAGACAAAGTAAATTGGAAAAGCAAATTACATATTTTACAGCAGGACAACTATCTATTTCTGAAAAAAACATAGAGCACTATAGCTGTTATTTTCCAAGAAGGATTAACCATTACATTCGGACACTACACTATCTATCAAATAACTGCAACCGGATGGACAGAAAGTAACAACAGCAACCTTACATTTAAGAAAAAAACTGCCTTATATACTACCCAGTTCCTACCTTTTGTTTCTTCAACCTAAGGCTTAGGAAAAACTGCAATTGATAAAAAGAAATAGTATGCTAGACACATAACTAATTCAGCTATTTATGACATAATTCAGCCTATCAGAGGTGATGTCCACACAAGGAAATTGAAAAGATGATACAAAAGTTATTGGTTTCAAGAATAGAGCATGAATGCCAATAAATTAGAAATAATTATTACAGAGTTAAAAATAGGATATCAAACTCTTTTATGGAGAAAGAAATACTTCTAAGGATAGTAAGTGCAATGCATGGTGTCACTAATTTACACTGACATACTGCACAGTTGTGATTTTTTTCTAGAATATATATGATTGTTTTTTACTCCACTATTCAAAGATGATTCTTTACATGAGACATCATGCATGGTGTAAATGTTTGGAAGCTGAAAACAGTAAAAAAATCTTTAAATGTTGCTCACTTCACACTGTTGAAAATATGTACATTATTATTATTAACATTCAATTTTGTCTTGCAGAAATGTAAACATTATTGTGCAAATTTATGACATGTAACGTTATGTTTTCTCTCTTTTTATACAGCTCAAACAAACAATTTATTGAAGTAATGTAGGTGACTAATTAGATCTTTAAAATGTGTTTTTTTCAATAAAGCACACAGGCAGACATTTATTTATACAGTAACACACCCAGAGACATACTCATATATATACTCAGACATCCAAGCATCCAACCATGTGTACACTGACCCACCCAGACACGCACTCATGCATACACTGACACATCTGACACATCCAGGCCCACATTAATGCATGTACTGACACGCCCAAGCATACACTCATGCAAACACTATGACACCAAGACAAACACTCGTATATTCACTGACATACCTAGGGGCCCACTTATGTACACACATTGACGCAAACACTGACACACCCAGACAGACATTAATAAAGACAATAAAACACTCAGGCACACACTGTGACAGACACTGATACACCCAACCACACACTGAAGTATACACTAATATACCCAGACACACACTGATCCATCGGCTAACACATCCAGCCACACACTCATACTTACACTGACACATCTAGGCACACACTGATGCATTCACTAACACACCCAGAGACACACTGATTCTGACACCAGTATGCCCAGACACACAATAATACAGACATTGATACACCCAGGCGCATATTTGTTCATACAATAAAATACCTAGGCACACCCTAATGCATGCACTGAGACACCCAGGCACATACTCATACATACAGTAGCATACCCAGGTGCACACTGATACAAATATTAACATACCCAGACACACACAGATACAGACACTGACACACACAGACACACACTGCTGCATTTACTGACACACCCAGGCACACACTTATTCAGACACTGACAGACTGAAGCATACACTGACCGGGACACTGACACACAAAGGCAAAAACTCATGCATACACTAACATACCCAAGCACACACTGATAGAGACACTAACATAACCAGGCACATACTGATACAGACACTGACATAACCAGGCACACACTGACACATACACTGACATACCCAGACAGACAGTCCTGCATACACTGACATATCCATGCACAGACTCATGCATACAGTGACATACCAAGGCAAACACTCGACAGACACTGACACACCCAGGCACATACTGATGCATACACTGACACACCCAAGTAGACACTGCTGCATTCACTAAAACATCCAGTCACACAGTAATGCATACACTAAAACACCCAGGCACACACTGATGCATACACTGACACACCCAAGTACACACTGCTGCATTCACTAAAACATCCAGTCACACACTAATGCATACACTAAAACACCCAGGCACACACTGATGCATACACCAAGATACCCAGGAACACACTAATGAATACGCTGACATGCCCAAGCACACACTAATGCGTACAGTGAAATATCCAGTCATATACTGATAAATATACTGGCATACCCAACCACACACTGATGCATGTACAAAAACACCTAGGCATACAATGTCTCAAACACTGACACACCCAAGCACACGCGTTACTATACACTAATATACACACTGATACACCCAGACACACACTGATGCATACACTGACACATCCAGGTACACACCCATGCATAGACTGACATACAAAGGCACACATTAATGTAAATTCTGAAATACCCCGGCACACACTGATGCATACACTGACACAACCAGGTACCCACTACCACATATACTAGCACACCCATGTACACATAGATACATTCACTGGCACACCTAGGCCCATGCTGATCCATATACTAATACATTCAGAGACACACTGATGCATATACTGATACACCCACACAGATACTGATACATATGCTAGCATACCAAGACACACACTGATTCACTCACCCAAACAACTCTCTTAGTCACCTATACAAGCTATCACATACCCATTCACTCAACCGTATAGTCAATCACAATTACTCACTTTCTTCTACAGCTATGGAGACACCCACTCACTTACCCATACAGTCACTAACACACCCACTCACTCACCCACATCAGCCACTCTTACACCCACACCGACACCCATACAGACACAAGCACAGCTAATCATTCAAATATACACCCACTGACACACCCACTCAGTCACCCATACTGCCACTGACTGTCATTCAGTCATTCACAGAACTAATTGCACAGTCTGTCTCTCACTCAGACAGACACACCCAATCAGACACCACATCAGGGACTCATGAACCCAGACATACTCCCGTACAGCTAGTCACACACACTCAGATTCACTCATACAATCATTTACACACATTCTCACTCACCCATATAGACCATCATACAGGCAGTCACTCACTCACTCATACAGATACTTATACAGATACTTACTCATGTACACAGTCACTGACACACCCACTCAGTCACCCATACAGTCACTCAGTCACTCGTGCTACCAATCACACAGTCAGTCACTAAGACACTCACATACACACCCATCCGCACACCCAAACAAGCACTCATGTACCCACTCACTCACCCATAGAGCTAATCACACGTCCTCTCACTCACTCATACAGCAATTTACACGTACTCTCACTCACTCTTACATACATTTCTTCACCAATATCAGCACTCACACAGTCACTCACTCACTCATACTACCAACGAGACAGTCAGTCACTCACTCAGACACACACACATCCATTCAGACACCTATACAGCCACTCATGCATAGACACTCACCTATATAGCCTATCGCATAGCCTCTCATACAGTCATTCAAACACACTCTCACTAATCCATAAAGCTCTTCACATATCGACTCACTCACCCATACAGCCACTTACACATTCAGACAAACACTGACCGACTACTGACTCACTTATACACCCACTAACACACTCATTTAGTCATCCATACACTCAATCATACAGTCACTCACTCATACTACCAGTCACACAGTCACCCACACAGCTACTCCGACACCAACTCACTTCACCCATACAACCACTGACACATTCACTCACTTACTTATAGATCGATTCATATACTATCACACCCATCTATACACCCGGTCATGTAGCCACTCACTCAGTCATACAGCCACTCACACATTCACTCACTCACCCATACAGCCCCTCCTCCACTGACTTCCTCACCAGACAAATCCTCACATACCCTTTCAGTCCAGGGACATAACAAAGGCCCCCGCAACCCCTGCGGTACGGGGGCGAGGTCCAGGGGGCACCATTAGCACAGCACCTGGCTTGGGTGAGTCCAGAGGGGGGTCCCATCATGTTATGTGCAGGGGGCACTTCCAGTTTTGTTCACATATATACAATCACTCAAATATTCATTTAAACTAATGTATATGCAGACAGATACTAACATGTGGACGCAAGGACCTATGAACAAAAAACATATAGTTAAACTTTCTTTGAACCAACTAAGGCAGTTCCAAAAAGAACCTTTTTTTTTTTTTCAGGAACTTTTTTGGAGGGAGTTTCCAACAATGTTTTATTTTTGGGGTGTTATTTTACATTTTAAAATACAGAAACTAGATCAAAACAACTACAAAACCAACATGCACAAAATGTGTGCATCTGTATCAAATAGAAGAAAAAAATAACTAATATTTGTGGCACCATTTTGCTGACAAGAGCGCAGGGAATGACTGCTCCCCCACTGACATCACCTTGTTACACTTTCCTCAGTAAGTGTTAATATCTTTTAGATCTGGAATAACTGCAGGAAATGCTTCAGTTACTGGGACAACAATGGTAGCCCCCACACACAGTTCTCCAGTTTTTAGTTGAGAGGCTAACTCATGTTTTTTTTCTATTCTAAACAAGCGCCTTTGACGAATAGTCTGCAAGTGTTTGAGCATTAAGGTGGGGCCATGGCTATATATTTTTAGCCATACCTCTTGAAAAAAACTTTAAAACAGAGGTTGAACTGCACCTGTTGTGCAACACCCTTCTTCTCTCCAGATGGAATACGAAAAAACATAGCAGGCGATGATCATCTTTTTTTTTCTGGCTGCCCATTTTCAGATGAAGTAACAGAATTCTCCTGTGGGTCAGCTGTCTGAGAAGAGATGTAGCTGCCATTTTAAAAGACAAAAAAGCACCCACAACAAAATGTAGCTAGTAGGTGCTAAAGGAGATGTCAAGGCTGTAGCTTACACCCAAGAGAGCATAACAGTGGGACTTCCTCTCTTTAGACATGAAAACTGTTTTATCCAGTCAAATCTCTTTATTCTTGTGTCACATGGGATTTGTGAAGACATCATAACGTCACCAAGAATACTAAAATATAGTGGGAAGCGCTGTGAAGCCGTGGGAGTGGCAGGAGCCCTCTAAAAACAGTATTGCGCTCCCGCCGTTGCGGGAAGCGCTGTGAAGCCGTGGGAGGGGCAGGAGCCCTCTAAAAACAGTATTGCGCTCCCGCCGTCGCGGGAAGCGCTGTGAAGCCGTGGGAGGGGCAGGAGCCCTCTAAAAACAGTATCGCGCTCCCGCCATCGCGGGAAGCGCTGTGAAGCCGTGGGAGGGGCAGGAGCCCTTTAAAATCAGTATCGCGCTCCCGCAGCGTGGGACGCGCGCGGGCTGCGCCCGGGCAAAGCCCGGGCCAAGGGCGTGCCCGTCCTGCGCCCATCAGCGGCCGGCAGAGGCCGGGCTGGGCCACCCCCCTGACATCTATCACCCAAGAAGGCCACATTGGACTTAGTCCCATTTGCTATAGCCAACTCTATGCCCCCAGTCAACTGCTCCACTAAATCTGACACCTTATCGTTCAACCTTGCACCCACACCAACACCAGATGGGCAAACGGAAAGCAATAGAGGCAGGGGCCGGGGCAGTGCTAAAAGCCAAGCGAAAAAGGCATAAGCACGCAGCTAGCAACTGCGTCATGGATAGAATCGACTCTCTCCTGGGCGAATGCAATGGAATACTAACTAGTCTCCAGGGTAATATTTCTATTGAAACTGGGGAGGGGCCCACTTCAATCAACAGGAAGGATGGTCCCACGAAAATCGCCAAGATTTTCGTGAAACGTAGGCAACAAGTCACTGACACTACAGGGCTGGGCGAAAGTAGGAATATTATCACCCATACCGCCCCCTTTCTAGTAGAAGACCTACCACTTGCCGATCCAGCTCAGCAACCGTTTCAATCCCTTAACCAATATCCCTGAATCACACGACGACATCACCCCAGACACCCTGGCAGATGGGCCAGCAGCAACCAATATGCATTTTCCTCATGTAACCCCACACATATTGAATGCATACAAGTCCTAAGGAAGGAAGTCACAGAACTCAAGCATATGGTTAACTCCTTAATCGCAATAGTAAAACAGCTAACCCACGCAAATAACACGACCACCACTAACCTTGCCCAAAACCCAACCCTATCAGGCATCATAACAAATCCGCCCAACTCCTCAGCTTCTAGCCACGCCGGCCCTCACCCTACCGGAGAAAAGACCATGACCTCTTACCAGACACCCCTTTTCCACAACTCAGGCATAGGAAACTCACTAGACATCTATCATAAAACACCCAAACCCATGAGCAACACTGCCTCAAAATATTCTGCACAACCTGCCACTGATCAGTCCCATCTGGGTAATATAGTCCTAATGGTTAACGTTCCCAAGTTAACCACATTGACACGCAGGGAAGGGGCAGACTCCATCAAAAACAAGGCAATCCATTGGATTCGCCATGTTAGAGGCTGCCGATCCATAATACGATAATACATAATACATAATTAACGTAGTATGACGCCCAGTCCCGGGAACTCACTTTGATATCCTAAAACTGACACTCAAGAACAGGACTATGGTGAACAATCTGGTGGCCCTAGACACAAGAACAAGCCCACCAGCACACTCACGCATCCAGTTTAAACACCCCAGGCCACCCACGCCCTACGAGGAGTGCTCGAGTTACCTCCCAACAGAAAACCTATCCTCTCTTGGTAAATATGATTGACTCACAGCCTCACCTAAATTCTATGCAGGCAAACCTCGCACCCTTCTAACATCTACCACCCCCAGATCCTCCTTTCACCCCACCACTGTTTGTCCATGTATTCTCTCCCCTACCCATGATACTAAGACCACTTCCGGTCCACTGAACGTTCACAACAACGATGCTCCTTCCATCTTGCAGGCACATTGCCCACCAAACCAAGTGCTGCTGCCTAGGCCTGCAAGCACTTCCTGGATCAGGACCAGGCCAGTTCCAACAGAGGAACATCACCAACCACCGCAAGCCTCACGGGCAAACATTGGTATCAACCCATCTCTGCTCACTCAACCTCATCTGCCAGACCAACCCCCGACAGCCAACCTTACAAACCCCAGGCATTTAGACAGGATAATTCAGCCACAATCCAGGGTACGACTTGTTTCATGGAACGTGGCAGGTTTGAAATCTATTCTTCCCTTGCCATCCTTCTCCTCCTTTATTGACGAACATGACATATGTCTCCTCCAAGAAACATGGTCACTCGTCCCACTTTTCCAAACAGGCTACACAAATTTCCACATCCCGCTGTGGCCAGCACGAGAGGCAGACCCTCAGGGGGTCTGACCATCTGGATCAAAACATCACTCAGCTGCCATATATCACAGCTACCTACTGTCTCTCCCGACCTGTTAGGCATTGGTCTATCCTTTGGGCCTGACTCTGTGGTGAACATCTTTAATATCTACACTAGAGGGGTCAGGGGGGGTCAAGTCTCCAAAACCCTCTGCGCCCTCGTAGCCCTCTTACAAAATTATCCCCGCCACCACAAAACCATTGTGGCTGGGGACTTCAACGTCACATTCGAACCTCTTGACTGGGATGATCTCAGGTCCACCCACGAGGAAGATCAAGCCTGGTCTATCCCCGCCCTGTCAATCCCACCCATCAAGAGATGGACGCCAGTCGCTATTCAGGTCAAATCACTGACCATGGAGTTTGGGCTCAGGGCGCTAAATGGCAGAACCAATTCAGACACGAATGGCAGTCATACGTACAATAAAACCAACCACACCAGCAGAATCGACTATTGTCTATTCGATATAAGACTATGGCCTCTAGTCTTCGACATGACGATCATCGAAAGGACTGAAAGTGATCACAACCCTCTCTCTGTCCACACATTAGCTCCAGGTAATCTCCCAGCCACGTCCAACTCCGCAGCTGTAGCACCCGTGGGCATTAGCCTGGCCAACAACAAAAGATACTTAAAATGGGACAAGGTCGTGGCTCGGCCCGCACTCATCAACGCTGCCAATAACACCCTAAAATCCACACTAATGGGCCTAGAGGCAGGTTCTGCAATTCCCCACCAGGAAATAAGTTTAATCCACACCTCCTGCTTTAGGGATATCGCAGCTCACTTCTCAGTACCTCCAGCCCACGACGACAAATGACCCATAGGTAGGCACCGCTGGTTCAACAAAACGTGTCGGTCCCTAAACAAGCGCCTAGTTCAAGCCATTAAATCCAAGGACCCCACCGCCATCCGTGTAGCTAGGAAGTCCTATAAATCTGCAATACGCGTAGCCAAGCGTGATCAAGATAACAAATGGTGGACAGCACTCAGCGACGCTGTGCGCAAGAGGAACCATAGTCTGTTCTGGTCCCTGGCAGCGCGACGCCCAGAAACTAGTGGTTTGGACATCACAACCAACATTGCCCCAAGAGACTGGATAGTTCACTTTAGTAGTCTGTACTCCCCTGATCATGATAGCCCCATCCCTGTTCATACGGGCCCCCACCTAAATCTCTCATTAGCACCCACCACCGCAGCACCCCTGTTGTTTTCCCAAAGCGATATAACCTACTCTCTAAGCACCTTAAAATGCGGCAGGGCCCCTGGATCAGACTGCATCCCAGCAGACCTGTTCTCAACAGACCTAGCATCCTGGTCAAGATACCTCACCATTCTAGCTAACGCAATAGCATCTGGGGCGCCAATCCCTGAGTCTTGGAAAGCGGCTATTGTTATTCCAATCTTTAAAAAGGGCGCCAGATCACTTCCCTGCAACTACAGACCTATTAGCCTAATTGACTGTGTCCAAAAAGTCTTCTGCCACTGCCTCCTAGGAAAGATCGAAGTATGGATGACTGACCGCGATATCCTTAGCCCCCTCCAAGCCGGTTTCCGAAAGAAGATTTCCACCACTGACCAAGCCCTCAGATTCCTATTATTATATTGGAAAATAGTGTACATTGGTAAAGGCAGCCTTTATGTAGCTTTTGTGGACCTCAAATCTGCTTTTGACCTAGTACCTCGCAATAAACTTTGGGCCACTCTCTCTCGGATGGGAATCCCGGAGCACATTCTTGCCATTTTGATACGACTCCACGAGGACAACTACGCACAAGTCAGGTGGGGCAACAAGGGCCAACTAACTGATAGAATCCACGTTTCCCGGGGTGTGCGGCAAGGGTGCGTACTTGCCCCGACCCTCTTTTCCCTGTATATCAATGAAATTGTCCCCTCCCTCCTCAGACTGCAGGCTGACGCACCCTCACTTGGCACACAAAAAATCCCAGTCTTACTTTTTGCTGATGACACTCTTCTGATATCCAAGACCCCTAGTTGTCTAAGGAAACTCCTTGCGTGCTTCGAGCATTTCTGCTCATCACAGGGACTCAAAATCAACGCCTCGAAAACAAAACTAATGACCCTTAATCCCCACAGATCTTTTAGAGGGAAGTTTACTCTGGAGGGCTCCTCACTTGAGAAGGTGGGCATTTTCAGCTACCTGGGCATAACATTCACTGACAACATGTCCTGGAAGCCACACTTAGGAAAACAAGCCCTAAAACTAAGACAAACAACAGGGGCTCTACTAAAAAATTTCCACCTCTCACACACAAAACCAATTCGCCCAGCATTACAGTTATACGAAGCACAGGCCGTTTCCCCAGCGCTTTACGGGGCTGAACTTTGGGGCTATACCAAAACCCAAGACTTAACCACCGCTGAAAACAACTTCCTAAGAAATCTTGTGTCCCTTCCGTTAAGCACCCCACTGTTCCCTCTCTTCAAGGATCTCGGCATCAAACGCATTGGTCACAAAGCCCGCCTGCGACCCCTGCTGTACTGGCGGCGTCTCTGGACCACTCCGGAGCTCGACATCTTCATCGAAGCTCTACAGGTCATCCTAAAAGCCGACCATCTTCACAGAATCCCCTGGCTACGATGCATCAAGGATCAACTGTACTCACTCGGGCTCGATGATCTCTGGAACTCACCAGCCACGTCAGTCTTTCCCTCGAAAAGCAAACTAAAGGAACTATACTGGCAAATGGCCAACCACGAAGACACGAGGGCTGCACTGCACACTACACTATCTTGTGACTTTGCCAACCTAAAAGAGTCATGCAAGTACGAAGCTTTCTGGGACCTAATCACGGCCCCAAGGGAAAGGAAACTGTACTTCCAGCTCCGCATTGGAACACTCCCATTAAGGCTTTTCACCAGTAGCTGGTCACACAATGAATCAACCGCATGCCCCGCCTGCAAAGCCCCCGTCGAGAATCTCCCTCACCTCTTTTTTGCTTGCCCCGCGTACACCGCCCCCGTAGGAAATGGCTGGCCCCGGCATGCAGACTACTGGGAGTCCGCTGCTCTGCGCTAGCCCTGCGAATCCTCAGATCAGACACCAGGCCAACGCTAGTGATCGCCATCGCCAAATTCCTCGGAGCTAGTTGGCTTGTCAGAGGGAAAACTCTTATGGATAAATACTCTAAATAAGACTGTCTCAACATCCTCCGCAGCGCATTTTATTTTATTCCATTTTTATTCCACTTTTATTTCACTTTTTCCATTTTTCTCTTATCTTTTACTCCCTTTTTATCATTATATTTACCTGTAATTTTGAGTATGTGTATTTATTTGTATTTATTACTGCTCGCGCTTTTTTGGCTCTTGTAGCCGCAATAAAGCTCTTTTGAATTGAATACTAAAATATATATTAAAACATGTATATAAAGTTAATTCACTTATGGTACATACATAAAATTAGTAAACCAGTCTCCTGAAAAATGTTTAGAATGTCTGTATATGATTTTAAGTCAAAAAAATCATGCCATGTTTCACAAACCTCCCGTGAAAATGGAATCTATGTATCAGGGCTCTTCGAGAAGAATTTGCGATTTAAATAAAACAAATGTTAAAAAAACAAATAAACCAAATTTCAATAAACAGCATAAATCAACACTGAAAACATGTTATGGTGGAAAACAAAAGTATATTAAGCACCTCCTGTACCCATCCCAATAGCTTATAATGTGAACAAATATGTGTAAACAATGTGAGAAGCCAAAATTAAAAATAAGTACTTTCAGATCAGATGTACTTTCTTGATTTAGTTTTTTTTAATCCAGATAGTGCGACTTTTCACTGAACAGACATGTAAACCTCAATTCAATAAAGTTTAAATGATATTATGTTTGTAGACTTTTGGACATTAAAACTATTCTTCAAATCAGGATGAACTTTAATACATTGTTCATCTAATATACCAAATTGTCTAATAACAGTGACAAGTATGTTTTTCCTTGGCATATACTAATCTCAGCAAAGTTCCCCCTTTCAAACACTACAAGAATACAAAAGTGCAAAATCACATGTAGGCATCACCCGTTGAGGCTCACCCCATCCACCTTACTGCTATGTAACTCACACACACATCCACTTATGCAGCTGTTTAGAGAACCACAACATCACTCACAGACACTCACTATATCATACATCACCTATACACCCATTCAACAATTTATATAGTCACTCATACACCCACTCAAACACCAATAAAGCTACTCACACAACCAACAGATCCATACAGCCAATAATAAAACTCCTCACACACCTCCACAGCTACTTACACACCTACTCCCAAACTCATACAGCAAATCACATCCAGTCACCAAGTTACAAATCCACTCACACTTGCAGATTCTCAAACCTGGTTACACACACACTCATACATTTATGTACACTCTAAGAAACACACTCAGTGACCTATACAAGCACTCACACACACACTCTAAAAGGTTACAGATTTGATTTAGAAAATAATCCAATGGAGAAAACATCCAAATTTAAAATAAACAAAGGTTACAGGACACTGTCGTTAGGAAATGTGAATAAAAAATAAAAAAAATTACTGAAAAAAACAAAGGTTAAAGGGACGTTGTAGTTAGATAATAGAATAAAAACAAACTTTGAAATTCATTGAAAAAAACAAAGGTTACAAGGACGTTATAGTTAGGCTCATATTTCACTCACACAAAACTAATGAAATTCAGCATGGTTAGCTGACCTAACATATAACTTATGCCTCGCAATGCACTGCTTATGACTTATCATATTACATCACTCATGACATGGTCAGCGACATCATTGATGACATCACTGAGGACATATCCAGTGACATCACTGACGACATCATCTACAGAAGCACTCAAACTCATACACCCACTAACACACTCCCACAACCACTTACATAACCGTTCACAGACCCATACACCTTCTCACACACCTACTCACTCAAATATAAAGCTACTCTCACAGCCACTCACTCACTTACAAAGCTTCCTACTCACTCTCTCAGACACCTACTTAAATTACCACATATTTACCTATAGAACAAGTGACACAACTATACACTCACCGGTACAGATACTCCTACATTCTAACCTTCAAACCTGAAATCACTTCAACAGATATTTAGGTACCTGTACAATCTTTTGCACAGGTATACAATCACCCATACAACTTATCAAGCACAGAATCGCACACACATAATCAGTTACATACAAATTTACACAACTATGCAACCACTTACATCATCCACTCAGTCACCCATACACAAATTAACACAAATATTACTATGCACTACAGCTAGTCACATACCACTTCACTGACCAAACACACACTCAACCACTCCAAACAGACACCCATACAGCCACTCATGAACCAACCCATCCACTCATATAGCTAGTATAACACCCACTCACACATCTGTACCGCTACTCACACAGTTACTCAGCACTGACCAAGCCACTCACACACCCACTCACCCACAAATGCACCAACTCAAACCACTCACACACCTACATAAATACCAATACGGACATTCCTACACACACTAGCTGCATGATACAACCAGTCTTAAACCATCTTACTCATTTATACATTCACTCACACGTCCACTCACCAACCCATACAGACACTCACACAGCTAGTTACAAACATATTTAGAAAAGCTCACAAACACATAGATGAAATACATTACAAACAGTATCACTCCTCAGCAGTACATTACCAAAAGTAATTTCTATTATTTACAAGCTTAATATCTATTTTTAAGTCTGAGATACATTTTCAAAACACTTACACACAGTGGATTATTTCATCAGTGGCAATAATTTCAAGTAACTATAACTTGTAACCTAAGATAAGTATAACTTGCGCCCTCACCATGCACTGCAAATTGCCCCAGATATTACAGCACTCATGACAACTTTTATACTGTCAATGAAAATATCAATGAAACATTAGAAGTCAAATTATTGAAGAAAAAACTATGCATGGTGGGGGCGCATGTTATAGTTACCTTACACTGCAAGTTAGAGTTACTTGAAATAACGCTAGTTATCAGTGATGTAACTAGTGATGTCATTTGAGATCTCATCAGTGATGCCACTGACCATGTAATGAGTGATGTAACATGTGATGTCATAAGCAGGGGCTTAAGGCTTAAGGTATAGTTAGATCAGCTGGTTTTGAATGAATGAAATGTGAACCTACCTATAACACCCGTGTAACCTTGTTTCAGTGAATATATACATATATATCTATATATCTATATATATATATATATATATATATACACATATATATATATATATATATATATATATATATATATATATATATATATATAACAATATATATAACTCTAATTATAACTGCTGCATTTCTGTGGTTTTGTGCAAGTAAAGTCAGCACCTAATTATAATGTCCCAGTAACTTGTGATTTTTTTACTGAATTTCTATTTTTTAAATTCTATTTCCTAACTAGAAGTTGTATACCTATAACCTCCCAACCCCGCGCCAAGCACAGCCGAAGGCCATGTGTTTCCAGGAGTAGCCCGCACGTCTGTCTTTCTAAGTGTGAGAATAGATGTGAGGGGACTGTCTGGGTGTGAGAGTGAGTGTGAGAGGGTATATGTGGGTGTGAGAGTGTCTGATTGCGCACAAGTATAAGAAAGCTGAATTAACCTCCGCAAAGGATTTCAGATCATTTTTCAATGGGGAAATGCAGAGTAAACACACTTGCCTTACCTTCACCAAGCCCAGGAGTAGGGATCATTTGTCCTATCCAGAAGTGGAGCTTCAACAGGGACACCTGCTACATTTATATGTATAAGTGACTCCTGTTGGGATTTAATTTATTTGAAATGAGCACCATGGCCAGAACAGAAGCTCACCTGCTCTTTAATCCCACAAGAGTCCACAGTTATGCACAATATGTCTACCTAACTGGAGTAACCTTCTACTGGTTAGTTATCTAGTTATATTCATATAGATGAAAGGAAGGATGCTGGTTTGTGGAGATGTATGTCTTTGTAGTCTTGTCGGCCTCTCTATAGGAGCATTCATGTTATCACAGAATTCTAGAGAAAGATAAACAAGGAACAATCATGTTGCCAAAAAGTGCACAAGATCACTTCTGACATTTCCCTGTGCTCCATTACAGAGCTGTACTGTAGAATGCATACTGGACATTTACCCAAGGAGGCAGAAAGAACTCCACTTGGGTAGATATCTTGTGCAAAACCCACTCAGACACTCACGCACCCACTCACAGACCCACTCAGACCCTTATGCACCCATTCACAGACCCACTCTGACAATCATGCACACAATCATAGACACACTCAGACAATCACATACCTACTTAGAGACCCACTTAGATAGTCATGCATCCACTCACAGACCTACTCAAAGAGTCATGCATCTACTCACACATCCACTCAGAGACTCATGCACCCACTGACAGACCCACTTCGAGACTTATGCATGCAGGATTGTGTGGTTATAGGGTGTTAGCTCCACTTCTACAGTTTCACTTTTAAGGCAGTAAGCAGTTTAAGAATGTCTAAAATTTAAGATTAGTTCCATTTCAGAAATTTAAATGTGTTTGTCAGCCTACAGTTATGGCTTCTTAATGAGTGAGCACTTTCAAAGGCAGACAGGTCAAAATATTATCCCCTGTAGGTTATTTATTTATTTAGTATTTTTTTGTGTATGTACTTATTTTGCACAGCATTGTAGGTGATGAGGGTACCATTTCCAGTTGCATTAGTTGCACAGCAGGGCCCTTCTTCCTTCCCATTTGTCACGGCTTCAGAGGTTCACCTCTGCTCTTTTAAAATGACCTTTCTCTGAAGTAGCAATAGGGGGTGCTGACTGTGCCCTTTCTGCTGTTTTTTTCCATCAAAAAGTATGTGGATTTTGATTAATGATGGCCCAGGCCTTTACGGTTTGCAAGTCCTGGAGCCGACACTACTCTAACACATCTACCTTGCTGAACAGTTTTATTGTTTATAAGTCTTACCTGTGACAGAGCATGCACTAGTGCATGAGAAACATATTGCTTACTAGACAAACCTTGGAGCCCCCCAATTGCTCATCATTTTTGGGCTTCATTTTCTCTGTCATATTGTGCCTCCTATTTGTTTTTGTTTTTTTCATCTGGAGCAGGGACCAAGTATTGATTTCTTCATCTTGGTTGAGGTTCTTGCACAGCTGGTACTGTGATTAAGGTACTATTTTCTTATCTTACTCTGTTGTCCTTTTTCTTGCTTCCTTCCTATCCCCCACCAACCTATTGTACATATCACCTCTTTCCTCCTACTCCATCCTCCCATTATCTGTGCTGCTTCTTCCCTCCCAGGTAGAATGTGGAAAAAGAATGTGGAGATGAAGAGTAGAGGAGAGCAAAAAAAAGTTAATGAAAAATAGAAGAGGAGACAGCAAAGGATGGGACAGCACGGAGGGAATGGAAGGGAGAGCACAATACAGAGGGAAGGAGAGAGTAGAGAGGGAGTTAGGGAAGGAGAGTAGTAAGAGGAGACAGATCAGTAAGGAAGAAGTTACAGGAGGAGAAAGTGTGGAGAAAACGAAGAAGGGAGAAGAGGAGAAAGGAAGGGGGTTACCGAAGATAAGTAAACTTGAAAGGGGCCTGGTGAAGAGAGTAGCTGGAAAAGTAGGGGCTAGGGGAAGTAGGAAAGTGAAGGATGCAGTAAGTTGGGACAGGGAGAGGAGGGGAAGAGATGGAATGGGAGAAAGGGGTGTAGATTAGGGAGGTGGAGGAAAGTGAAGTGAGAAGCAGAATGTGTAGGTGTGGAGAGGGGAGTGAAAATTAGAGGAGGATGAGAGGTAGGCAGGGAAGAGGTATGGAGGTATAGAAGTAAGAGATAAATAAAGGTGGGGGATCTGAGAGGGTTGCAATTTAATAGTAGGAATGGAGAGACAGCATAAATATACAGGAAACCACATTCCAGGAAAAATAAAACTTAGTGGTGCATAGGAACATCAGCAACTCTGTTAAAGTTGAGTTAATGGATCAGGTGCAATCTGAAGAGAAGAGTCTTTAGAAGATTACAGCAGGACTGAAGGGTCCGTTTTGTCTTAATTTCTTCAGTGAGAGTTCAAAACAAGAGATGTGGCTGCAGTAAAGAATTGATTCAAAGCATGGGAGATTCTGAAGTTCAGTTTTTCATGATATGGTTGGTTTTACTCTTGAGGTACCTCACGCAGCCAGATAGCTTGAGTAGAATAACAGTAAAAAAGGGGAACTAGAGCGAACTGCTTTGCATACTGAACAATTCAGTTTAAATCTGATTCTAGTCTCAATGTGAAGTCACTGTAAGCCATCTAGTATTGGAATCATGTGGCCAAATTTCATTGAAGAAGGCAGATGTCTGGCTGCTGCATTCAAGATACATTTAAGAGTCATCATGGCAGATTGTCAGGCACACTCCAGCACTATTTTGCTGAAAGCCAGACGTAATATATATAGGCCCATATTTCACAGAAAATGACGGAGTGTGAAGCTGGGCCAAAATGGGCAGCTCCGGGCTCTGTCGTTTTCACAATAGAGGGATGGGCCATATTTAATAGCATACAGTGCACCCCTGTGCTGTTCCCTGCGCCAGTGCTAAATTTGCAGCCAAGCACCAACACAGCCACCCTTTCGCCATGGTGCAGGGATGGCTGCGTTGAGGGGAGATTGTTTTTGTGCAGGAAGGCATATCTTCCTACACAAAAACAATCTTAAGTGGTGATTTGCTCTTTCTATGTGTGCTGCAGAATGCAGCACACATGGAAAGAGCAAAAAACAAGGAGAAATTAAAGCATTTCTCCTCGTTGCACCCTATGGCGTTAGATTTTGTTGATGCCTCAGATTTACGAAAATTCATAAATCTGGGGCACGCCCACAGCAATACCCATTGCATCCCCCTTCCACACAAAGTGCTGCGTGTAAAGGGGCCAAATTTACAAGGTGGCCTTAAGCTGCAAAAAGCGGCTTAATGCCACATTGTAATTATGGTGCAGTGCATAGCAACACCAGAGCGTTATTAAAAGGGACGCTCCGGTGACTCTAGGGGCTCTTAAAAATGCCCCTTAGTGTGTGAACTGCAGCTTTGTCAAGAGCAGAAGGAAAAATGGGTTTTATCTTTTTCAGAACCTTTAGGTGAAAGTTGACAAATTATGGCAACTTTGTTTAAATAAAGTATTATGGATAAGGGAGCCTGATTCCAAGAGATGATACAGAAGGAGAAAGAAAGGGAAGAATTCTGTAATGTTTTATTGCTGCAGCAGATAAGGATTGAATGATTGTTTTTGTTTAATGGATCACATGATGAATTTAATTTTCATGGATTTTGAGTGAGAAGATTCTCCTTCTTCCAAGTTTAAAAGTTCAGAAAGACTATTCAAAGAGTAAAGATATCCAGGAGTATCACTGTTTACAAATAGGTGTCTGTGTCATCTGAAGACTAGTGAAAAAAGTCACCTGTTTGCTTTCAAATTTCATAGGGGGGATTCCATGTATAAATTGAAGATTGTTGGAGCCTACATGACTACTTGGAGGATCCCACAGATAACAGGGGCTGTTTCAGGGGCATTGTTGCCCATATTTATAATTTGAGAACAATTATACAGAAAAGAAGCAAACACTTTTTGAACAGTGTCCTTAAATCCAAAGCACAGTTTGAGATGGAAGAGCATTCAATTGTAAGCAACTGTGAGCAACAAGGAGCGGGTCACTGTTTCACAGGGAGATGATGCCTCTAAAATGGCTGAACATCTTTCACCATGTTCCTGCACCACTTACAAATGAGAGTACAGGGCACAGGTGTGCCAGGGAGCTAGAGGCATCCCTTTATAGTTGGGTGTCATCATACATTGCACACCAATTATAAAGTTGTCCTTTGTCTGAACTACATTTTTTTATCTTTTTCATGGTCAGAAGTGGTTTAAGTGGAATTTGTGAAAAACCCACCAATATGTAGGCTTGTGTGTGTAAACAAACTGGCAGACCATTCCGACTCTGGAATATCCACTTCCTGCCAATAGCCCCCCATGTGAGCACATTTACTCATGTAGAACCATTGCCTATGTTCGTTAATTGTTTTGCACAAATGTCTTTCCATTACTAACTCTTTCGACAAGTGAAAAACTGTGTTTTAGAAATTCCATATTTACAAATAAAAATGGATATGTGAATCAGGCCCACTGATATTACCATCATCAGGGCATCAGGCAAAGGAGGTGTACACCTCTCATTGCCCCTTTCTGATTTAGCTACTTAAAAGCATTAGAAACTTTCTATAATCTGGTGTTAGAAACTGGGTTTCTGGTTGACAGTTATGCACCCTGTCCAAGTAGGAACCATAATCCTAGTCAGGATGCCAGAAACAGACCCTAAATTAACCTTTGTTCACCCCCTGGTAGCTAGGCACACAGCAAGCAGGCTTACATTAAGAGGCAATGTGTAAAATATTTGTGCAACACTTCAAACAGTAACACAGTGAAAACACCACAAGAAGGCTTCCCACCAAGTTAGAAAAATATAGCTTAATCTATTAAATAAAACAAGACCAAAATGACAAAAACCCAGCAAGTTAATCCTAAAACATTCATTTTTAAAGATTTAGGTCAAAATAGCACATAGAAGTGTGAAGCCCTAACTGTGGTTATGTGGTCGTGTGGGTTCGGGACAAAGACACAAGTTCAGGACCGCAATGGAGTGCAGGTCTACTACAGAGACTCACCTGGGCCCGCTGAACATTGGATTGGAGAAGCTGGTGGCGAGATTTGTGGGGGCTTGGTGTCAGTTTGCATCGGTCCCAGGTAGCTGTGTGGCGAGGTTTTTGCGGGGCTTAGTTTCGCTTCTCGTCAATCCTGGTTAGGTTTTGCAGGGCTTCGCTCTAACCAACATCAACTCCAATGAGGCTGGCAACTGAGTGGCAAGGCTTTGCTCATCTTTGCATTTCTTTGCAGAAGTGCCAATGAGGACTACAGAGGACAGAGCACTGAAGGCGCACTTCCAAGAGTGCAGGACTGGAGTGGCACCACCAGCAGAGTCCAGGTGCTGTAGCAGGTGAGCTTGCAGTATTTTATTTCCCTGAGACGTCAAAAATCAGGAGGCAAGCCAGCAAGCCCTTGGAGTCACTGTGGGTTCAAGTGATATGGGTCAAGGCCTTCCTCAGCACGGCAGAGGACTGCAGGCAGCAGGGCAGTCAACAGAAAAGAAGTTCTTCCAGAGCAGCAGTCCAGAGTGTCAGTCCTTATAGTAGCACAACAGCCCTTCTTCCTGGCAGAATTCTTCACTGGTCCAGCAGTATACTGAGTTGGTAAGGTCAGAGGTCCAGTCGTTATACCCAGCTGTGCCTTTGAAATGGGGTGACTTCAAAGAAGGGTCTATCGGGCTCATTTACAAGCCCTTTGCACCACAATAGCATAATTGTTTTCTATGCTACAGTGTCGCAGAACAGTCCCCCACCAAAGGCAGTTTTCACAAACTGATGGAATGGAACCATTTTGCCTGTTTGCAAACCGTTGCGTTACATTATACCTGCACCATGGTTAATGTATGCAAAGGAGGCATTCCCCTGCAAGGAAATCCATAGGAATGGGGCAGTGATGTCTACAAGATTTCACAGCGTAATTTTAGCGTCATTTTGTGGCATTAAAGTGACGCAGTGTTTTGTTCTATGGGCCGCCTGAGCTTTGCTGGACTGGCATCAAACGTTTTGACACTAGTTCAGCAAAGTACCACAACTGTGTCAAAAATTGTGACACAGCTGTGATAGTGAGCACCATGGTGCACTGTATTGTAAATACAGCACTACCATGGTGTTGTTAGGGGGTGCAGTGTGGCACAAGTAGACTGGTGCATTGTGAGTGAGGCACCAGTTTCTTGTAAATGAGGCCCTGTGAAGTGCACAGAGGCCCTTTCTTCCTACCCTATCTCCCAACTCACTACAGAGGGACATGCAGGCCTTTGTGCTGAAGCAGGACATTGCCGATTCAGGTGTGCCAGCTCCTCCCTTCCATCCTGCCCAGAATGACCCATCATGGTAGCGATGGCCCACCAACCACACATAAGCTCCCTTTGTGCATGGCCCTCTAGAAGGTATGCACAAAGTCCAACTGTTCCCTGCTCAGACGTGTATTGGAGACATGTTGCAGGCATGCAGGGCTAAGAGCAAGAAAATACAACTTTCTAAAAGTGGCACTTTCAAAATTGTAACAATAAATGTGACTTTACCATTAAAGAGGGTTTATTATTTAATTCCATTGGTACTAAACTTGACATACCTGCTCCTTCTCAATTACTAATTACAGCTTATTAAATGTAATAAGGAATTCTCAATGTTAGCCTATAAGAGGGGTAGGCTTCACAGTGAAAAATGAATTTGGGAGTTTTTTATTACCAGGGCATGTAAAACCTTAAAGTATGTGTCCTGCCATTTTATTACATAGCACCCCGAACTATGGGCTTCCTAGGAGCTATCATAGAGATGACTTACATGTAATAAAAGGGAAGTTTAAGGCACGGTAAGAGGTTTTACATGCCTAATATACATGACAGTGTACCTGCACACACAGGCTCTGCATTGGCAGGCCAGAAACATGTTAACCCTTGTAGGCCAGTGGGTATCACACACACACACTCCCCCTGGTGTGGGTAATGACCATTTGCCATCACCAGAGAGAGGTTTGAAAAATCCTCCAATGCTTTGCCCTGGGGGATTTTTTTTTTTTTTAAGGGCCTAGGGAAACACAGAAGATCTTCCGAGACATCAGTGTGCCGTGGTGGGGAAAACGGTTTCTTCAGATGCCAGGGAGGTGTCAATGGAAAGGGGAGAGTCTCTCCTTTCCATCAATGCCTTCCTGGCACCGTTTCCTACCTGTTGATCATAGCACTGCAATCCATGGCCAGGAAACAGCCCTAGGGATCTTGTTTGGGGGTGTCTACCCCCTGTAAGTGGGCCACCCCCCAGCAGTAGCAATATATATATTTTTTAAAACAAATGTGAATGCGCTCCCCAGGGGATAAAAAAACAAGCAAAAGGCACAAAACAAAATGGCGGGGTCGGCGCTGCTGACATGGGCCAACCCACTAAGGGGGAATATATATTTTTTTAAACAATGGTTTCCCCCTCTGGCCGATCGCGCCCCACCAGGGGTTCTAAAAAAATAAAAACTTTATGAAAATGGCAGTGTCAGGCCTCCAGACAAGGGCTGAACCGCAACCTTTTTTTAAACATGTTGGTTTGCGTTGGAGTCACAATCGCCCCCCGGGAAACCACACATATAAAAAAGTGATCACGGGCACTAGGCCAAGGCACAGCAGTGGGGTTTCATTTTTATTGGGACAAGTTGGGGAACGCTGGGTGGTAAGACGTTTGTGGATCTCTGTATATTGCTGTAGTTTACGTCACAGGAATGCAAGGAAAATAGGGGGTTACTCTAACTTTGGAGGAGGTGTTAATCCGTCCCAAAAGTGACGGAAAAGTGACGGATTTACCACCAGCCGTATTACGAGTCCATTATATCCTATGGAACTCGTAATACGGCTGGTGGTATATCCGTCACTTTACCGTCACTTTTGGGACAGATTAACACTCCTCCAAAGTTAGAATAACCCCCATAGTGTTTTTATTCAAAGTTTTACCTTTGCAGGGTATTCTTGGTAAACAAAAATGGGGGAATCCACACAAGCAATAACTTCTGGGAATCCCCTTGATATGTACTTTTCAGAAATGTCTGGGTTTGATGGGTTTCCTAAAATAATTTCCGATCCCAGAACTAATTAGTATGCTCACCTTAGTTATCATTATTATCACAATACCCTTTGGGCCTTTCCCTGGCACTAGGCTGACCCACACAAGTGGGGTGTATTTTTTTATTGGGAGACTTAGGGGAATGCTGGGTGGAAGGAAGTTTGTGGCTTCCCTTAGAGTGCAGACCTTTGCAGCACTGACATGTGAGGAATATGTGCTTTTTTAGATGAAGTTTGAGGTTTTGAAAGGATTCTGGGTGACAGAACTTGGTATGAGTTCCACAAGTCACCCCATCCTGGATTGCCCCAGGTGTCAGATTTTCAAAAATGTACAGGTTTGCTAGGTTTCCCTAGGTGACGGCTGAGCTAGACCCCAAAAGACACAGCTAGGCACTTTGTCAGTTTTGAAAAATGTGAATTGTCCATGGTGCGTTTTGGGGTCTTTTTCTGTCATGGGTGCTGGGCCAACACACACAAGTGTGATACCATTTTCATCTGGAGACTGGGAAGAATGGTAGGTTGGAGGAAGTTTGTGGCTCTCCTCAGACTGCAGAACTTTGCAGCACCCAAATATGAGGAAAATGTGTTTTAGACAAATTTTGAGGTTTGTATTGGATTCTGGGTGACAGAACCTGGAGAGAGTTCCACAAGTCACCCCATCCTGGATTGCCCCAGGTGTCAGATTTTCAAAAATGTACAGGTTTGCTAGGTTTCCCTTGGTGACGGCTGAACTAGAGCCCAAAATCCATAGCTATGCACTTTAAAAAAAAAAAAAAATTGTTTTCATTGGAAGAATGTGCTTTGTCCATGTTGCATTTTGGGGAATTTCTTGTCGTGAGCACTAGGCCTACCTACATAAGTGAGATGTCATTTTCATCAGGAGACTGAGAGGGAAGCTGTGTGAAGGAAGTTTGTGACTCTCCTCAGACTGCAGAACTATACAGCACCTAAAATTAAGGGAAATGGGTTTCTTCAGACACAATTTGAGGTTTGCAAAGGTTTCTGGGTGACAGAACCTGAAGAGAGCCCAAAAAGTCACCCCATCCTAGATTTCCCAAGGTGTCTACTTTTAAAAAATGTACAGGTTTGCCAAGTTTCAGGTGCCAACTGAGCTAGAGCCCAAAATCCACAGCTGGACACTTTGTGAAAAACACATCCTTTTTATTTTAAAAATGTGATGTGTCCAAGTTGCGTTTTGGGGGCATTTCCTGTTGTGAACACTAGGTTTATCCACACAAGTGAGGTTCCATTTTTATTGAGAGACTTTTAAGAATGCTAGGTGGAAGGAGGTTTATGGCTCCCCTTGGATTGCAGAACTGCAGCACCGAAATGTGAGGAAAATGTGTTTTTAAGACAAATGTTGAGGTTTGCAAAGGATTTTGGGTGACAGAACCTGGTGAGAGCACTACAGTACCCCATCCTGGATTTCTCTAGGTGTCTAGTTTTAAAAAATGTACAGGTTTGCTAAGCTTCAGGTGCCAACTGAGCTAGAGCCCAAAATCCACACCTGGACACTTTGTGAAAAACACATCCTTTTTTAGTTTAAAAATGTGATGTGTCTAAGTTGCGTTTTGGGGGCATTTCCTGTTGTGAACACTAGGTTTATCCACACAAGTGAGGTTCCATTTTTATTGAGAGATTTGGAAGAATTCTAGGTGGAAGGAGGTTTATGGCTCCCCTTGGATTGCAGAACTGCAGCACCGAAATATGAGGAAAATGTGTTTTTAAGACAAATGTTGAGGATTGCAAAGGATTTTGGGTGACATAACCTGGTGACAGCACCACAGTACCCCATCCTGGATTTCTCTAGGTGTCTAGTTTTCAAAAATGTACAGGTTTGCCAAGTTTCCCTAGGTGCCACAGCTAGCCACTTTGCAAAAAACAAATCTGTTTTCAGTGGAAAATTGTGA
This sequence comes from Pleurodeles waltl, assembly GCF_031143425.1. Classification (NCBI taxonomy): domain Eukaryota; kingdom Metazoa; phylum Chordata; class Amphibia; order Caudata; family Salamandridae; genus Pleurodeles; species Pleurodeles waltl. Next base: position 136,298,228 of record NC_090439.1, on the reverse strand, counting down.
TGTGTTCATGTTGCATTTTGGGGTGTTTCCGACCGCTTGCAATAGGCCAAACCAAACAAGTGAGGTACCATTTGTATTGGGAGACTTGGGGGAATGCTGGGTGAAAGGACGTTTGTGGTTCCTCCTGGATTACAGAACTGTGCAACAGAGAAATGAGACACATTTTGAGGTTTGGAAAGGATTCTGGGTGGCAGAAGCTGTTGAGAGCCCCACAAGTCACCCCATCCTGGATTTTTTGTGTTAAAAAATGTACAGGTTTGCTTAGTTTTCCTGGGTGCTGGCTGAGCTAGAGCCCAAAGTTCACATCTAGGTATCTTGCAAAACATATATCAGTTTTCAGTGGAAAAATGGGATGTGTCCATTTTGCGTTTTGGGGTATTTCCCATCACGGGTACTAGCCCTACCGACACAAGTGATATATAATTTTTATCGGAAGAACTGGTGGAAAGCAGTTTGGAAGGAAGTTTGTGGCTTCCCTCAGACGTCAGAACTTTGCAGCAAAGAAAATTGAGGAAAATGTGTTTCTTCAGACAATAATTGAGGTTTGCAAAGGTTTCTGGGTGACAGAACCTGATGAAGTCACCCCATCCTGGATTATCCTAGGTGTCTAATTTTTAAAAGTATGCAGGTTTGCTAGGTTTCTCTGTTTGTCAGCTGAGCTTGAGCCCAAAATCCACAGCTACGCACTTTGCAAAAAACATGCCACTCACTCTCAAAATCAGTGGGAGCTGCTGTCAGCCTGTTTCCTTGCACAGCAGCATTGACAGCCTGCAGGGGACTGCTAACAGGAAGCTCCAGCCTGTCCATCCATGACGTCCATCTTGTTTGTCAATGCTGCTGTGCAAAGAAACAGGTTGACAGCAGCTCCCGCTGATTTTTAGAGTGAGTGGCATGGTTTGGTGCAAATGGGCCCAATTACAGTCACAAAGAGCACAAAAGCATGATTGCAAGTGGTTGAAAGCCACATCAAGGGTCCAGGGCCTGGGAGGTACCATTTGGGGGTCAGAGACTCACTGAAGATTGGTTCAGGAGCTGATAGGGAGCCTATTATGCCCCTGAGGGTCAGGTCAGGAGGCCAGAAGACTAGCCCTTTGAGTCACTCTGGGTTCCTGGGTTCAAGATGAAACTGTAGGTCCAGCTCTTCTTCCCCATACAAGAGGGGAGCAGGTCAGCACAGCAGGGTAGCTGTTTCTTCAGTGCAGCAGTTCAGAAGAGTGGCAGTCATTGTAGCAGCATAGAAGTCCTTTGTTCTGGGCAAGAAGTGTAGTAAAGTAATGGTGTCTGAGGTCCTTCTTTTTTACACAGCTGTGTCTTTGAAGTGGGGAGAAGCTTGGAGAGGGATGCCTTTGAAGTTCACAGATGCCCTGCCTACATGGTCCTGGCTCCAGACTAACTACAGGGGGTATGCAGCCTTTTGTGTGGAGACAGGAAACAGCCTATCTGGTGTAAGTGAGGCTGGGCCCAATTCCTATCGCCCATCCTGCCAGTGATGGCCCATCCAGCTCTCATTGTGTGTGGCTGTCTAGGAGGAATACACAAAGCCCAGCTTCCAAACACACCCTGTCATTTCACCAGAGGCAGTCACCAAATGGCTAAAACAAAATATATCTGACTTCACCATAAGTTAGGATTTTAAATTGTGATTCCAGAGACAGCAGCCACAAACTGGTCATCTCTTCCTATTTCGAAAACATTCTCATAAAATGTAATAAGGAAAATCTAGTGTTATCCTATTGGAGATAGACCTTGTAGTAATAAAACATGAATGTGAGCATTTTTCACTAGCAGGACATGTAAAACGTAACAGTACATGTCCTAATTTTTTACATAAATAGTACCCTGCCCTCTGGGCTTTCAAGGGCCTCCCCTAAGGGTGACTTAAATGTATTAAAAAAGGAAGGTTTAGACCTACCAAGAGGTTTATTTTGGAGGTCAAAATGGCAGTTTAAACTGTACACAGTTTTTCAATGACAGGCCAGTGACATGTTTAAAGGGTTACGTAAGTTGGCGGCACAATCAGTGCCGTAGGCTCACTAGGAGCATTTAATTTACAGACCGTGCGTACATGGAAGGACAGTGGGAAATCTGTCAAAAATCATAGAAATTTGGGGCCAGATGTAGGAAGGCTTTTGCGCCTCGCAAATGGTGAAAAACGCCGTTTGTGAGGCGCAAAAGCCCTTACGCGATGCAGAAACACATTTTGCGAGTCGGTACCGACTCGCAAAATGTGTTTCAGACTCGCAAATAGGAAGGGGTGTTCCCTTCCTATTTGCGAGTCACACCGCGATGTAGAGTTGATTTGAGACCGCGAAAGCGGTCGCAAATCAACTCGCAGTTACCATCCACTCGAGGTGGATGGTAACTCATTCGCAAACGGGAAGGGGTCCCCACGGGACCCCTTCCCCTTTGTGAATGCTCACAATATTATTTTTTCAGAGCAGGCATTGGTCCTATGGAGCACTTCCTGCTCTGAAAAAAAACGAAACAAAAAGGTTTTGGTATTTTTTCTATTTGCAGCTCGTTTTCCTTTAAGGAAAACAGGCTGCAAAGATAAAAAAAAAAAATGCTTTATTGAAAAGCAGTCACAGACATGGTGGTCTGCTGTCTCCAGCAGGCCACCATCCCGTGAGTGCCTAGACTCGCTATGGGGTCGCAAACTGCAACCCACCTCATAAATATTTATGAGGTGGGTCTTTGCGACCCCATAGCGAGTCGCAGAAGGTGTCTGAGACACCTTTCTGCATTTCTTTTTGCGAGGTGCAAATTGCGAGTCGCTGGGACTCGCAATTTGCACCTCGCAAAAGGAAATCTACCTACATCTGGCCCATAGTTCATAGAATTAAATAACCTGTGTTGATAAGAGTAACAGCTTCAGACTGTGGGCCTTTTAAGACTGATGTCACTCAGGGGGTTATTCTAACTTTGGAGGAGTGTTAATCCGTCCCAAAAGTGACGGTAAAGTGACGGATATACCACCAGCCGTATTACGAGTTCCATAGGATATAATGGACTCGTAATACGGCTGGTGGTAAATCCGTCACTTTTCCGTCACTTTTGGGACGGATAAACACCTCCTCCAAAGTTAGAATAACCCCCTCAATGTGCATACCTTATGGAGGAAATCATGGATGTGTGAAAGCCTCTCAATGTCCTCTAGATCGTTACTAACCTTGGGTATTGTTGGTGGTTCTACAATGTCTTTTATATGTAAACATGGACGATCATCTAGAAGACGCCAAATATAATGTATCAGTTTTGTGGCCCATTCTATCTAGTATCATAGTTAAAAGATAACCCCAATAAAATTCTGCCTAATATATGTCATACCTTGACATTGCATTGTGCCTACACATTCTGTGTACCACTGCACAGATGCATAGGCTCAAAGTGTGGATTCAATATTCAACATTTCACATGGGCATCTCCCTGTGGATTCTTCCATTCCACAAACCTTTGCAATAAAATGGACATAAATCTACCAACCACCCACTAACTACTATTTATTTTAAATATCATGGCAACATGGCAACTCCTGGTGTCATATATCTCTAATCAAGTGTGTGGTAATTTCTTTAGCTGTTTTCCACCTTTTATCATTACATGTACATCCTTGTGGTCAGAACTCTTCTGCATGAAAATGGAGACATTTTAATATCCTACGGTATATCTACCTGACTGACCTGACTGATTGCTCCAAAAACATTTATGAGTTCTTCCCTTGGTGAGTGGGAAAGCTTTACGATCTTTCAATCATATAATGTTTCTGAAGGTTTGCAACTCATTACAACTTTTTAATCATGCTTTTCTCTGACTTGTTTTTTTTCGTAAATGGCAATGTCAGGTGACTGTATTTGATATTCGCATGTACCACAGTTGTGCACAGAAATCGTTATGTATCCTGTGCGATGCAGCTTTTAGAAAGGGCTTTCCATTATTTGCTAGAATAAAAGAGCAGCTTCACATTAGGCTCACTATCAAGCATCAGGATAAGCATATCACCTTTAAAGCGATTTAGCTTCCCGCTGCCTCTGTCTGTTTAGTCGTAATTACCTTTGTCGGTGTAACCACTTAATAGTCATGTAGGTGGAGTGAATGTCACTCCCATCCTTTTACGTCATTGAGGAAGAACAGGAGTCCTATTTATTTTATTTTATATTAAAAGGACTATTTTGTAAGTCAAACCTAGTACTGAAACTTCACATAAGGACAAAATACATAGCCAAAACATGAGGATTAAGAAAAATGAGTGTAGGAAGCTGGCCTGTGTGTGGTGGGTACCTATGGTACTTACACCATATACGAGGTCCAGGTATCCCCTCTTAGTGAAGTATAGGCAGTGTCTAGAAGCCAAGCTCTCTCGCGGTATCCATGGATGAACAGCCAGCCCTCCCTTACAGGTACAAGTAGACCCCTACAGGGTGCCCAAAAAGAAGTTCAAAGGGGCTGTAGCCCACTCCCTTCAGAAGTACCTCCCTGTAGGCAAACAGGAGGCATGGCAGTAGGATATCCCATCTCCTCCTGAGTCTTCCAGAGAGTCCAATAATCATGCCTTTGAGATTCTTATAGGACCTCTCAAACAAACCATTGGTTTGGGGGGTTTTAAGGGGTGGTGAACTTGTACGTTACACCTCATTCCTTCCACATGGCCTTAAGGTATGAAGACATGAAGTTTGTACCTCTGTCTGATACCACCTCTTATGGGAAGCCCACCCAGGAAAAGATTCCCAGGAGGGCCTTTGCCACTGCAGGATCTGTAGTGGTCCTTAGAGGTATAGCCTCCGGATACCTGGTGGCATTGTCCACGACACCAGTATGAATCAGTTTCCAGAGGCAGTGGACGAGTCTAGGGAGCCAACAATATCCACCCCAACCCTCTCAAAGGGAACCCCAACCACTGGAAGTGGAATTAGGGGGGGCTTTGGAGTGCCACCTGTCTTGTCACTGGTTTGACAGGTGACACAGGAGTGACAGAATGCCTTTGTATCTTCAGACATGAGGGGCCAGTGAAAGTGTGGGACAAGTCTGTCCCAAGTTTTGCTTTTCCCCAGGTGACCTGCCAGGGGTATGTCATGTCCAAGGGTCAACAAGAGTTCTCTATACTTCAGAGGTCCTACCAACCTCCTTGTGGCACCAGGGTTGGGTTCCCTTGCTTCTGAGTATAAGAGGTTGTCTTCCTAATATACCTTGTGGGTGCTACTGACATCCCTTGCTTCCTGAAGGATAGCTTGCTGTTTTAACCCTTCCAGTGTGAGACAGGTTTGCTGTGCCCTACTGAACTCCTCCCTGGCTACACCTGCACCTTCAAGTTCAGCTGTGTCAGCTGTCAACTCTTCTGGTGTAGGTTCTACCAAGTGAGTGGATTCCTCTTCCTCAAAGGGGGGATACTCACTGTGGGGTGGGGTATGGGTCAACTTTTTTCCCTTTCTACCCTTGGCTTTGGGATCCTCTTGGTCTATTGTTCCAGGCTCCAAGATTCCTTTTTCTTTTGACTTCTTGGCCTGAGCCCTGGTCAAAACAAACATGTGCCTTGGGATTCCCGGCATTGCTGCACGGGCCTCCAACTCCACTTCAGCCCAAGCTGAAGTCTCCAAGTCATTCTCTAAGAGATACACTACAGGTAAGTCTGTGGATACTACAACATTCTTTGGGCCAGGAACTCCCCCCCAGCTGAAATCAACAACTGTCATGGGGTGGCATACAGTGTTTTGTGGGCGTCAGTCACTTGGTATTGATGACCAAGTAGGTGTTACTCAGGGGACACCAGTTTTTCAGTCTCCATAGTGACACTGGCAACTGTGTCCCGGTAGGAATCTGCCTGAACATCATTTATCAAGGGCAGCCGTCTGTACTTACCCTTTTTAACGGGACAGGCAGTAAGGGTGGCAAAATCATTGCCCCTATCTGAGACTAAAACAGCCTCAGTGGTTCAGCCAGCCCCCACCACTCTTCCTAAAGTGAGCCCAGCTACACCCTTGGAATGGCTATTACTGCATGACCCACCACTACTGTTGTTACTGGGGACACTAGTGGTAGAGGTGGGGGTTGTATTGGTGGGTGGTGTGGTATTTTACTTTGGGCAGGAGCTGTCTCCTGGCCTATGGCCCTTGTTCCTACACACATAGCAAGAAGGCTTTTTGTTATGGGAAGAAGAAGGGGATTTGGACCCACCTTCCCAGAGGAATTTTGTGGGCCTGATGAAGACTCTTTTGATTTGTTTTTGTCCTCACTCTTGTCCTGAGACTCACCTGCTTCCCGTTTCTTTTCTTTGTCACCCTGTGTGTGAGAGTTTCTACTCACCCTTGTTCTGACCCATTTGTCTACCTTCTTGGGGAGAGGTCAGATCTGAGTCTACCAAGTACTGGTGCAACAAATCAAACACACAATTATTGAGAATATACTCTCTCAGTTAGATTATACAAGCCCCCAAAGTCACTGACTTTGCCACCATGTAACCAGCCCTCCAAAGCTTTTACAAAGCAGTCCACAAAATCAAACCAATCTTGGGAGGCCTCTTTCTTGGTATCTCTGAACTTGATTCTATACTGTTCAGTAGTAAGACCAAATCCTTCTAGGAGAGCAGATTTCAGAACTGTGTAGTTATCAGCATCCTTCTCTCTGATAGTAAGGTGTCTATCTCTCCCCTTGTCAGAGAAGGAGGACCACAGAATAATAGCCCTCAGTCTCTGAGGGACCTCCTGAACTTTACAGACCTTCTCCAGCGCAGCAATCTACTTCATGGTGTTATCCCCCACCCTGCATGGGGGAACAACCTTGTTAATATTTCTAGGATCAAAAGATTCCTCCCTGACCCTAGGTTTCCTCAAACCAATGCTGCTGGCACCATGGGGTCCTAAACCTCAATCCCTGCCTCTCTCTCTCTACTGTCAAGGCCTTCCTATCTGTTGCAGCCTCAGCTTGGCTTCCTCCAGGCACACTTTCCTGAGCTCTATGTCTAGAGAATCTTCTGCTGGAGTTGAGCAGTTTGTCCCCTCAGATACTGAGGAGACATGTGAGTGGCAGGATGAGGATGTGTACCTAGGCTTACTAACCCTCTGAACTAGTCCACTGGGTACAAAGGTAGCCCTACTGTCATGGCCACCTTTAGCACTACGTGTAGTGCTCCCCGCTACACTAGGGGGATTACTAGAGACCCTGTGATCCTCTGAAGGATGCTCCTGACCCTCCTCAGCATCCAGAGCTTCACTTTCTAACACTGGGGGTTAGAGTCTATATCCTCCTCCCTCTCCTTCTGGCTACCAGCTTCATCCTTGTCATCCTGGAGGAGTAGCTCTAGGAGCAGACTCTTATTAGGGTTCCTCCCTATCTTCAGTTTCCTACTCTTACACACTTCCCTCGGTTCTTGAAAGTGAGGTCCTCATAGTGAGAACCCATGTTCTGAGATGTGCTAGGTACTGAAGACGTGTTAGAGTGGTGTAGGGTGTGCCTAACCCACCTAACTTCTAGTCTCTCTTACAGAAGTTTGGAGCAAGGGCTATGCCTAGACCCCTCTCTTACCCAAACCCTAGAGACTATGGGGGTTTATCACGACCCCGGCGGTCGTCGATAATGTGGCGGTAAGTACCACTAACAGGCTGGCGGTACTTACCGCCATATTATGACATAGTTGGGCTGGCTAAAGCCAACCTGCCAATGTACCACTCCGACCGCCACCGCAGTAACAGCCGCCTGGCTGGAGCTATCCATCTCAAGCCTGGGGGCCACCCAGGTTCTGCCTACTGGATTATGACCCTGCGTACTGCCATGGTTTTCGTGTCATTCGTAATGCCACAAAAACCGTGGGGGTAGGCCATATCAGTCACAGGGAATTCCTTCCCTGTCAATGATAGGGGATTCCCCCCTCCCTCTCCAGTTACCCCTCACCACCCCACCTCTCCAAACCCCCTACATTCATGCCCACTCCTTCACACACACATGAATGCACAGACTCATTCACACATACATACATGCATGCATACATCCAATCACACACACATCTGCACGCACTTCCAAACATACTTGCAGACACGCATCCACATTCACAACATACACACACTCACACTTCCATACATGCACACATGCATTCAACACTCAACACACACCTGCATTCATGCACACACGTACATTCACACACACCCACACACACACACAACACCCCTCACCCCTTCCCCTGTCGGAGACCTGACTTACCTGGATCCAGGGGGTCCTCCCGCAGGAGACGGGATGGGACGCTGGTACTGCCAGCAGCGCCCACCAGCAGAACACCGCCAGGCTGTATTATTGCTCATAATACGGCTGACGGTGGTCTACTGGTGTGGTGCTGCTGGTGGTAGCAGCACCACCTTACCGCCATCCACTGGCATGGCCACAGACAGATTTCCACCCTTCTCGTGGCAGAAATCCAGCTGTGGTCATAATATGACGGACGGCTGGTAGCCGCGGCTACGTTCTTTTGGCGGCCATCGACACGGCGGTAGGCAGCTTTTACCACCAAGGTTAAAATGAGGGCCTATGTCCTGAAACTAGGTGTGTGTGTATAATCCTAGCTAGTAAGTGGTGTTTCCTGTAGGAAGTACCAAGTGCCAGAGTTGAAAGGCAATTGCAAGTACTTACACCACTGCTGCCACCAATGCAGGAAGCTGGCCTGGTGTGTGCTGGGTACCTATAGTACTTTCACCTTATACCAGGTCCAGGTATCCACTCTTAGTGAAGTGTAGGCAGTGTCTAGAAGCCAAGCTCTCTAGAGGAAGCTGTGGATGAGCAGCCAAGGCTTATCTAGGTGACATGCAAAGCTCATGAAATACCACTGTAGTCACATAGCACTTACACACATGAAAGAAAACACTCAGTTGTATAAAAATAAAGTTACTTTTTTTTTTTAACAAATCACCACAAAATACTAGAAAGGTAACCCACCCTTAGGAGGTAATTAATACACTAAGGGCCATATTTATACTTTTTGACGCAAAACTGCGCTAACGCAGTTTTGCGTCAAAAAAATTAGCGCCGGCTAACGCCATTCTGAAGCGCCATGCGGGCGCCGTATTTATTCAATGACGTTAGCCGGTGTTAGCCGCCGGCGCTGCCTCGTGTGCGTGAAAAAAAACGACGTACACCAGGCAGCGCCGGCGTAGGGGGATATGGGGCTTGGGCGCCAAAAAATGGGGCAAGTCAGGCTGAGGCAAATTTTTCGCCTCAACCCGATTTGCGCCATTTTTTTCGACTCCAACCCCCATTGAAATGACTCCTGTCTTAGCAAAGACAGGAGTCATGCCCCCTTGCCCAATGGCCATGCCCAGGGGACTTATGTCCCCTGGGCATGGTCATTGGGCATAGTGGCATGTAGGGGGGCACAAATTAGGCCCCCCTATGCCACAAAAAAATAAAAAATAAAAACTTACCTGAACTTACCTTAATGTCCCTGGGATGGGTCCCTCCAGCCTTGGGTGTCCTCCTGGGGTGGGCAAGGGTGGCAGGGGTGTCCCTGGGGGCTTGGGAGGGCACCTCTGGGCTCCTTCCGAGCCCACAGGTCCCTTAACGCCTGCCCTGACCAGACGCTAAAAAACGGCGCAAAAGCGGCCGGATGTCATTTTTTTGGACCCGCCCACTCCCGGGGTGTGAATTTTGCCCGGGAGTGTAAATACGGCGCACATGCTTCGAAGTCAATTTTTTAGACGGGTACGCCTACCTTGCATATCATTAACGCAAAGTAGGTGTCCACGCTAAAAAATGACGAAAACTCCATGGACTTTGGCGCTAGACGCGTCTAACGCCAAAGTATAAATATGGAGTTAGTTTTGCGTCGGAATTGCGTAAAAAAAAAGACGCAATTCCGGCGCAAACAGAGTATAAATATGCCCCTAAGGCCTTCATTACAAACCTGGCGGTTAGCAGAGAAGTGGCGGTCTTTCCGCCAACAGGCTGGCGGTAAAAAAATTGGAATTATGACCATGGCAGTTAGAGCCATGGTCATCCGCCACTTCTCCGAACCGACCACCAGGGCAGAGACGACCGCTGGGCTGGAGACTTGGGTCTCCTGCCCGGCGGCTGTCACAAGACCGCCGACGGTATCATGACCCAGCTGACCGCCATGGAATTCATGGGGTTGGGCACCGCCATGAAATCCATGGCGGTAAGCACTATCAGTGCCAGGGAATCCCTTACCTGGTACTGATAAGGGTCTCCCCCACCCCCCACCCCCACTCGAGTCCTTGGCAGACACCCCCACCCGCCCGCCACCCCCTAAAGGTGGCAGGAACACCCTCTCCACCCCTACCCCCAACATCGCAACCCAGACACACACCGACACGCATGCAGACACCACCAACACACATACCCGCACACACACAAACAAACATGCCAACAGACACACGCACAGTCATACACGCACACCCACATTCAGGCATACACGCACACATTCATACAGACATACATACAGGCAGACACGCACACATTTACAAACACACTACACTCCTGCATGCATACACGCACTCACACACCCCCTCTTCATACTCACACTCACACCTCCATGCACACACATAACACACAACACCCCCACACCCCCCTCCCCTAACGGATGATCAACTTACCGGGTCCATTGATCATCCGGGAGGGGACGGGATCCATGGGGGCTATCCCGCCGCCAGGACCCCGTCAACAGAACACCGCCACGCCGAATCACGTAACGTGATTCGGTGGGCGGTGTTCTGTTGACGGGCGGTGGAGGTGGAGCAACCTCCACTTCCCCGCCGACCGCTAGTATGGCTGCTGGCGGCTCTCCGTCTGGAAAAGGACGGAGGGCTGCCAGCAGTCATAATTCTTGTGAAAGACCGCCGAGGTTGAAATGACCCCCTAAATATGTACACTAATAATCAGAAATAGACATAGAATAGGTTAGAAAACAGGGCAAATGGCAATAACCAATAGTGACCATAAGGGGAGCACGAACCATACACTAAAAAATAGAATGCAAATAAGATACCCCCACCTAGATAAGTAAAATGTGTAGAGGGGAGCTGGGAGTACAAGAAAACCATAGAGGTAAGTAACACAGTACCCCCCAGAGACCAGGAAAGGAGAAGTAAAACACTGGATTTTCTCCAAACCACCCAAAAGGAGGAAAAGATGAAAAAGAAGACACCCACACAAGACTGCAAGAAATCCAGTGTTTTATTCCTGAAAAAAGAAGACCTTTGGAGAGAAGGGACCTACTCCAAGAGTCACAGTGGAGTCCAGGAGGAGTAGGAGCTACTTCCCATCCAGTTGTGGATGCAGGAGTTAGTCGATGGTGATAAAGAACAGGTCAGCACTGCAGCCCTGGAGCTGGAGAAAAGTTCCTTATGGATGCAGATAAAGTCCCACACTGGAAGGAAGATTGCAGATGGGTGTTGGTGCAGGAATTCCACTGACAAGCCTTGGCAAAGGCAGACTCGCTGTTAGTAGAAAAGAGATGCTGCCAGAAATCAGCAAGGTCCAGGAGGACTTAACCGAGGAGGGGGAGTCACAGGGGATCCACAGGAGCAGAGACAGCACCCACAGGAGTCCCACAGGATGGGGACACAGGAGTAGCAGAAGAAGCCCACGCAGCACAACAAAAGAGGATCCCATGCTGCAGGATAACCACTCATGAGGCTGTGTTTTGGAGGATGGAGTGCTGTGGGCTGGAGCTTCTTGAAGATCCCTTGGAGGAAATGCAAAAAAACTTTGGCAACTGCAAGAGATGCAGTGCATGGGGGTACTGTCCTGTGTGGGAAGGCAAAGGCTTACTCAATCAAAGTTGGACAGCTCGCAGAGAGGACCAAGAGGAGTACTCTGGACTAACACCGTGATGCAGGATCCATGCAGCTCAAGATGAGAGGAGATTCACGCAGCCAGTCATCATCTGTTGTAGATGCCTGCATTTGCAGCGGAGTGACTCCTTCACTCCCAAGGATATTCCTTCTTCTTCTTGTGCAGGCTGAAGAGTTGCAGTCTTCTGAGGATGCACGGCTGGGAAAATGTTGGAAGGCTGGCAGGAGACATGAAAACAAAGTTGCAGAAGAGTCCTCTTCATTGTAGCTGCGTTTGTTGGTTCCTGGATGGTCCAGTCGTGGTTCCAGTAGCCAGAACTTGAAACAGAGGCTGCAGAGGAGTCCTGCTGGAATCTTGCAAGCCGAATCTGAAGACCCCCCTTAGAGAGAGACCCTAAATAGCCCTGAAAGTGGAATTGGTCTCCTAACCAGTTAGGCACCTATCAGGAGGGGGCTCTGATGTCACCTGCCTGGCCTGGCCACTCAGATGCTGCCAGAGTTCGCTGCCAACCTTGGAAACAAGATGGAAGAACCCAGGGACTCTTTGAAAGAGGTCTGGGCACCACCACAGGGGTGACAATGGTCACTCCCCTTTCAATTGTTCAGTTTCATGACTGGGGGTCCCTGAACTGGTGTGGACTGGTTCATGCAGGGAGGGTACCCTTCAAAGCAAACCAGTGCTTGGGGAGGCTACCCCTTCCAAGCCAGTCACACCTATTTCCCAAGGGAGAGGGTGTTACTGCCCTCTTCCAAATGAAATCCTTTGATCTACTTTGCTGGGCTTGATCAGATCAAGCAGCAGGAAGTCAGAAACCTGTCTGAGGGGTGGCAGCAGCTGGGCTGCCTGGAAAATCCTGTAAGACTGGTGGTAACAATTCTGGGGGTCCTCTAAGGAGCTCCCTGAGTGCATGGAATCATACTTCAAATACTTGCAACAGTATTGGGGTATGATTCTGACATGTGTGATACCAAACATGCCCAGGTTTGGAGTTACTATTATGTAGCTGGACATAGGTAGGGACCTATATCCAGTACACACGTACAATGGTGTCCCTGCACTCACAAAATCCAGGAAAATGCATCTGGAGTTTGTGGGGGCACCTCTGCTAGTGCAGGGGTGCCCTCAAACACAGGTACCTGCACCCAGCCCTCTGGGCCGAGAGGGTCTACCATAGAGGTGACTTATAGTTACCTTGTGTAGAGACCTGTAGTGAAAACAGGTGCACACACCCATTTCACGCAGGCTGCAATGGCAGGACTGCAGAACCCTTTGCATGGACAGAATAACTGCGGCAGCAGTTAGGGGTTCCCTGGAACCCCAATGCCATGGGTACATAGACACCATTTATTACAGTCTTACATGGGGGAATCAGTATGCCAATTGTGGGAAGAAAAAGGTACAACTTAGAGGAGAGAGCAAACCTACTGGTGTCCTGGTTAGCAGGAACCCAGTAGACACAATCAAACATACTGACAATAGGCAGAAGATGGGGGTAACCATGCCAAGAAAGAGAATATGTTCCTACAATGAACATAGATTTCAATAAGAGCTCAGAGTGATGCATACACATATAGAAGAAACAGAGTGACATAATAGAGTCAAGTGGTGGAAGCAAGGGAATCTATTAAGAATGGCAGGAAGGTTGCAAAAGTTGTAGAAGATAGGCCATAGGTTTGGGTCATTGTGGGAATTGGTTCTGGAGACCTGGAATATGTAGCCGTCTCTGACACCAAGGTACAGATTTAAGAGCCCATAGAGCCTCCTTGTGCCACATTAGCGGAATTTCTTTCCGCTAATAAGGCCAAATGATACCAAAATTGCTGCACCAAATTTGCAAAGTGGTGCAATGCATGCATTGTTCCACTTTGTAACCCTTTGTGTTACAGTACGCCTGCCGAAGGCATAAGGTATGCAAAGGGGTGTTCCCCAATTAGGGGGGGCAAAAAAATGGTGCAAAGAGATCTAAGAGATTTCTTTGCATCATTTCTTTCTGCACTTTTAATGCCTGCTCAGAGCAGGCATTAAAAGATGTGTAGAAAGGTGGGTCATTGGTTGTGTGGCCTGCACAAGTAATGGGTCTGCTTACGACCACCACTGACAACCAAACACCCCATTGTAGCGCTTGACTTTCATAGCGTAGCGTTGCAGAACAGTCCAAGGCTTACTCAAGGGAGGTGGTGTGGACAAGCATGAAACTCAAAAAATGATTGCCCAGCCTATGCTTTTTCTTTTGATAAAGCAAAACTACATTTATTACATGCACACTACTGAATACTAGGCAGCAATTTACAAATATACAAAAATTGATGGAATTACTCTTAGATGACATTGCGTAATCATTCTGGTCTCTCTCGATGGGAATTAGAATCCACAACCCACATGGGAAACATTTCCTGGTATACCAATGCATTATTTGACTGTAAGTTGGACTGAGAGCACCTTAATCTAGCGCTAAAGTACATTTATATTCATAAGAGTTGGCTGCCAGTCTTATTACTCAAATCAGTATCAACAAGGAACATGTGGAGGCATGTTGGAATAATCTGAGAATTAGGATAATTTTTAGATTACTTTTTATTACTCTCTGATTACATCCTAGTTACCCTTGATTAACCTGGCATATTACCATCCTATACCCCTAAAGGATGCCCATCCCTCGCTGCCCTCGCCGGCTCCCACATCTGCCCCGGGATCCGGCACCCACTGTTCAGTTTGCCCGCTCCTGCCGGTATACGTTCACTGGTGGCCCTGTCCTCCCCTCTCCCACCAGTGCTAAGAACTGGTAGCGGGTACAGTGGCCTCCCAGGGGAGTACAACACCACTCCTGAGCCTTCATGCTGCTTGGGGGCCCAGGGATGTGTCCTACAGCCCGCCTCCACCAGGATCTTCACAGGAAGGCTGACGGTGCTCCTCAGCTTTTGTTCAGTGTGTGCCCTGAGATGGGGTCTGAGGCCTCTGGACAATCTTCACGGGGGTGACGGTGCCCCCCCAACTTCACCTTCAGTGTGGGACCTCGAAATGAATGATCTTTGTTGTGCTCCCTGGTTTGGTCTTCGGCTGCCGGCTCTCCCTCAGCTGGCATTTTCACAGTAGAATGCAACAGCGCCCCTAGCTTTACGTCTGGCTGCAGCCCAGCCCATATTCATGGGGAGTGTGATGTGCTCCCCGTGTTTGCTTCTCCTTAGGGCCCCAGGATGGGGTCTGTTGCCCCTCAGCTCATCTTTACGGGGTGGCAAAAGTGGACCCTGGCTTTAATTGTTTTTGGAGGCAGCCCCCGGGCCCTGTCCCACCCTGGGGGCATCGACCAGAGCAGCAGTGGAGCCCCATGTGCTTTGCCACTTACTCTGAATTAGGTCAAAGGTTGCAGACCTTCTCCGTTGGATATCTCAGGACCTCAAGGGCCGCTTTTGCTGTTCGTGGTGTCATTTTGCTCCTGGTGGTGAGCCCTTACCACCAGAAGCACTTGCATTAGACCTCCTTGACTAGAAAGTTCCCAAAGAGTGGGTGCCTTCCTTTTTTTATGGGCAGCTCCATCTCCTTGCGCCAGCCCACTCTTTCCCCCAACTAGTCCTCAGGAAGGGGTAAGGTGGCCAGCCTACCTGGCACTGGCATGAGCCTCACTGGGCCTGAAGTCATTCAGGGGCAAAGTCCTTGCCCCAGGGGGCAGTCAGGGGTTCTTCTGTCCAGTTGTCCTTGACACCTGTCTTCAGTCCAAGAGAGAGAGCTCTAGCCTGTGCAGGACCTTTTAATTGGGGTTGGAAGTGTCTAGCTGGCCAGCACCTCTGGCCTATCCAGATGTGCCACATTACTTACTTGCCCCTCTCCCCTCCTTCCTACACAGTCTTCTGGGATAGCTCAAAATGGTGCTGTGCAGGAGCTAGGGCCACATGGACTCTGAAACACAGCACCTCCTCCCTGACATTCCTTCCAGGGCCTCTCCTCCTACTTTGTGGCAGGGGCTGACAGCTGGCTGATTGATGCAGGGCCCTGCTCATGTACCTGGATAGAGAACTAATTGACCGTTGTCCTGAAGCTGAGTCAGAGAAAGATGTCATTCCTTGATGACTCACAAGGTATACAACTATGCTTTTGTAATCTACTGCATCATTCTTTTCATACAGGTTACAGTGTACTTTGGTGTTACTCTGGTCTCTGAGGGCCCTAGTGGACCTGAGTTATGCCCTATGCCACTTTTTCTCATTTACATTTAATGGAGTGTCCCTTCAGTGAAAAGACAGTAAGCACACTGATGTTGACATTTACCGGAGTGTCCCTAGGGTAAAAGACAGTAAGCACACTAACTATCCCTCACATGTGTACACCCATCTCATGACGCCTACTCCAGGTCACCACCAACTCTGCATAGTTCCTACACATATGGTCACATGTAACCAGTCAGGGGCGTCCTACTCTTATTACGCCACAGTAGCAGCCTTTCCTTAGCAATGTAGCACTGGCGGTAAAAGTCCATTTTACCATGAGTTTACTGTGGGTGAGTCTCTGACTATGAGGCATCCTCTCAGTTAAAGGCAAAAAGTCAGGGTGGACCAAATGGTCAGAACGGTCCTCTCACAGGGAGGCACACCATTGTTTACAATGGGCCTCAATGGGCTTTGCAGGATTAGCGTCAACATTTTTAACGCTAATCCTACAAAGCGCCAAACTAGTGTTGATGCTAGTTCTCTAACTACCGCCATGGTGTGACGTATATTAGATACAGTGCACACATGGTAGCTTAGGAGGGCACTAAGGGGTACAAAAAAAGTGGTGCTGAACTGGATGCAGCGCCACTTTTTAAAATCTGGTCCCAAATAAGGTACATAGAGCCTTTTTACTTTTTGTGAGGTCCTCGTGTACTAATGGACCCAAAACTGAGCATCTATCTTTCTTCACTGGATCGTCATTTATTATTTGATAAGTGATCTAAAGCTTTTTTCAAGGAGGCGGTGCATGCTTAGAAAGAAGTCGGGACTCAGCACAATACCAATAGTATGAAAAAAAACAATTTCCAAATAGTGTTTCACCTTTAAAAGAGAAAGTACTTTAATCTAGTTAAACAGAACACCTCCCATCTAATAACAAGACTGAGACATTTACCCATTCTTCTTAGGGCAGTCAAAGTCTGTTGGTAACAATAGTTAGTATTTCCCTGTGAAATTGTAAATCCTTTCCCACAGATCATCACTTTGAATCACTTCCCACAAGTTTTTATTCCCACAATCTCGAAGAGCTTGCTCTATAAGCTTCCCCAATGTACCCTGAAATTCATAGTCCATGGACCACACTCTACTTAGTGACAGACCTCTCATCCTCCATGCCAATGCTCCCTCCTGGAAGTTTCAATGCCAATATGACTTCTATCTGTAAAAGTTCACTGTTATAGTTAGGTATTTGGATCTTGGTTCATTGTATCACACTTTGATGAACGGACCAGTGAGTTTTCAGCTTGCTCCGTGAGTCAGGAACACATGCACATTGGTCTCTAGGGGTTGTTGTCTGTGACCTTGACAAAGAGTATGAAGCAAGCTGTGTCATCAACAGCTGGGGACAAATGCAAGTCTCACACTCTCACAATTCATGCCTCTACATAGTTGAATGTTCTGGGTGAAGCCACTGGGGGGATTGCTGCAGTCCAAAAGGCCCTCCATCCAAAGGTTGGAAGATCCCAAATCTCTGCAAATACAGACTGCAAGAATATAGCGTGAGCCATTCGGTTCAATGGGTTTTGTAAGCCACCAAGCTGCACTGCCCAGGTTTCTAGTTGTAGAACAGCCACAAAGATGAGGCATGCAGTCAGCAAATGCATCTGTTGCCATCGAGCTGCACGACGTATCGTGATGGCAATTTAATTTCCATGTAAGCCTTCAGGTCTTCTTGGTATTGGCAATGGCATGAGCTTCAAAAGTCTAGCCAAAAATGATAAACGTTAAGTTTTATGGTATCAAACCTTGAGTAAAAGGTTTGAATAGGAAGATTGCAGACATTAAGGCGCATCAGACGTCGGTCAAAGATCTGAATGTTCAATCTTGTTGCTGTGTTCATCAATAGATTGTAGAACTCTGCTGAAAACAGCTTGACTGAAGAAAGAGGTTCAAGCTAATGTAAAGTTCCTGATGATTTTCCAGTCAGTCCAAACATAGCATTAAACATGTTGTAAGCAATAATACGTGCCTCCCCAAAACTCCCAAAGTGCTTGAATCTGCATAAAAGTCACCGAAAGCATTAAGAAAGGAACTCCTGTAGGCAGGAATTCATTTCCTCAGGGCCATTCCACTACAAAATTCCCATAACCTGTTTCAAAGAAGTAGTCACATCTTTCATGTCACAGAACTGCCTGAAGGCTGCAGACTGTTTGTCACTGGAAGTGAAAGTCAAGATGTTTACTTTGAGGCAGGTTCTTGGTCATAGCTATTTGATTCCACTTCCTAAATACAAAGTGGTTTTCAGGAACAGAGTCCCTGGCACTGGTGTTTCAGAGGAAGAATATCATATCATTGACAAGAGATTACTGTTGAATGAATCAAAACCATTCAATAATTTATTGAAAGAAAGTTATTAATTTCCTAAAATGAGAAAGAGTGTCTGGCTGAAATGTCTTACAGAGCAAGTTCCAAAAACCCCTCAAAATGCCCCATAGATCTTAACTCACTTCAGCTTGCAAGTTATTGCCTTATTTGCCTATACCAGCACCATGAAAAACCCACAAATTTTCACACTTTACTGCCAACGTGGTCTGATCCCATTTTGTGCTGACTATATCTTAAAGCATGGGATGGGCTTTCAGTAAGAATAGAGTAGACAAGAAAATTACTACTCAGCGAGAGACAGGTATGTGGTCCAATCACTTTGGGTTGAATTACAAAACCAACCAAAGTACTGCTCTAGGCTTTGGTTTTGGCGTTCGGTCTGTCCATTGGATTCAGGATGGAACCCAGAGGACAGATCCACCTCAATGAGTAAGGATTTGCAGAAATGTTTCCACAATCAGGATATGTACTGAGGACCTCAAAATGAGATAATGATTTGTGGCAGTCTATGAAGACAGAAAATCTCATGCATTGAGATCTTCCCTCACTGAGTAAAATGTGCCATTTTGGAGAACGAGTCCACTGTCATCATTATGACTTGGTTGGCTGCTGATGGAGGTAAAACAGAAGTGAAATCTGTGTATACTGTATTCTAAGGTGCAGAAGGAACTTGTAGGGGCTGAAACAGTCCCACATGCTGTTGATATGATGCTTTAGCTTGAGCCCACATTGAATAAACAGTCACATATATTTCAGTGTCCTCACATACCAATGGCCACCAAAAAGAATGAAGGACTAGTTCTAGTTTGGTTTTGATGCCTCAATGACCGGCAATGGGTGAATTATGACACATCTGAAGAGCCTCCAGCTGTACTTCTTTGGTTGTAAGAAACAGGACTTTCCCCCTATAATAATGCCTGTCTTATTTACAGATCTTACTGTTCAATTTGTTCTAGTTTTGTTATGGACACATATCCTGACTGACACTATGATGCGGGATGCTAGGAAGGCAATCATGGGTCAGCGTGCAGCTCCGTGGACCGTGCAGGAGATAGAGGGTGAGTTGTTGGTTGATTCACGACCACGTCACAACACACATAGGTGGTCATTCTGACCTCGGCGGTAAAAGGCGCCTACCGCCGGTCAGAAATCCTCCATAATCCCGCCGCGGTCGCGGAAACCCGCCACGGTCATTCTGACCCGCAGAAGGCAAACCTCCGAAAATCCGACCGCCACAACAGACCGCCAGACCAGCGGTCGGCGGAAAGGTGGAGGTGACCAAACCTCCACCGCCACGCCAACAGAAATACGCCCATGCCATTACGACCCACGAATCCACGCGGCGGTCATTCAAACGCGGTATTCCATTGGCGGGACACATCGGCGCGGTCAGAATACACACAAACGAACAAAACTCACCCACATTGGACGATTTGAATCCCACACACCTGATACACATACACACACCACTCCCACACACACAATACAATATAAAACACCCACCCACATCACCCACAAACCCCTACGCTTAAAAATTCGTAAAGAAGACAAGAGCGAGACACCAGCATCCAAAACATAACAGCCACAGCCACTCAACACCATCACCCACACACTATCCACACACAAAACAACACACACCACCACACTCAACTCACTTAAATACACATACTCCACCCCACACATCATACACACCACCCCATGGCACCCCAAAGACAACCCCGCTTCACAGACGAAGAACTCAGGGTCATGGTGGAGGAAATCGTTCGGGTAGAGCCCCAGCTGTTCGGCACACAGATACAATACACCAGCATTGCCCGGAGGACGGAGCTATGGCAGAGGATTGTCGACAGGGTGAACGCAGTGGGACAGCACCCCAGAAATCGGGAAGACATCAGGAAGCGATGGAACGACCTACGGGGGAAGGTGCGTTCCATGGTATCCAGGCACAACATCGCCGTGCAGAAGACTGGCGGAGGACCCCCACCTCAACCCCCACAATTCACATCATGGGAGGAGGAAGTCTTGAACATCCTGCATCCTGACGGCCTCGCAGGAGTCGGCGGAGGAATGGATACTGGTAAGTTGAAGCTTCAATACTGCTTCCCCCCCACCTGCATGCCAAATCAGACCCCAACCCTCACCCCCATCCTCGAACCCCACCCTCACCCCCACCCCCATCCTCACCCCCACCCTCACCCCCACCACCATCCTCACCCCCACCACCATCCTCACCCCCACCCCCAGCACACCTATTCCCCGCCAATGTCTCACCATCACAACCCACACATCCCAAAACCTAGGCCTGCATGCGTCCACTAAGCATGGACACCCATCACCAAAGCATGCCCAATGCATATACACATCCCCCTCACAAGCCACCCTCACCAAAGCCCCCACACACGAATGCCAGCACTTGGGGACACGAGAACCCACAGATACACCCATATGCCACACATTGAAACTATAACCATACCTCTATACCCCTGCAGGACCCGACCGTCAACACACCGCGGCGGAGGGGCCAGAATTCTCCACACCCCCCACCCAAGAGGCCGTCAGCGATGACAGCAGCTCTGTCGACCTGGACACCGATGACCAGCCCGGACCATCGGGGACCTCTGGACAGTCGGTTCCCCTCACACAGGCCCAGGCCACTACAGACCCTAACCCCTCTGGGAACACCAGCACAGCTCCCACCCAGCGGGCCCATGCCTCTGTCTCCAGGGCGCGTCAATCTGCGGTGTGTCTACCACTACAGGGCACCCAGGATAACCCACCACCCCAACAACAACAGGGACCTGGGGGCAGTGCTAGTGGGCACACCGGCCAGGGGGCAGAGGCCCAGGGAAACAGGGCAACTCGGCGGGCAGCTGTGCGACAGGGGGGGGAGGAGAGGCCCAGGGAACCCACTCTCCACGAGGTCCTCACCACCATCATGGGAGCATACAACCGCTCCCAGGAGACGATGGCGACGGTACTGGCCCGGTTCCAGGAGATCCAGGTGCTGCAGGAGGAACACTATCGGGGGTACAGGGAGGACATCAGAGCCATCAACACCACCCTGGTTACCATGGTAGGGCTGCTGCAGGACCTCGTAAACAGCAGGGCGGACACTGAACAACACCCAAGGGCCCCTGCCACTAGCCTGGACCAAGAACAGCCATCCACCTCCGCCGGCGCTAGTGGACAGGAGGCCCCCGCACAGCAGCAGCCCACCAGACCCCCACCTCCTGCAGGAGAAGAACCACCCCGCAAGAAGGCCCTGAGATCTCGCAAGAAGACAGAGTAGGATGTCAAGACCCCCGCCAGCAATGGATACCACCTGATGTCATCCCACTGTCCCACATTGTCACCCTGTCCATCCTTGAACTGCCCATGCTCCATCTCTCCACAGGCCTTTGGACAATGCACCTGTGTGACTGTTACTCTGGACTCTGCCATGGACATTCCTTCACCATAGCCCCCACCCACTTGAAACCACCCATCCCATTTTGAGCACTTCAATAAACACCTATTTTGCACCAAAATATCAGGAGTCTGGCTGTGATTTCAATAGATTGTAATTGACATGACAGTGCAAATATGTCCTTGTACATGGTGAAGTCAACAAACAGCTGCCACAAAGCTGTAGTCCATGGGGAAACGAAGCACAGGACTCGTAGTGGGGACCCCAGATCTGAAATAGGGAGGGAAAAGCCAAAACTCAGTCATCATACACTGGGGCAAATAGACAGGCAGCAGAGATGCAGCAGAGTAGTTAACATTTACTAAATTATCTTTGAAATGTTACCTGTGTCCTATTGGAAGTACTGTTCAATGATTCTGTCCCTGTTGTCTGTTTCAGCCCCGTCGTCTTCCTCCTCGTCACTCTCCTCAGGTTCCACCGCTGCCACAACACCACCGTCTCGACCATCCTCCTGCAGGAAAGGCACCTGGCGGTGCAAAGCCAGGTTGTGAAGCATGCAGCAGGCCACGATGATGGGACACACCTTCTTAGGTGAGTACATTAGGGATCCACCTGTCATATGCAGGCACCTAAACCTGGCCTTCAGGAGGCCAAAGGTGCGTTCGATCACCCTCCTAGTACGCCCATGGGCCTCATTGTACCGTTCCTCTGCCCTGGTCCGGGGATTCCTTACTGGGGTCAGTAGCCACGACAGGTTGGGGTACCCAGAGTCCCCCACTAGCCAGACACGGTGTCTCTGTAGCTGTTCCATCACGTAAGGGATGCTGCTATTCCTGAGGATGTAGGCGTCATGCACTGACCCTGGGAATTTGGCATTTACATGCGAGATGTACTGGTCAGCCAAACACACCACCTGGATGTTCATTGAATGGTAATTTTTTCTGTTCCTGTACACCTGCTCCCTGTCTCTTGGGGGAACCAAAGCCACATGGGTCCCATCAATGGCACCAATTACGTTGGGAATATGTCCAAGGGCGTAGAAATCACCCTTCACTGTAGCCAATTTGCCCACCTCAGGGAAAATGATGTAGTTCCTCACGGATTTCATCAGGGCAGACAACACTCTGGATAACACCTTCGAAAACATGGGCTGAGACATCCCAGAAGCAATTCCCACGGTTGTCTGAAATGACCCACTTGCCAAGAAATGTAGTACTGACATGACCTGCACCAGAGGGGGAATCCCTGTGGGTTGGCGGATGGGGGACATCAGGTCGGGCTCCAGCCGGGCACACAGTTCATGGATAGTGGCACGGTTAAGACGGTAGGTCAGGATAATGTGGCGTTCTTCCATTGTCGACAGGTCCACCAGCGGTCGGTACACGGGAGGATTCATCCGTCTCCTCGCCCAACCCAGCGGACGGTGCCTAGGAAGGACAACATGGAGCACACAGTCAAGCAACCCACAGGTACGTACTCACAGCTAGCACAGTATACGATTCTCTATGCAGTGAATGGCGTGTCTGAGTGGCTATGCAAGGCCTAGGCCTGTGTGACGCAGTTGAAATTGAGCCATGTGGGCCCTGGAAATGGCGGCTGCCTGACCTGTGAAGTGTGACAATGGGATGCGAGGTCAATGCGCTGGCGTGGCACACCGCGGCGGGCGGCGGGCCAAGACCGCGGCGCGAAGCCGCATTGGTTAACATTGAAGCCTATGGGTTTCAGGAGCCAATGGCGAAGGGCGCCGGCGGTGGCGGGACGCACCGCCGCGGTACGCACCGCCGCGGATGTGACCGCCATTTTCTATCTACTTATCCACTTGCGACTTGAACTTTCACAGGAGAGGACCTATACTGCAAGTGTTGCTGTGACCTCGGTCTGGAAGGGACAATGGCTGCTGCGACTGGGGAAAGGGCCCCTGCCTTCACTGGAGAGGAGTTGGAGAAACTTGTGGATGGGGTCCTCCCCCAGTATGCGCTACTCTACGGTCCTCCAGACCAACAAGTGAGTTTAATTCAATATGGATTTGGGGCCACTGGCTGGCTTGGGGGCCTGGCGGGGATGGGGGGCATGTTGGGGCTGGCGGGGGGCCTGGCGGGGGGCCTGGCGGGGATGGGGGGCATGTTGGGCCTGGCGGGGGGCCTGGCGGGGATGGGGGGCATGTTGGGCCTGGCGGGGGGCCTGGCGGGGATGGGGGGCATGTTGGGCATGGCGGGGGGCATGGCGGGGGGCCTGGCGGGGATGGGGGGCATGTTGGGCCTGGCGGGGGGCCTGGCGGGGATGGGGGGCATGTTGGGCCTGGCGGGGGGCCTGGCGGGGATGGGGGGCATGTTGGGCATGGCGGGGGGCCTGGCGGGGATGGGGGGCATGTTGGGCATGGCGGGGGGCATGGCGGGGGGCCTGGCGGGGGGCCTGGCGGGGATGGGGGGCGTTGGGCCACTGGAAAGGAAAATGCTGAGTAACTTGAACGTGGTATTTCTCCCTCCCTGTACGTGTCACATAGGTCCGCGCCCATGAGAAGATCGGGATTTGGCGTGCCATCGCCAAGGAAGTCCGGGCCCTGGGGGTCCACCATCGACGGGGCACCCACTGCCGCAAGAGGTGGGAGGACATCCGCCGCGGGACCAAGAAGACCGCCGAGTCTCTGCTGGGGATGGCCTCCCAACGTAGGCGGGGTGCCTGCCGTCAACTGAGCCCCCTGATGTTCCGGATCCTGGCGGTGGCCTACCCTGATTTGGATGGGCGCGTGAGGGCAGCACAGCAGACACAAGGGGGTGAGTACAAGCATTATCTACTCTGTTGTCGCGCAGTGGAGGTGTCTGGGTGGGGGAGGAGGGCTGGGGGTCCCCCTAGGCCAGGGCGATATCTGTAGGCTGGGCACCCCCGTAAGCCCCTGTGTCCCCAGCCACCACCCTCAGTAGTTTGTCAGTACAGCCATCCCTGGGCCGTGTCATCCATGGGTGCAGTTGTCAACTCTAGGCGTGTAGGGCATGTTCCACGGAATGCGTAGCGTACCCCAAGTGCGCAACTTAGTGCAGGGGGCATCTGTGTCTGTCATGTCCGCTAACTGTACCGGAGATCCATGTACTCAATATCCCTTTATTTCTCGCTCCCCCCCCCTTTTTGTTTGTCTTTCTGTGCTTGTGTGCATCAGCATCATCAGGCGGAGGAGAAGTGGCATTGGGGCAGGAGGGAGCTGCATCTCACATGGCCCAGGAGGGCCATGCCACAGAGTCAGACTGGACCAGTGAGACGGAGGGCGAGGGGAGCTCCACGACGGGGACGACTGGAGCCTGCAGCGACACGGACACGTCCTCGGAAGGGGGCTCCCTTGCGGGGGTGGCACCATCCGTGCCCCCCGCCATTACAGGTACAGCCGCCACCCAGCGCACCATCTCCGCCCTCCCAGCAGCCCCTCCGCGTTCGCCCCGTGCCCGCTCTGCCAGGAAGCCGGGCATCTCCTTCGCCCCAGGCACCTCAGGCCCTGCCCCTGTTACCCCCGCTGCCCTCAGTGAGGAGGTCATTGACCTCCTCCGAACGCTCATTGTTGGGCAGACTACCCTTTTGAATGCCATCCAGGGGGTGGAGAGGGAGGTTCATCGCAGCAATGCGTACCTGGAGGGCATTCATTCGGGTCAGGCTGCCCATCAGCGATCGTTCCAGGCTCTGGCCTCAGCACTGACGGCAGCCATTGTCCCTGTCTCCTGCCTGCCTCTACTAACTCCCTCCTCCCAGTCTCCTGTTCCTCTGCCTGTCCCACCCACACCATCAGACCAGCCTGCACACACCTCAACACCCAAGAGAAGCTCATCCAAACATAAGCACCACAGATCACGCAGACATTCACACACGCAACATTCCGATGCAGACAGTCACTACCACCTCTGTGACCCCCACCTCCTCGTCTCCCTCCTCCCTCCCTGTGACGTCTACACTCACACCTCCATTCACCTCACCATCAGCCAGTGTTTCCATCACCAGCACACCCTCCACTCCAGTCCGCACACGTGCAGTCACCACCCCCACTGCCATTTACACGTCCCCTGTGTCCTCTCCCACTGTGTCTGTCACCCCCTCTTCCACACCACACAAACGCAGCCACCCACCCACCCAACAGCCATCCACCTCACGACAGCCTATCCCTCCTGCACCTGCACCCAAAGACAGCAAACGTGACTCACCTACAACCACATCCTCTCCCTCCACTCCCATTCCCACTGTACCTACCACTCTCCATTGTCCCAAGAAGCTCTTCCTCGCCACTACTAACTTCTTTCCTGACCCTGAGCCCCCCCCTCCTTCTCGTCGGGGTAAGAAGAGCACCTCAGCCACCACCAGCCCTGCAGCCCCCTTGACAAGGGTGCAGGGGTATTGGAGCCCGCCAGCCCGCATGTCTGGATCTTCGCCCAGCAGCAAGGGGACAGCCAGCCCACCCCCTGGGAAGAGGAGCAGAAGGCGGAAGGGGCGCCGCAGGAGCCCGCCTTCTACATCCCCCCCGGACACCACCCAGAGACAGTCACCAGCCACAGCTCCAAAGGGAGGAAAGGGCCACAGGCCGACGACTAAGGAGGGCAAGGGCAGCAAGTTGGAGAGGTCAGGCAGTAGGCCTGCTGCCCAGGAGGAGCCCACAACCCCCATAGCCGCTGCCCCGGGAGGAACCGGCACAGCTGCCCCGGGAGAGCCCACCAGCCCCATAGCCGCTGCCCAGGGAGGACCCAGCCCAGCTGGCCAGGAGGGCCCCACCACCCACAGCCCAGGTGGGCAGTGAAGGAGCACCATCCCCGCTGCCCAGGAGGGCACCACCAGGCATTTAGCAGTTGGCCATAGACCGTCCGCCGTCTCAAGAACCGCTGAACTGGGCCCTTCAAGGCAAGAACCGCTGAACTGGGCCCTTCAAGGCAAGAACCGCTGAACTGGGCCCCGCCGTCTCAAGAA
Organism: Pleurodeles waltl; assembly: GCF_031143425.1. NCBI lineage: Eukaryota > Metazoa > Chordata > Amphibia > Caudata > Salamandridae > Pleurodeles > Pleurodeles waltl. The sequence goes on along the minus strand of NC_090439.1, from coordinate 136,271,573 downwards.
CCGCTGAACTGGGCCCTTCAAGGCAAGAACCGCTGAACTGGGCCCTTCAAGGCAAGAACCGCTGAACTGGGCCCCGCCGTCTCAAGAACCGCTGAACTGGGCCCTTCAAGGCAAGAACCGCTGAACTGGGCCCTTCAAGGCAAGAACCGCTGAACTGGGCCCCGCCGTCTCAAGAACCGCTGAACTGGGCCCCGCCGTCTCAAGAAGCGCTGAACTGGGCCCGCCGTCTCAAGAACCGCTGAACTGGGCCCCGCCGTCTCAAGAACCGCTGAACTGGGCCCTTCAAGGCAAGAACCGCTGAACTGGGCCCCGCCGTCTCAAGAACCGCTGAACTGGGCCCCGCCGTCTCAAGAACCGCTGAACTGGGCCCCGCCGTCTCATGAACCGCTGAACTGGGCCCTTCAGGGCAAGAACCGCTGGCCCTTTGGCAGACGTGGCAGGGCAGGATCTATCTCGGGCAGGGCTGCAGGATGTCCTCTGGCCAACTTGCCTCCTCCAGTGGCAGTGGGGTCTGTTATGGACTGTATGGACTGTGGCTTTGCTCTCCCCAGGATGGCCCAGTGGGCAGGCCACCCACTGTATGGACTGTTTGGACTGTGGCTTTGCTCTCCCCAGGATGGCCCAGTGGGCAGGCCACCCACTGTATGGACTGTTTGGACTGTGGCTTTGCTCTCCCCAGGATGGCCCAGTGGGCAGGCCACCCACTGTATGGACTGTATGGACTGTGGCTTTGCTCTCCCCAGGATGGGCCAGTGGGCAGGCCACCCACTGTATGGACTGTTTGGACTGTGGCTTTGCTCTCCCCAGGATGGCCCAGTGGGCAGGCCACCCACTGTATGGACTGTTTGGACTGTGGCTTTGCTCTCCCCAGGATGGCCCAGTGGGCAGGCCACCCACTGTATGGACTGTATGGACTGTGGCTTTGCTCTCCCCAGGATGGCCCAGTGGGCAGGCCACCCACTGTATGGACTGTTTGGACTGTGGCTTTGCTCTCCCCAGGATGGCCCAGTGGGCAGGCCACCCACTGTATGGACTGTATGGACTGTGGCTTTGCTCTCCCCAGGATGGCCCAGTGGGCAGGCCACCCACTGTATGGACTGTTTGGACTGTGGCTTTGCTCTCCCCAGGATGGCCCAGTGGGCAGGCCACCCACTGTATGGACTGTATGGACTGTGGCTTTGCTCTCCCCAGGATGGCCCAGTGGGCAGGCCACCCACTGTATGGACTGTGGCTTTGCTCTCCCCAGGATGGCCCAGTGGGCAGGCCACCCACTGTATGGACTGTTTGGACTGTGGCTTTGCTCTCCCCAGGATGGCCCAGTGGGCAGGCCACCCACTGTATGGACTGTGGCTTTGCTCTCCCCAGGATGGCCCAGTGGGCAGGCCACCCACTGTATGGACTGTATGGACTGTGGCTTTGCTCTCCCCAGGATGGCCCAGTGGTCATGGAGTCCCCTCGTGGATCTGGCGTCGTGTACTCAAGTGGCTGAGGTGCCCCCCCTTCCCTTCCCCCTGAGGTGCCTGTCCTATTTTCTTTCTGATGCCCCTGCAGTGTTCTCTCCGTGGAGTTCTTGTCGTGGGACTGGGCCTTGCCCCTTTGCACAGGACCCCTGTGATCCACGGACAGTGGTTGGACTACATTTAGTAGCTGTATATATTTTGTACATAGTTTATTTATTTATTGGGATTAATGGCGTACATATTTCAATATATCTGCCCGTTTATGATCTCTTCTTTTGGTCTTTGCATTATTTCGGAGGGGGGTGGTTTGTGGGTTGTGACAGTGATCTGTGGGAATGCATTGATGTGTGTGTTGTAGTGGGTGTGGGTGGGTGGGTGTGTGCCGGTAATCTTTTCCCTCCCCTGTGTCGTAGGTGCAGTACTCACCGATGTCTTCCGCGCCGCTGGGCGTGCTCCTGGTATATGAGGAGGAATAGGAGTGCGGGGATGACCTGTAACTCTGGCTCCATACTGCCGGAATCTCGCGTGGAGTGCGTAGAGGTGAGCGTTTTCCCGTTCGTAGTCTGTTTCCGCCGTGTTCTTATCGGCGGTGCTCCCGCCCCGGAAAAGGTGGCAGATTGGTGGGTCGTAATAGGGTGGGCGGTACTTTGTCTGCCGCCGGGCTGTTGGCGGGAACCGCCGCGCTGTTTGTTTGTACCGCTGTGGCGGTCGGAGTGTTAAGTTGGCGGGCTGTGTTGGCGGTTCCCGCCAGGGTCAGAATTGCATATTTTAGACCGCCGGCCTGTTGGCGGCTTGGCCGCCGCTTTATCACCGACCGCCAGGGTCAGAATGAGGGCCATAGTCATCTGGGTTCCACTAGCTGATCAACCAATGGAGAAAATGACTAAATAAGAAATGATAGTTGTAGAAACCAGGTCATTAGTAGTGCAGGATGTAAGGTCTTCACAGGTAATACATCCGCAATCGTTGTTTTACTGGGGACCAAGTACCCATTGTAGTACTTGACTCTCTCAGGTTAGCAAAACAGAGCAGTCTTAGTCCTAATCAGTGGAGACGAGTGTGGGCTAGGAACCCCAGTCCGGTGGTACTTAAAAACACTGAGCCCTGAACCCTGTAACGCAATTCCCCCAAAATATTCCAATGCAATTCAATAATGCAGGCTTGCTGGCTTTGCAGGATGTCTCCAATCAATCAATCAGAGAATTTGTAAAGCGCACTACTCACCCGTGATGGTCTCAAGGCACTGAGGGGGGCTGCTACTGCTCGAACAGCCAGGTCTTGAGATATCTCCTGAAGATAAGGAGGTCCTTTGTCTAATGCAGGTGGGTGGGAAGAGTGTTCCACATCTTGGCGGCGAGGTGCAAGAATGATCTGCTGCTGGTGATTGTTCTGCGGATGTGTGGGACGGTGGCGAGGGCAAGGTCGACGGAGCGAAGCTGTCAGGTTGGGGTGTAGAAGGAGAGCTGTCTGTTGAGGTATTCTGGTCAGATGTTGTGCAGTGCCTTGTGAGCGTGGGTGAGGAGTTTGAAGGTGATTCTCCTGTTGACGGGAGCCAATGCAGGTCTCTCAGGTGGGTTGTGATGTGTCAGTGATGGGGGATGTCCAGAATGAGGTGTGTGGAGGTGTTATGGATGTGTTGCAGTCTTTTCTGGAGTTTGGCAGTGGTTCCTGTGTAGAGGGCATTGCAGTAGTCTAGTTTATTGCTTACGAGGGCTTAGGTGACTGTTCTTCTGATTTCAGTAGGGATCCATTTGTAGATCTTCCGAAGCATGCAGAGGGTGTTGAAGCAGGAGGAGGAGATGGCATTGAATTGCTGGGTCACAGATAGTGAAGAGTCCAGGATGAATCCCAAGTTGCGTACGTGGTCGTGGGTGTTGGTGCAGTTCCCTGTGTGGCAGGCCACTAGGAGTCACCCATGCAGAGGGGGTGGAGCTGAAGATGAGGACCTCAGTCTTGTTGGATTTCAGTTTAAGGCAGCTGTTCATCAACCATTCAACGATGGCCTTCATTCCTTCGTGGAGGTTAGTCTTGGCGGTCTCCTTGGTGAGGGAAAGGATCAGCTGGGTGTCATCGACATATGAGATGATGTAGAGGATGTGAGATCAGGCGATGTTAGCGAGCGGAGCCATGTAGACATTGACGAAGGTCGGGCTGAGGGACGAACCCTGGGTTACACCGCAGATGATTTTGGAGTCTTCAGAGTGGAATGGAAGGAGGTGGACTCCCTGAGTCCTGCCAATGAGAAAGGAGGTGTTCCAGTCCAGGGCTCTGTCGCAGATATCTGCGTCAATGAGGAGTGTGCGTAGGGTGTGGTGTCAGACAGTGTAAGACGCTGCTGAGATGTCCAGGAGGATGAGGGCCACGGTTTTGCCATTGTCCAGTATGGTTCTGATGTTGTCTGTGGCATTGCTGAGGGCAGTTTCGGTGCTGCAGTTGCTGCAGAATCTGGGATGGGTTCAGAGTGCTGTTCTCCTCGAGGAAACGAATCAGTTGTTTGTTGACAATTTTCTCTATGAATATTGCCAGGAAGGGGAGCAGGGAGATGGGCCGGAAGTTCTTGAGGTCCTTTTGGTCCGGCTTAGGTTTCTTGAGGAGGGAGTTGATCTTGGCGTGTTTCCAGCTCTCCAGGAAGGTGGTGGACTCAAAGGAACTATTGATAATCTTCCGGAGTTGGGGTGCGATGACAGAGCTTGCGTTGTTGAAGATGTGGTGAGGGAATGTTATTAAAAACAGCCAAATTTTACAATTCACATTGCACCACCATTAAAATGAACAAGGGTAATATCAATAATACAGTAATTAATAACATTCATTATAAAGGTAAAAGCTGCATTATCTGTACCACTATGTCAATAAAATTTTTAAAGTCAAATGCTTTTGGAGTCTTTCTTTTACTATTATTAGACTGACACTAAAGTAATAAGACCAACCGTACGGGGTCCCATACTCAGGAGCCCGGATTCCTGAGCAAGACTTTTAAGCTGAACAGTTACTTTAGCCAGATGTATCATACAACCGATTTGCGATTCTCAAATAGCAATTTTTAAGAAATCGCTATTTCAGAAATGCAAAAAGGTATGTATGATTTTTGCGATTCGGTAATAGTGATTTCTTAAAAATCGCAAATGCTATTTGTAGGATGCTGGCCTGGCTTGTAGTGGGTACCAGAGGTACTTACACCTTGTGCCAGGTCCAGTTATCCCTTATTAATGTAGAAGAGGTGTTTCTAGCAGCTAAGGTTGATAGAAGGTAGCTATGGCAAAGCAGCTTAGGCTGAACTAGGAGACATGTAAACCTCCTTCTATACCACTGGTGTCATATGCACAATATCATAAGAAAACACAATACACAGATATACTAAAAATAAAGGTACTTTATTTTTATGACAATATTTCAAAAGTATCTCAGTGAGTACCCTCAGTATGAGGATGAGAAATATACACAAGATATATGTACACAATACCAACATTATGCAGTAATAGCAAAAGGAAGTAATGCAAGCAGTGTAAAGTTACAGTAGATTGCAATAGGAGCACATAGGTATAGGGGCAACACAAACCATATACTCCAAAAGTGGAATGCAAACCACAAATGGACCCCAAAACTATGTGAGCTTGTAGAGGGTCGCTGGGACTGTAAGAAAACAGTGAGGGTTAGAAAAATAGCCCACCCCAAGACCCTGTAAGGTACGTGTAAAGTGCACCTACAACACCCAGAGAGCACAGAAGTCGTGATAGGGGGATTCTGCAAGGAAAACCAACACCAGCAATGCAAAAACAGTGGATTTCCGGACCTGAGTACCTGTAAGACAAGGGGACCAAGTCCAAGAGTCGCGCCAGTGTCGAGAGTAAGCAGGAGCCCAAGAAATGCCAGCTGAGGGTGCAAGGAAGTTGCCACAGGATGGAAGAAGCTTGGTGTTTAGCAAGAACGAAGAGGACTAGGAACTTCCCCTTTGGAGGATGGATGTCCCACGTCGTGAAGAAGCTTGCAGAGGTGTTCCCACGCAGAAAGGCCACAAACAAGCCTTGCTAACTGCAAGAGTCGCAGTTAGGGTGTTTGGATGCTGCTGTGACACAGGAGGGACCAGGATGTCGCCACTTAGATGAGGAGACAGAGGGGGCGCCCAGCAAGTCAGAGAGCCCTCACAGAAGCAGGCAGCACCCGCAGAAGTACCGGATCAGGAACTTAGAAGAGGAGTGAACCAGAGTCCACCCAAAGTCAGAAAAAGGAGTCCCACAACGCCAGAGGACAACTCAGAAGGTTGTGCACTGCAGGTTACAGTGTCGGGGACCCAGGCTTGGCTGCGCACGAAGGAAATCCTGGAAGAGTGCACAGGAGCTGGAGCAGATGCAAATCACACGGTACCCAGCAATGCAGTCTAGCATGGGGAGGAAAGGACTTACCTTCACCAAACTTGGACTGAAGAGTCACTGGACTGTGGGAGTCACTTGGACAGAGTTGCTGAGTTCCAGGGACCACGCTCGTTGTGCTGAGAGGGGAACCAGAGGACTGGTGATGCAGTCTTTTGTTGCCTGCGGTTGCAGGGGGAAGATTCCGTCGACCCACAGGAGATTTCTTCAGAGCTCCTGGGGCAAGAAGGAGGCAGGCTACCCCCAGAGCATGCACCACCTGGAAACAGTCGAGAAAGCCGTCAGGATGAAGCGATACAAGGTTGCTAGTAGTCGTCTGGCTACTTTGTTGTGGTTTTAGAAGCGTCCTGAGCAGTCAGTGGTCGATCCTTTGGCAGAAGGTGAAGAGGGAGATGCAGAGGAACTCTAGTGAGCTCTTGCATTCGTTAACTGCAGAATTCCCCAAAGAAGAGACCCTAAATAGCCAGAAAAGGAGGTTTGGCTACCTAGGAAGAAGGATTGGCTACTAAGAGAGGTAAGAGCCTATCAGAAGGAGTCCCTGACATCACCTGCTGGCACTGGCCACTCAGAGCAGTCCAGTGTGCCAGCAACACCTCTGTTTCCGAGATGGCAGAGGTCTGGGGCACACTGGAGGAGCTCTGGGCACCTCCCCTGGGAGGTGCAGGTCAGAGGAGTGGTCACTCCCCTTTCCTTTGTTCAGTTTCGTGCCAGAGCAGGGCTGGGGGAATCCCTGAACCAGTGTAGACTGGCTTATGCAGAGATGGGCACCATCTGTGCCCATCAAAGCATTTCCAGAGGCTGGGGGAGGCTACTCCTCCCCAGCCCTCACACCTATTTCCAAAGGGAGAGGGTGTTACACCCTCTCTCAGAGGAAATCCTTTGTTCTGCCTTCCTGAGCCAGGGCTGCCTGGACCCCAGGAGGGCAGAAACCTGTCTGAGGGGTTGGCAGCAGCAGCAGCTGCAGTGGAGACCCCGGAAAGGCAGTTTGGCAGTACCCGGGTTCTGTGCTAGAGACCCGGGGGATCATGGAATTGTCTCCCCAATGCCAGAATGGTATTGGGGTAACAATTCCATGATCTTAGACATGTTACATGGCCATGTTCGGAGTTACCATTTTGACGCCATACATAGGTAGTGACCTATGTATAGTGCACGCGTGTAATGGTGTCCCCGCACTCACAAAGTCCGGGGAATTTGCCCTGAACAATGTGGGGGCACCTTGGCTAGTGCCAGGGTGCCCACACACTAAGTAACTTTGCACCCAACCTTCACCAGGTGAAGGTTAGACATATAGGTGACTTATAAGTTACTTAAGTGCAGTGGTAAATGCGGTGAAATAACGTGGACGTTATTTCACGCAGGCTGCAGTGGCAGGCCTGTGTAAGAATTGTCAGAGCTCCCTATGGGTGGCAAAAGAAATGCTGCAGCCCATAGGGATCTCCTGGAACCCCAATACCCTGGGTACCTCACTACCATATACTAGGGAATTATATGGGTGTACCAGTATGCCAATGTGAATTGGCAAGTTTAGTCAAAAGCCTGTTAGTGACAAATTTGGAAAGCAGAGAGAGCATAACCACTGAGGTTCTGGTTAGCAGAGCCTCAGTGAGACAGTTAGGCATCACACAGGGAACACATACATATAGGCCACAAACTTATGAGCACTGGTGTCCTGGCTAGCAGGATCCCAGTGACACATAACAAACATACTGACAACACAGGGTTTTCACTATGAGCACTGGGTCCTGGCTCGCAGGATCCCAGTGAGACAGTGAAAACACCCTGACATATACTCACAAACAGGCCAAAAGTGGGGGTACAAGGCTAGAAAGGGGCTACTTTCTCACACTATTACCGAATCTCAAATAGAGAATCTGTCCCCATTCGCACCTATGGGGCTGTTGGCCCATATCTGCGAATTTTTGCATTTCCAAAATTGCGATTTCTTAACCAGAAATCGCAATTTTGGAAATGCAAAACCCCAGGGTGCTGGGGGCCTAAGGCCCCCTCTGCTGCACCCCCAAATTTTTTGGGGGGACATGTAAGGTGCACATATGCTAAAAGGGCATGTGTGCTTTACATGTACATTTTAAAAACACATTTTAAATGCATTTTTAAATTTTGCACATGGTTACCACCAGGTTCAACATGGTGGTAAATAGCGATTCCTAAATGCCCAAATCGCATTTAGGAATGGCTTCATACATGTGCTAAGAAATCGCAAATAAGGAATCCTTATTTGCGATTTCTTATTTAGAGAGACCCCTCTAAACAGGGTCGCAATTTTAAGAAATCGCTATTTTGCGATTCCTTAAAATTGCGTTCAGAATGTCTTCCATACATTCTGAACTGGCTTTTTTCATTCGCAAACGGGCATTCGCACTGTTTGCGAATGCAAAAAAACATGATACAACTGGCCCTTTGTCTTTAGCAAAGACACCCAGCATCAGCATGGCAGTCGACCACATTCTCAGCAGGGATTTGACTATTCTCTGCCAAAAAAAATTGGGTTGCACACTGGCCCCACACAATGGCTAAAGTTCACTGTTATACAGCTCATGCCAGTCATAGCCCTTAAACATTCAGTAAGCTTTAAGACACTCAATTGCTGGCCGAGCAGAAGCTCAATATGTAATCACAATAAATGCATCATTACAATTTCAAATGGTCAGGTAATCATTTTGGTGTCTCGTTTTCATTCTCAAAGAGAGGTCTTGGAAAACTGGGACTATGCATATGTACGGGGATACCGAGTTGATTCCCCATGGACTTTTCTGTTAGGAAGCTTCGTGGATTTCTGATGGGCTACTTTTAAAAAGAATAATTAGGTGTAGAGTTGTTGCTTATGGGCAGCACCTGTCCTCATCCTACCTAAAAATGGATGGTGTATGATAAACATTTGGTATCAGTTCCAGGTGCTCCTAAAGGCAGCTGCACTGGAACATTGAAAAATCTCTAATGACATTCCATACAGGAGGGGTAACAACCTATACTCATGGTTTACTCTGGAGTACTCCTGGTCCTTTCTTTGATAAACCCGGTCGAAGGGTTCCTAAAGGTTGCAATAGAATATTCACAGAACTGTAAGACCCAGGTTTATGTTAAAGTGGTGCAGGGAGGAGCTGCACCAAAAATAGCAGCGGCACGCCACTTTAGAAACTCAGAGGTGCAGTGCATTTAAAGGAATATGACGCACACCTGCGTTTCCCCCTGCACTGGTGCTGAATTAAGCTGCCTTGCGCCAATGCAGGCAACCGTGCAAGTGCAAGTTGTCTGCACTGAGGGGAATGATTGTTTATGTGCAGAAAGGTGTCCCTTCCTGCACATAAACAATCTATTTGGGCAATTTGCCACTTTAATGTGTGCTGCAAAATGCAGCACACATAGATGTACCAAAGCGTCATTTCGAATGATTGTAAATGTCTAGAAAGGTGTCCCTTCCTACACGTAAACAATCGGCCATGGCATTTTGCTTTTTCTATGTATGCTGCAGAATGCTGCCCACATAGGAAAAGCAAAAAACAAGGAGGAATAAAAACATTCTTTCTCGTTTTGCCATGCTAACGCCACACCTAGGGTGGCGCTAGTTTTTGGTACTGCCTCAGGTTTACATCAACTCGTAAATCTGGGGTAGCATCAAAAGCAATGGGTGTTGCGGTGGAACGCCCACCGCAACACCCATTGCACGCCCCTCTGATGTAGAAAACTGCTTCGGAGGGGCCCATATTTGCAAGTAGGTGTAACGCCACAAAAAGTGGTATTACTCCTCCTTGTAAATATGGAGCAGGGCTTAGCGCCACCCAAGCGTCACAAAAAGTACACTCCGGAGGCACTAGGGGCTCTTAAATATGCTCCTTAGAGCCTCTTTGTTTCCACTTCTTGCTTGTACCACTGCCACTCCGCAGCAAATAAGAGGTGGTGGAAGGGAAAGGGTTGGGTCCAGATGTAAATCGAGTCATCATCAGGGGTCACAGAATGTGAGATGTCACTTCCACTACTCCTGGGATGTTGATTAATTTTCATTTGAGAATGAATGTCCAGTAGACATGCTGTGATTTCATTGATAAAGAAATGCCCCTTAGGGTCACTCTTATTCAACACACCCATCACTAGTAACAGGTTGTCTACATACATTCTCAATAAACGACCAGACATATGTCAGACTTCAAATAACATTTGTATGTGGATGTTAGCCTACAGATAAGAGTGACTGGTTTCTTAGTCGCCTGCTTCCCCAAACTGAGCAAACATCTTTTTGGAATTATTTAACTGAGTTTCCTAAAAAGTTTAATATCATGGTCACATTTTCACAGAAAGGAGCTGTGTGCATGCTTTCTGAATCCTCTCTTCCTGCATTGTCAAGAAGATGAAGTTCCAATAATAGATGCTTGATCGTGTAATCTGTCATCACATATTTTTTTATAACTAATTTCAGTATTTTGCCTTTTCTTTAATGAGTTTAGCTTCCAGTATCATCACAGAATGCCTAACTTGATGAAAATGCAATCGAAACGGAGACATTAAAATGCCAGAGTGAGATGAAGAAACCTCAGCAGAAATCTGTGGAGACGGCAAGCAATGTCAAGACGATAATGGAGCTGTGTCTAAGCAGGTCTATAGGGACAGTGTTTCAAAGTCAAAATTGAGAACGAGGTACAGCAAAACGAGGTTAAGCAAAGTTAATCTTTTATTGTACTCTGAGCTTTTATGTGTTGGATTTAGCAACATATAAAGCTCTGTTCTTTAAAAAGAAAAATAATACCTCCCCAAGGATAGGCAAAGATAAAACCCTTTAGCAAAGTTTGCTACCTGCACAACTGCAGAACACAATAAGAACAAAACAAGAAATCAGCTTGGCAGTGGTGTGCACTAGTTTTTTTTCATTTGTTTCTAAATGGAATAAAAAAAGAGAGCAGGCTGAGGGATTAACTTCACACCTTCACCTCCAAATGAGTATATTTGCCATCCTTGACTGTCCGTGTAACTCCTTTACCCTAGTTTTGCTTCTCCTGCAGTTACTGAAAACAGCATGCATTGTGGACTTCCTTCTCCACGCTTTTCCTATACGTATGCCACATGTGAGAGTAGTGTGCAAGCTCTATTTTTGGACTTCAGGCCCTAGTGTAAAGTTTTAAACTAAAGTGTGCCATTTGCAAAGCTGTTATAGCAACAGTGGGTCCATTTATCCTTTCACAGTTGCTGTTGCATGGGATCATAAGATTATAATGGGTAACCTCCAGTCAAAGTAAAGGATTTCGTGATTTGTATTTGTGCAAGGCGACACTGCCCTGCTGTCAGGCAGTTTTGAACTATACTCGAATGGGCCTTTACTATGAAAAAATAAAGTGCTGGCGGTGTGAGTGTGATTGAGGGGAGGAGTTCTGTCAGGGCCTCTCCACTAGCACTACTGAATGGCAGTCATCAAATATCAATACTCTGTAGTTTTGTTCTACCTCATACCTCTTTCTTCCACCACGCTACACCTTCTGCCTCCATATCACTCTTTTTCAGGTTATTCTACACCCCTGCCTTCTCTCTTTGTCACTATTTTTCTTTCTCCTTTTTTGTCCATATTGTGTCTTTTTCTTTCTTGGAGTGGGTCAAATTAAGAATGTCTAGTATTCCATTAACCCCAGGTTCCTCCTGTCCTCATCCCATTCATTACAATTTGAGATATATGTACTATCTTGCAGACAGGAAAAGGAACAAAAGGAAGCCTGAAATCCTGCCACACCCCCTCCTACCGACTCTACTTAAGTTGTACTTACCCAGCATTCGTTCTGTTATTTTTTCAGTTAGTCAACAGAATGGGCCGAAGAATTTGAGAGCTGCTCGTGCAGGGTTGGAGTGGTGCTGTTTCGTGTTGCATGGATGTCATTACAGCAGGTCATGGGTAATGTTTGGCAAGTGATACATCTCCCTGACTGACAGGCTTGTAGGGAGAATCTCAGGTATTGATGATGGTGGTGCTGTTTTAGCTCCATCGCTCTTGGGCCCATACTTATACTTTTTTAGCGCTGCATTTGCGTAATTGTTTTACTCAAAAGCAGCTCAAACTTACAAAATATAACTATATTTTGAAAGTTTGCACTGCTTTTGCATCAAAAAAGACACAAATGTGGGGCTAAAAAAGTATAAATATAGGCCTTGGTTTCCAAGTCTCAAGCTCATGGCAGTTCAGGATCCCTGGATGATTCCTTGATTCCCCAGTCCTCTGTGGTCAGCTGCTTCACTGGCCCTTCCCAGGCTTTGTCTCTCAGTCTCGAAGTTGAAAGGAGGGGATTGCAGTGCAAGGTGATTCCCCAGCACTTAGCAGTGGCTATCTAGCAGTCCCATAGGCCTTCTACTCTGAAGTCCCATGAGAGGCATTGGGGTAATTTGCAGCATTGGTGTGGGTTTCTTCAGTTGTCTCCCTGAAGTGTTCATTGACAGATGTGTTGCAGTTTTTGTGGGACGGCTTGAAGAAGCAGTTTGTGATGTTTACATTACAGGCCCAGTGGGCAGCTATCAAAGTGTTCCTCTCCTCATGGGGGAACCTGGCTGATGTTTATGAGCTGGTAGCAATATTGTTGCCTTCTTTTCTCTGTCTCGCCCCTTGGTGAAATCCCTGTTTTCTTTATGAGACTTGCCTCTGGTGTTGAAGGCTTTGGTGTTGGATCCCTTTGAGATGGACATTACATTTGTCACATTTAAAGTTGTGTTTCTTGTGGCCATCACTTCTGCCAGGCAGATTTGTGAATTGGGGGCCTCTTATGGCTAGGGAACCCTGTAGGAAAGTACCATCTTTCTTGGCATGTTACCCCCATTTTTACCTGAATGTCAGTATGTTTTTGCCTGTCTCATTGGGATCCTGCTGGTCAGGACCCCAGTGCTCATAGTTTATGGCCTAATGTGTGTGTCTGTATAGTGCTTGACTGTGTCACTGAGGATCTGCTAATAAGAACCTCAGTGCTTATGCTCTCTCTGCTTTTAACTTTGTCACTGTAGGCTAGTGACTTAATTTACCAATTTCAATTGGCACACTGGAGCACACTTATTAGTCCCTAGCATATGGTACCTAGGTACCCAGGGCATTGGGGTTCCAGGAGATCCTTATGGGCAGCGGCATTTCTTTTGACACCCATAAGGAGCTCAGACAAACCCTTCCACAGGTCTGCCATTGCAGTCTGCGTGAAATAGTGCGCACACTATTTCACAGCCATTTTCACCGCACTTCACTAGATGAAGGTTAGAGGCAAAGTTGCTAAGTGGGAGGGCACCGTTGCACTAGCAAAGGTGCCCCCACATATTTCAGGGCCATTTCCTGGGACTTTGTGAGTGCAGGGACGCCATTACACGCCTATACAATACCTATATGTAGCTCCACAATGATAACTCCAAATAAGGCCATGTAAGGTGTCTAAGATCATGGAATTGTCCCCCCATTCCAAATATGGTATTGGGGAGCCAATTCCATGCATCCTGGGGGCTCCACTATGGACCCCCAGTACTGCCAAACCATCTCTCCGAGGCTTGCACTGCAGCTACAGCTGCTGCCACCTCACAGACAGGGTTCTGCCCTCCTGGGATTTGAGCAGCTCAGTCCCAGGAAGGCAGAACAAAGCATTTCCTTTGGGAGCAGGGTGTTACACCCTCTCCCTTTGGAAACAGGTGTTACAGGCTGGGGAGGGGTAACCTCCCCCAGCCTCTGGAAATGCTTTGAAGGGCACAGATGGTGCCCTCCTTGCATAAGCCAGTTCACACCGGTTGAGGGACCCCTTGTCCCCTGCTCTGGTGCCAAACTGGACAAAGTAAATGGGAGTGGCCACTCCCCTGTCCATCACCATCCTAGGGGTGATGCCCAGAGCTCCTCCAGTGTGTCCCAGACTTCAGCCATCTTGCTTTGCAAGGCGTGGGGGCACTCTGGAGGGCTTTGAGTGGCCAGTGCCAGCAGGTGACATCAGAGACCCCTCCTGATAGTTCCCCCCAATAGCCAATCCCCTTCTCAAGGCTATTTAGGGTCTCTCCTCTGGGTTCTCTTCTTATTCCACTTGCATGTTTCCAGCAGAAATCCTCTGTAACTACTACTTCATCCTCTGACCTCGGATCAACTGCAGCCTACTCCAGGAACCGCTGTGACAGTAACAAAGTATCCACAAGGGATACTTTTCTTCTGCCACTTCAGCTCCAGCCTGCAACAGTTTCCATGGTGTTCACACTCTGAGGACTCCCAGTCTTAATCCTGCACCAGAAGGACCGAAGAAATCTCCCGTGGGCTGACAGAGTCACTCCCCTGCTCACGCAGGCACCTTCTAAGTCGACGACCGGTGCTCCTGGACTCCTCTCACAGCAACGAGCGTGCTCCTGGAAACACAGAGGGTGGACTCCATCAAAACATAGACTGTCCTGAAGTCCTGCTGACGCAATTTGGAGGAGGCAAGACCTTGCCTTACCTGAGAGCGACAGTACCCCCTGTGCACCGCACTTTCTTCACCTCCTGAGGCCTCTGTGCACTATTTGCAAAATTCCTTTGTGAAAAGCCTGGCAAAGGTCCCCAAGCACTCTATTCTGCAACGCTCAACTCGCAGAGTGGACCTCCGATGGCGTGCGACCCTTCTTTGCAGTGCTGCATCAACCGCAGTTTGCACCTTCTTTGTCCCCGTGTCCTGCGACTCCCGTGGGAGCTGCCTGGCATCCTGAGGGCTCTCTAAAGTGCTGAGAACCCCCTCTTCCACCTCACACAGAGTTGAGCCCCCCAGGTCCCTCCTGGGTCCAGGCAGTGCCATTTTGACGCAAAATTCAACTTTGTCATAACAAAGGCTTGTTGGTGTCTTCCAACACAAAATCATGTCTGCATCCATTTTCACGTCATGGGACATCGTTTGCATCATGCAGGAACCCGCTGGTATCTTCCTAGGTTGCATTCCTGCAGTCTTCGCCCAACTCAGGACTCTTCTTTTGCACCCTCTTCTGGGTTGGCAGGGGCTCATGTCCTTCCTGGAACTTCTTTCGACTTCTGGGCTTGGTCCCCTTCTTTTGCAGGTATTCAGGTCCAGAAATCCAGCAGTTGTTGTTTGCAGACTTGGTTGGTTACTGCAATAATCCATATCAAGAGGTGTAGTGTGTCCTAAGGAAACTTGCAGTACTTTACTCCTGCTTCTCTGGGCTCTGGGGTGGGGTATTTTACTTATCTTTACTGTATTTGTACTCTCCCAGTGATTCTGCACACACTACACTTATTTAGCGGGGGATTCATGATTCGCATTCCACTGTCTTAGTATATGAGTTCTGTTGCCCCTAGACTTATTTTCTCCCAATGCATTCTATAGCATTTCCTATTATTTGCACTATCTTATGTCTAATTACTTACCTTATTTTGGTGTCTAGTGTATGCATTGTGAATAATACTTACCTCCTGAAGGAGTATTGCCTCTAAGATATTTTTGGTACTGTGTCACCCAAATAAACTACCTTTATTTTTGGTAACACTGAGTATTGTCTTTACTTGTGTATAGGTACTGTGTAAATATAAGTGGTATTGCATGAACTTTGCATGTCTTCTAGTTCAGCCTAAGCTGCTCTGCTATAGGTACTCTAACAGCATGGGCTGCTAGAACACTACTACTTCACTAACAAAGGTTAACTGGACCTGGTATAAGGTGTAAGTACCCAGGGTACCCACTACAAACCAAGACAGCCTCCTATATACCCTGTTTGTCTTTTTCTGATGATGGGGTAATGCTGTGTTTGGATTCTTTGAATTGCCCAAAGTTGCTTCTCAGTTTCCTAAATCTCAGGAAATTATTCTGCCTTCCTTGGTGAATGATCCAGGGTCGGCTGAGGAAGTTCTGTGATCCGTGTTGGACGTGAAGCAGGACTTGCTGGTACATTTGGATCGGATGAGCTCCTTAAGGAAGACTGATTCTTTATGTGTTTCTTTTGGGGCTTCCTCCCAGGTTGAGGGGCTGGGTAAGGCTTCCTCTTTGTCTGTAAGTAAGTAGATCAAACAGTCAATTGTCCTGGCTCATTTTCTGTCTGGGTCAGCTCTGCCAGATGGGGTTTAGGCGCTCTACTAGGGGGATGGTAGCTTCTTGGGCTGAATTGAGGGGGGTGTCCATTTTCAAAATTTGCCAGGCTGCTACTTGGGCATCCAATAATTCCTTTGTCAGGTATCACTGTCTCCAGAATGTGTTGGGTGATGATGACAATTCAGGTTGGGGGTATTGTATGCTGTGCACTACAGATTTGTTTCCTGGGGTGTCTTAAAAAATCACCTTTGGGTGCTACTATATTGTGTTGTATCCTTTTGTGATGTATTTCTGTATGAATGCTGGGTTCTTGGTTTGGGTATTCTCGAATTGTAATGAATGGGATGAGGACAGAAGGAACCTGGGGGTAATGTCACATTGCATACTGGCAATCTTCATTACTTCTGGTCCTATTTCCCTTGCCCTATTCATCACGCACCACCCTTAATCCTGGATGGCTGGCTTGGTAATTCAGAGCCAATGCTGGGTAAATAGAATGTAAGTATTCCCTGTAGGAGGGGATGGGGCAGGGGTCTAGCATTCCTTTTGTTCTTTTTTCTGACTGCGAGATAGTATATATCTCAAATTGTAATGAATAGGACAGTGACAACAGGACCAGGTGTAATGAAACAGCAATAAGTAATAAGATAAACATAAGCCTTGGTGCCCACCATCATCAACAGCCAGCACAAGATAGGCAGTGGTCTTAATTCAGCGTTTTCATTTATTGACCTACACAAAGCAGCATTTTTACACTGCAAAGTTGCAAATGTCTTTTTAAACCGTTATCCAGAGCAAATGCCAATACATTTTTGCGTGGATGTGGCACAAAACGTACCTGTAGCAGGTCAATTTATAAAATCTGACTCCTGGTCTTCATTCTCAAGAAGTACGTTCTAGAATGTAGAAACAGGCATGCCTGTCTCCATGTTGAGGTTTACCTGAAGTAAACAAGGTTTGTGGCTGGGAAGAAAGACGAGATAGTAATGTAGGAAATCTTATAAGCGCAGAGCTTATTTGTGATTCTAGGCTCAACAATATACTCTTTCTCCAGACTGTCAAGTGTACAGCAGTCCTGTCTCCAACTCTGTGAAATCCCTCAGTGTGCTGAAGAGCTAGCTTTACAAATGATTGCTTCCATGATGTAGAAAAAGAAATCCAAGGTTTGAATTAGTTTGACTCGCATAAAAAATATTTATTCTGTTTGTATGTAGAAAATCATCTCTCTGCAGAGCGATAAAGCATGTTCTTACTGTTATATTTGCAGAGATATTACTTTCTGAGTGTTTGCCAGTAATATGAAAGCAATGGTATATTATTTTACTCATCTATCTCCCATTCAGACATAAACATATCAGACAATACAGAACATTATGACTTTTATGATATACTTAATATACATTTTTAGCGAAATAATCATGAAGACTCCTTACTTGAACTTTTCACTTTTCTTCAGAGTAAAACACCCACAATCACAATGAATCCCACTTGCAAATAAACATGCAAATGCATTTTTTCAGAAAAAGTCAGACTGAGTTGGCACAGAAAAATCAAGATCAATTTGAGCAACTGTTTCTTCATCGGATTTTTCTGAAGCGTTAAGTTGTCAGTTGTAGAACTGAGCTTGTGCTAGCTCATGACTATAGGCTGGTAGCTCATTGCCTGTACAGTCACAGAATTGAATGCTAATAGAGAATGGAAGTTAATCAGGTACATACGTCACGACCTTCGGCAACGTATGTTAATAACTGCAGTTTAAACTTGCCTTTACCTTAAAATGAATCACAGTGACAGTCGAGGAAGGGCTTTTTATGTCAGAAAACACACCACCAAAATAATCAACTGCAAGATTCTTAGGCACATATTTATACCAGGTTTGCGCTGAATTAGCATCATTTTTTTACGCTAATTCAGCGCAAACCTAACTCCATATTTAAATATTTTTATATATTTATACTTTGGAGCTGGACATATCTAGCGCCAAAGTTATGGAGCTTACATCATTTTCTGGAGGGGAAAGCCTACCTTGTGTCAATGAGACACAAGGTAGGCATCACCATCCAGAAAAGGACGATATGGTATTTGCGCCATTTTATCCCCCGGTGCTAAAATCCAGCACAGGGGATGGGGGCCTTAAATAATGGCGTTAAGCTTGCTTAGTGCCATTATCTAATGCTTGGGTATGGGCAGGCGAAAGAGGACCTGTGGGCAGATTTCCATGGTCGAAGACCATGGAAATTGCCTACAGGTGCCCTTCCCTGTCCCCAGGGACACCCCCACCCACCCCTACCCATACCAGGAGGTCATCTGAGGATGGGGGACCCATCCAAGGTAAGTCCGGGTGAGTATTTTTCTTTTTTTCCTAAACACTGCTCGGGGGTCCTGACTTGGGGCCCCATGCGCAGCACTAGACCCAATGGCCATGCCCAGGAGACATTCGTCCCCTGGGCATGGCAATTGGGATGGTGGGCATGGCTCCTGTCTTTACTAAGGTAGGAGCCATGTCCATGGGGCTTGTGCACCACAAAATGGTGCTACACTTCCTGGAGGCAATTATTTTGCCTCTAAACAGTGTGGTGCCATAATTTGGCGCACAAACCCTGGTTCCCCCTACGCCTCCCCGGCCCTGTTAGCATCCTTTCCAAGGACGCTAACAGGGCCTTAGTGCCGGCCAGCGCCATTCCATAAATATGGCGCCCTGCCGATGTCTAGGAATGGCACCAGCCGGCGCTATACTTTTTGGCGCAAACCTGCGTTAGTCCAGGTTTGCACCAAAAAAGTAACGCAGGTTTGCGCCAGAAAGAATAATATGGGCCTTATCGTCATGTAATTGATATTTTATATAGAACTTGTCCCACAGTAGCATGGCGGAGTAGCACTGAGTACTATCTTGATTGTGCAATGCAGCAAGTTATTAGGCTACTTGACTTGCGTGAAAGTGCACTGCTCTGTGGATCATAGAGATTGTGTGTGAAGACAATAGTTGTTTTTGTCTGGGTGTAGTGGGAAAAGTCCCTAGCACAGTAGCACTGCATTTTTTTTCTTCTGATTTCAGCACTACTCACATAGGGCCTCATGGAAAACCCTAATGTGATTGTAAACCCTGCAGTTCACAAAATCACAGGGGTTGCAACCACAGTCTTGTTTATGTACAAAAGCACATGTACTAGTCAGAAATTTCGGACTCATAAAAGGACTTTTGCAACCCTTTTGTAATCATAAATGAAAGACAGCATAGAAGGACCTCACAACTACTATTTCCAGTTCAGAAAGAAATGTATCAATGGGTAGCAACTGAGATTTTGAACCATTGATGTATTTCTGACTTCCATGTTGGGGTCGTAACTAATTTGCATTGGGTAAGGAGTCCCCTGAGGACCCTTTCCGTTATGAGGATCATGCTGGCAGCCTCCAGGCTAAGGATCCTGGGAGCCCTGGACCAAAAAGTATTTTGGGGACCCCTGTTCACAACAGCTTAGACTTTATTATACAATTTCAGCTCTTTCATGCCCTCTTTGGCCAGGTCACTGACAGTGCAAAGACACACTGGCCCAAATTCTAAATGTACTTTGAAATATTATTCAGGGCTAGTTATATATGTTTTCAACACTGTAATGCAACAGCAACTCACTAGTATTACTGCAAATAATCTCTATGGCACCTTCTCATTCCTCATATGTGAGGTTCTGTTTTGTTCTAAAAGAAACATTTTTTATGGATGTTGCATGACACCTAAACACAACATTTCTCTGCATATTGTCTGCAATAGCCTCACGCATCCCCCACATTAAAAATAAATTAAGGAAATCAGTATTTAAAACAATGTTTAAGATTTATTCAAGGTCATCAGGGCAAGACTCTTTGCAGAAAGGAGCTGGCTCTATCAGGGGGCCCTCTGAAAGACTGGGGCCCCGGACCATAGCCCACTTTGCTCATGCCTTAAAATGTCACTGCCCCCACCTTAAAGGCACCACTTGCTACATGAACTGCCCATCAGGATGTTGATGGTCCATCAGTCACACCTAAGCTCCCTTTGTGTGTGGCTGACTGGAGGAAATGCACAAGAGCCCAGCTGTCACTATCCAAATGTGTTTTCGGAGAAAGGCAGAAGGCACAAGATGGTCAAAGTAAGAAAAGGTAATTTTCTAGAAGTGGCATTTTCAGAATTACAATTTTAAATCTGACTTCACCATAAGTTGTGATTTTAAATTGTGTTCCAGAGGAGAATCCAAAACTGGGGGTCCCATCTCTTCCCAACTGTAAATTTCACTTATTAAATGTGAAACCAAATATTATCCTATCGGAGAGATAGACCCTGCAGTAATGAAAAACAAAATTAAGAGTTTTTCACCACCTGGACATGTAAAACCTAAATGCACATGCAAAACATTTTAAATACACTACACCCTGCACTTTGGCTACCCAGGGCCTACCTTAGGGGTGACTTCTATGTATTAAAAAGGAAGATTTGAGTCTGGCAACAGGGATAACTTGCCAGGTCAACATGGCAGTTTAAAACTGCCACACAAGCTCAGCAATGGCAGGCCTGCATCATGCCTAACAGGTTACTAAAGTGGATGGCACAATCAGTGCTGCATGCCCACAGTAACATTTAATTTACAGGTCCTGGGCACAGGTAGTGTACTTTACTAGGGACTCCTAAGTAAATCAAATATGCCAAATGTGGATAGGCCAATGTACCCATATTATAAGCAGAAAGCACCTGCACTCTATCACTGGTTAGCAGTGGTAAAGTGCCCAGAGTCATAAAGCTAGCAAAAATGCGGTTTGCAAAACAGGCTGTCAGAAGGCAAACTAAAGTGATGGGAAGCCAGGTCTAACATTCACCATTCCAGTGATTGTTGCCAATCACAGGGGGTACAAATTGCCACCTGCCTAACTAATATTAATTAAGCAGGTAGTTGTGCAACATTCTTTTTTACTATTTTATGAGCCAACATATAAGAACATAAGTCAGTTCACTGAATGCTGTTTTTCTCACAAGAAGTCAATGTGCCATTTATGACCACATTTTGAAAATGGAATAATAGTACAGGTCCTAAATGTCCAGATCATCATCGTTAGTTGGAGAAGCAGATGTAGAGTCATAAGGCATAGGTCTTTTGATCTACACATGTTAAATTGAGGAGGCTACTACTGAATCTTGACTATGTTGTGGGATTCCCTCTGGAACACATGGATCTTTGCTTTGAATTGACAAAGTTCCAATTGTGCTAGTTGAAGAAACAATGGTGGATGGTGCCAGAGTGGTGATTTTTGGATCTAAATCATCAAGTATAATCTTCGAATAACCCCTGCCATTGGTTGTATGAACCAAGAGGCGACTATAAGACGTGATAAGAAGCTATAATTTACATCAATTACCGTGAACAGTGGAGTCCAATTAGAGCTTCACACGAATCAAAAAATATATTTATTGTGAGTTTAAAGGGCTTAATAATGAATCAATTCAAGTCAATTATTGGTTCAGTAAGTGTTAAAAACTTTAGTCATCATTACTGCAGAATACAATGATCCAAAATTCGATTTTTTGAGAATTGCAACTAAAATGTGGACTATGCAGCAAGTGTGGTCCATAAGGAAAATCCCTAATCCTAATTAATGAAATTTGGGTATACAAGGTGTAGGAGGCTGGCCTGGTTTGTAGTGGGTACCTTGGGTATTTACACCTTATACCAGGTCCAGTAATCCCTTATTAGTAAAATGTAGTAGTGTTCTAGCAGCTTAGGCTGATAGAGGTAGCTATAGCAGATCAGCTTAGGCTGAGCTGAACTAGGAGAAATGCAAAGCTCATGCAATACCACTTTTAGTTACACAGTACTTATACACAAGTAAAGACAATACTTAGTGTTACCAAAAATAAAGGTATTTATTTGGGTGACACAGTAGCAAAAATATCTTAGAGACAACACTCCTTCTGGAGGTAAGTATCATACACAATATATACACCAAACACCAAAATTAGACAAGTAAATAGTCATAGAACAATGCAAACTGTAGGAAATACAATAGAATGCAATGGGAGAAAATAGGTCTAGGGGCAACACAAACCATATACTAAAAAAGTGGAATGTGAATCACAAATTCCCCCCTAGTGTGCAGAATCGCTGGGAGAGTAAGATACAGCACAGGTAAGTAAATTACCCCACCTCATAGCTCAGAAAAGCAGGAGTAAAGTACTGAAGGTTTCCTTAGGATACACTACACCTAGTTTTTGGGATTTAGCAGAAGCCAACCAAGTCTGCAAAGAACAACTGCTGGATTATTGGACCTTGGACCTCAAAAGGAAGGGGACCACATCCAGAAGTCAAAAGAAGTTCCAGGGAGGACAGGAGCACCTGCCAACCCAGAGGAGGGTGCAAAAGAAGAGTCCCCAGTTAGCAGAAGACTGCAGAAATGCACCCTAGGAAGATGTCAGAGGGTTTCTGCATGATGCAAAAGATTTCACACGGCATGAAGATTGTTGCAGATGAGATTTCATGTTGGAAGGCACCAACAAGCCTTGGCTATGACAAAAGTGAGTTTTTCATCAAAATGGCACTGGATGGACCCAGGAGGTCCATCAACTCTATGTGAGGTTGAAGAAGGGGCTCTCAGCACTTTAGAGAGCCCTCAGGATGCCAGCCAGCACCCCAGAAGCTGCAGGATCCAGGTTCAAAGGAGGTGCAAAAAACAGCTGATGCAGCACAGCAATAGAAGGTCCCATGTCGCTGGAGAACAACTCAGCAAGTTGAGCATCGCAGGGTAGAGTGCTGGGGACCTGGGCCAGGATGTGCATTAAGGAATTGTGTAAAGAGTGCACAGAGGCCTCTGACTCGAAGAAGACACAATACACGGGGTGCTTGGGGAAGGCAAGGTCTTACCTCCTCCAAATTGCATCAGCAGGACCTCAGGACAGTCTATGTTGATAGGCCACTCAGAGTCCTCCAGAGTGCCCCCACACCTTGCAAAGCAAGATGGCTGAAGTCTGGGACACACTGGAGGAGCTCTGGGCACCACCCCTGGGGTGGTGATGGACAGGGGAGTAGTCACTCCCATTTCCTTTAACCAGTTTTCTGCCAGAGCAGGAAAGAAGAGGTTCCTGAACCGGTGTAGACTGGTTTATGCAAGGAGGACACCATCTGTGCCCTTCAAAGCATTTCCAGAGGCTGGGGATAGGCTACCCCTCCCCAGCCTGTAACACCTATTTCCAAAGGGAGAGGGTGTAACACCCTGCTCCCAAAGGAAATGCGTTGTTCTGCCTTCCTGGGACTGAGCTGCTCAGACCCCAGGAGGGCAGAACCCTGTCTGTGAGGTGGCAGCAGCTGAAGCTGCAGTGAAAGCCGCAGAGAGCTGGTTTGGCAATACTGGGGGTCCATGGTAGAACCCCCAGAATGCATGAAAGTGGCTCCCCAATACCATATTTGGAATGTGGGGCAATTCCATGATCTTAGACATGTTACATGGCCATCTTCAGAATTACCATTGTGAAGCTACATATAGGTATTGACCTATATGTAGTACACATGTGTAATGGTGTTCCCGCACTCACAAAGTCCGGGGAAATGGCCCTGAAATATGTGGGGGCACCTTTGCTAGTGCAAGGGTGCCCTCATACTTAGTAACTTTGCACCCAACCTTCAGCAAGTGAAGTTTAGACATGAAGGTGACTTATAAGTTACTTATGTGCAGTGAAAATGGCTGTGAAATAGTCTGTGCACTATTTTACGCAGGCTGCAATGGCAGTCCTGTGCAAGGGGTTGTCTGAGCTCCCTACGCTTGGCAAAAGAAATGCTGCAGCCCATATGGATCTCCTGGAACCCCAATGCCCTGGGTACCTAGATACCATATACCTGGGACTTATAAGGGGGTCCAGTGTGCCAATTGAAATTTGTAAATTAAGTCACTGCCTTACAGTGACAAATTTAAAAGCAGAAAAAAGCAGAGAGAGCATAAGCACTGAGGTTCTGATTAGCAGAGCCTCAGTGACACAGTTAGGCACTACACAGGCATACACATTAGGTCACAAACTATGAGCACTGGGGTCCTGGCTAGCAGGATCCCAGTGAGACAGGCAAAATATACTGACATATAGGTGTTTATCAATGAGCACTGGGGTCCTGGCTAGCAGGATTCCAGTGACACAGTAAAAACACACTGACACACTCACCAACAGGCCAAAAGGGGGGATAACGATGTTAGAAAGAAGCTACTTTCGCACACAAGGGCATTTATATTCAGAAAGCAAGGTAAGGTGTAAGAAAGTGAGATAGTCCCTTCCTTGTAGTGTTGTGTTCCTCTCCTTCACTGTCATGGCAAATGTGTCTCCTATTTCTTTTGTAAACACCTCCCATTAAGTTTGAGGAAATTCCTTTCCATCCAATATGTGACAGCAGACATAAAATGGGAGATGTTTTTTGCAGTAGCTGTTGAGGTCTTCGGGATCAACACAAGGATCTGTATGTCGTCAGCGTATGATATAGCATATAGACTATAGGAACGAATAATGGTAGCAAGTGGAGAGACATAAAGATTAAATAACAAAGGGCTCAAAGATGAGACCTGCGGTACTCCAGATGGCAAAGTAAAGTCATCAGAGTAATATTGATGTAGCATCACTCTCTGAGAGCAATTCTTATGGAAAGAGCACTGCAATGCCAGACCCCTACCTGTAATGCCCATTTCTTGTAGGAGTTCTATGAGTAGCGAAAGGGAGATGGTTTTGAAGGCTGCAGACAGGTCTAACAAAATCCTAACAGCACCTTGACCTTCATTCACTAGCCACCTAATGCAGTCTGTGGCAGCAACCATTGTGGTTTTGGTTTCATGATGTTTTTGGAAGCCGATCTGAGTTACGTCCAACTATTCTTGATTCTCTACAGACTTCATCAAATGGCCATTTAGATGTTTTTCAAGAATTTTGGCAGGAAAAAGGAGTAGTGAGATCGCAGAGTAGTTTTCAGGATCTTTATCATCAGGAATTTGCTTTTTTAGAAGATGCCTGATCACAGTCTCCTTCCAAACCTGTGGACATCAGCCAGAGAATATAACTCTATTTATTAGGGATGCAAGAGGGCATGGAGAGCCTGATTTGGTATTCAGAAGATGTTGAGTCACAATTTCAGGGCTAAGAGGGGAAAACATTTTGAGTAAGTTAAACTCTTGCTCTATAGACTCTAGAGTGAGAAGAAGTTCCAATGCGGCTTACTACCTAGGGGCTGCCACATTCAATTGTTTAGATAGTTCAAGTTCCTCATAGATGATGGTGATTTTTAGCTGGAAAATAACAGCCATCTGATTACAGAAATCTAGTGAGCCATCAAATTCCCCAGCCAATGGAGGAGAGCTGCTGCATCACCTAACGAAGGTCTTTATTAGATGTAGCAGATTCCATTTTACTGGTGCAAAACAAGTATGTCTACATTCTGAGGACTAGTTTATATTCCCTAATCCTGCTCCAATGAGAAGCTTTTTCATGCACCTAATAGTTATTTCTCCATACACACTCTTGACAGAGACAAGCCTGCCTAAGAGCTCTCAGCCTCTCATTAAACCAGGGGGGCGATGAGGAAATCATCCCGCATTAACTTACTGTATAGGGGCAAAAATGTTGGTGGTCACACTAATCCAGGCTGCACAGTTTTCTGACCCCTTGTGCACATCATCCTGTATCTCAACAAGCACCACTAGCTAAGGAGCTGCTTTCTATTCTTTGGCAATTCCTCTCTCCTTTGAATTCACCCACTCCCCACACCTTTTCCTTTATTAGAGTCATTCATTTGCACCTGTGGTGGTTCTGTAGCCTCCCCACTATCAAATCTGGTACCTTTCTATTAAGGAGATGCTTTCACATAACTCTGTGAGACTTCAGATACCTGGATAGGTGAGAAACTCTGATGGACAATACCTTCCTCTGAAACTTCAGGAGGTATAGGCACATGAGGTTGCAGACCTGATTCTAATGTCACTACCTCATCAGGTGGGCATCCTCAGCTAAAACTCTAACGTGAGGGGTAAACCATTTCTGTCTAAAAAGTCTCCCCATCCCATCCTCTCCTATGTCGCAAGGCCATGAAAATGTCTTCTGATAAGAAAAAACAGGTTTTCAGGCAACACAGGTCTCCCGTCAGCTGATAACCAGTTCTCATTTGGGTTCTTAACACATCCCTCTCTAAACTGTCCCTGTTATCTGCCTCTGATACTTCTTCCTCAAATCTCTCAATATCCTTCCAAATATCAGCTACTTACAACAGCATTGAAAACTTAGGACCTCATTAAAGAGGCCCTTGTGCCACTGGAGCATCACTTTTAGCGACGCTCCGGTGGCACAATGGCCTGTGCCTTATTAACAAGGCAGTGTTAAGCCACTTTTTGAGGCTTAAAGCTGCCTTGTAAATACAGCCCCTTCACACGCATCACTTAGGGGGTGATTCTGATCTTGGCAGGCGGCGGGAGCTGCCCGCCAAGCGGGAACCGCCAGAAGACCGTACCGCGGTCAAAAGACCGCGGCGGTCATTCTGGGTTTCCCACTGGGCTGGCGGGCGACCGCCAAAAGGCCGCCCGCCAGCCCAGCGGGAAACACCCTTCCACGAGGAAGCCGGCTCCGAATGGAGCCGGCGGAGTGGAAGGGGTGCGACGGGTGCAGTAGCACCTGTCGCAAATTTCAGTGTCTGCTAAGCAGACACTGAAATTCTAAGTGGGGCCCTCTTACGGGGGCCCCTGCAGTGCCCATGCCATTGGCATGGGCACTGCAGGGGCCCCCAGGGGCCCCACAACACCCCATACCGCCATCTTGTTCCTGGCGGCCGAAAACGCCAGGAACAGGATGGCGGTATGGGGGTCGGAATCCCCATGGCGGCGCAGCAAGCTGCGCCGCCATGGAGGATTCCCCCGGGCAGCGGAAAGCCAGCGGGAGACCGCCGACTTTCCGTTTCTGGCCGCGGCTGTACCGCCGCGGTCAGAATGCCCAAAGGAGCACCGCCAGCCTGTTGGCGGTGCTCCCGCGGTCCCCGGGCAGGGTCGGAATGATCCCCTTAGTGTGGAAGGGGATTTCAATGGGTATTGCTGTGGGTATTACACCGTAACACACATTGCATTTTGACACTTCCCCAGATTTATGAGAAATCGTAAAACTGAGGCTGCACCAAAAAATAACACCACCTCAGGAGTGGTGTTAGCATGGTGCAATGAGGAGAAATACATTTATTTCTGTTAGTTTTCACTTTTTCTATGCATGCTGCATTCTACAGCACACATAGAAAGATCAAAACAACATTAATGATTGTTGTTGTGCAGGAAGGTGGCCCTGTGTTTCTGAAGTGACACAGAGTGGTGCTGCCAATTTTGGTGCAGCATCATGCTGCACTACTTCCTCATAAATGAGGTCCCAAGTGTCCTCATCAAATTCATTTGCATACTGTCTGATATATCCACTGCCACATTTGCACAATACCAAGCAGCTTTATTTTTATTGGCATTTTTGTTTCCAGCAGTTATGTAATCCTTTCAACTCCTTTGGGCTATGCATTTAGCAGCTGCAGTTTCTTATGGCAATTGTAATGCTTCCAACAGTCTTGACACATATTCTCTATTACCCACTAGGAGATTGGAATGAAGTTATGAATTCCTTCGGTGACCATAACTGTCCAAAGAGATGGACCACACCAAAGCCATATTGACTATGGATAAAGATTGTCAACCACAATTGGTCAGACAAATAACAAGGTCTGGTAAGGTGATCAGTTCTACCACTTGAGCACAGGTGACACCTCAAAGCCTGGAGGCTTCTACCACTTCTTGTATTATACAGACTGCATAAGCTGCTCTCAAATTCCCTTAGGCATGAGTCGCAAACAAATATTAGATAGTTAGGCTCATCAAGTGTTTATCCTTAATATCAGATTATGGCTTGGTGAATAAATCTGTGGCATTGTGACAGTCATGCCCAACCTCTTCCCCATCAATTTCATTTTCAGGCAGTAGTAGCAATGTAGCTGGATTTAAAGTTTGACAACTTTTTAACATGACAGTCTGTGCTGTAAGAATCAATTGTTCATATTTTGTGAGTCTGTTGTTTGCAAGAACCTGAGTCTTTGTTCAGGTGAGCAAAATCTCCACTGAGTGTGAGGCCATTATTGTAAAAGTATGTCCCATGACTATGCTCTTATTTCTCTCAATACTGACAACAACCGCTGCAACTGCTTTACAGCAGTCGGGTAGTCTTGTCACAACTGGGCCAAGGGTAGTTGAAAATAATGCTGCAGGTCTTTGAGAGTCTCCATGCAATTGAGTAAGCACTAAGGGCCATATTTATACTTTTTGACGCAAAACTGCGCCAACGCAGTTTTGCATCAAAAAAATTAGCGCCAGCTAACGCCATTCTGAAGCGCCATGTGGGCGCCATATTTATTCAATGACGTAAGCCGGCGTTAGCCGCCGGCGCTGCCTGGTGTGCGTGAAAAAAACCGACGTACACCAGGCAGCGCCTGCGTAGGGGGATATGGAGCTTGGGCGCCAAAAAATGGGGCAAGTCAGGCTGAGGCAAATTTTTCGCCTCAACCCGATTTGCACAATTTTTTTCGACTCCCAACCCCCATAGAAATGACTCCTGTCTTAGCAAAGACAAGAGTCATGCCCCCTTGCCCAATGGCCATGCCCAGGGGACTTCTGTCCCCTGGGCATGGTCATTGGGCATAGTGGCATGTAGGGGGGCACAAATCAGGCCCCCCTATGCCACAAAAAAAAAATACCCACCTGAACTTACCTTAATGTCCCTGGGATGGGTCCCTCCAGCCTTGGGTGTCCTCCTGGGGTGGGCAAGGGTGACAGGGGGTGTCCCTGGGGGCATGGGAGGGCACCTCTGGGCTCCTTCAGAGCCCACAGGTCCCTTAACGCCTGCCTTTCCAGGCGCTAAAAAACGGCCCAAAAGCGGCCGTACGTCATTTTTTTTGACCCGCCCACTCCCGGGCGTGAATTTTGCCCGGGAGTGTAAATATGGCGCACATGCCTCGGAGTCAATTTTTTAGACGGGAAAGCCTACCTTGCATATCATTAACGCAAAGTAGGTGTCCATGCAAAAAAATGACGCAAACTCCATGGACTTTGGCGCTAGACGCGTCTAACGCCAAAGTATAAATATGGAGTTAGATTTGCGTAGAAATTGCGTAAAAAAAAACGACGCAATTCCGGCGCAAACAGAGTATAAATATGCCCCTAAGAGAGTGTAGCTTGCTGTCTCACTGCACAACGAAGTAAACATTTAACTGTAATCAGGTATTCCCAGTGGCGGGCCGGACAGACTTATTCTCAGATCTAGGAACACTTTCAAGCAATCATTGTCTCAGGCAGTGGATAAGGCACATCTGTGTGTGTCAGCCTCAGTAAAGGCTTGGCTACTAAGGAAACATTGGGTTCTCACTGTCTACATTGGAATAATTTTCAGAATTGCATTAATTCTCTCTTGTGACTCCTTACTTGTTGCATTTTCAATAAGATGTCCTATACAGGACCTCTTTTCACTCTGGGATACTTTGGTGGTCATTACAACCCTGGCGGACGGTGTTAAAGCTGCGGTAAGACCGCCAACAGGCCGGCGGTAAAAAAATTGGAATTATGACAAAGACAGCCACTTTAAAACTCCAACTGCCATGGCGGTACAGACAAACAGCTTGGCAGTCACCGCCAGCAGACAGGCGAGAGACAATGTACCGCCCACAGTATCACAACCTACCAATCCGCCACCTTTTCTGGGGCGGATTCACCACAGATAAAAACACGGCAGAAACAGCCATTTCAAAGGGAAAACGCTCACCTCTACACACTCCATGAGGAAGGAGGGCACCATGGAGCACGAACTCCATATTCTTCCTGCACTAGTCTTCCTGCTCCGATACGATGATCATCAACGCCGGCGGCGAAGACAACGGTGAGTACTGCACCTACGACATAGGGGAGGGGGAGGCAAAAGACAGGGACACACACAACCAACATCCCAACCCCCACCCCGACCCTCACCCACTACAACACACACACCAATGCATATCCAAACATTACAGTAACAACCCACAACCCCCCCGGAAGAATGCAAAGACAAAAGGAAATGAGTGGAACCATTGTAATATATCAAAATACAGTAACCAAATATATACAGATATATATATACACATTAAACAAAATATACGTCACGATTAGTAGTGCAGGTAATGCACCATTCATTGTCCGTGGACCACTGGGCCCAAAATGCATGGGCGAGGCCCACACCAGATACCTGATCAAAACGGAGAGAACACTGCCAGGGCATCAGATGGAAATACAACAGGCACCTCAGGGGGAAGGGAAGGGGGGGGGCACCTCAGCCGAATGAGTGCACCACGCCAGATCCACGAGGGGGCTCCATGCCCATTGATGTATCCTGGGGAGTGCACAGTCTCTCAAGTCTCTACAGTGGGTGGTTTGCGCACTGCCATATCCTGGGGAGTGCAAAGCCACAATCTCTCAAGTCTCTACAGTGGGTGGGTTGCCCACTGTACCATCCTGGGGAGTGCAAAGCCACAGTCTCTCAAGTCTCTACAGTGGGTGGGTTTCCCACTGTATCATCCTGCGGAGTGCAAAGCCACAGTCTCTCAAGTCTCTACAGTGGGTGGTTTGCCCACTGTACCATCCTGGAGAGTGCAAAGCCACAGTCTCTCAAGTCTCTACAGTGGGTGGGTTGCCCACTGCCATATCCTGGGGAGTGCAAAGCCACAGTCTCTCAAGTCTCTTCAGTGGGTGGTTTGCCCACTGTACCATCCTGGGGAGTGCAAATCCACAGTCTCTCAAGTCTCTACAGTGGGTGGTTTGCCCACTGTACCATCCTGGGGAGTGCAAAGCCACAGTCTCTCAAGTGGATATCAGTCTCCACTGGTTCTGGAGGGGGACTGGTGCCCAGAGTGCTGCATCCTGTGAAGGACAGATGGAGTGGATGCATGTCTCCACTGGTTCTGGAGGGGGACTGGTGCCCAGAGTGCTTCATCCTGTGAAGGACAGACAGAGTGGATGCATGTCTCCACAGGTTCTGGAGGGGGACTGGTGCCCAGAGTGCTTCATCCTGTGAAAGACAGATGAAGTGGATGCATGTCTCCACTGGTTCTGGAGGGGGACTGGTGCCCAGAGTGCATCACTCACCCCTTGACGGTCCCAGTTGGGTCACTGCCCCTGCCGCCCATGGGCTAGCGGTGCTTGCGTTGGCGGTCTTTGCCCTGTTCAGCGGTGCTTGCCCTGTTCAGCGGTGCTTGCAATGGCTGTCTTTGCCCTGTTCAGCGGTGCTTGAGTTTTCAGTTTCTGACCTGTTCAGCGGTGCTTGCCCTATTCAGCGGAGCTTGCCATGGCGGTCCTTCATTGCCCAGCTGGGCTGGGGCTGGCGGTCCTTCATTGGGCAGCTGGGCTGTGGCTGCCGGGCCCTCCTGGGCAGCTGGGCTGCGGCTGGCGGTGGCCTCCTGGGCACTTACTCTGGCAGTGGCCTCCTGGCCAGTGACGATCAGGCTGCCCTCCTGGGCACTTACTCTGGCGGTGGCCTCCTGGCCAGTGACGATTGGGCTGCCCTCCTGGCACTGACTCTGGCGGTGGCCTCCTGGCCAGTGACGATCGGGCTGCCCTCCTGGGCACTGACTCTGGCGGTGGCCTCCTGGCCAGTGACGATTGGGCTGGCAGTGGCCTCCTGGGCAGCGGGGATGATGGCGGTCTTCTCCGCCGTGCTGCTCCTCCCAGACTTTGGAGATTTCTTCTGCCCCTTCCCTACCTTGGGAGGAGTCACAGCTGAGTTGACCCCCCCCCCCGGACCCCTGTGAGTGGCTTTGCTGACTGGAGTCTTCACCGTCTCCCGCCGGGCACTGTCCAACTTCTGGTGCTTCACAGGGGGGGGACTGGCTGTGATGTGGCTCTGTGTCACACTGGCTGTCCTGGTGGCCGGTGCACTCCACATACCTGTAACAACAGGCACCACTGGTCCCAGAGATTTTTTGGCTGAGGTGCTAGTACGGGACCTATGATTTGGAGGGGGGGTGGAACAGGTCAAGCTTGGTCAGGAAAAGTTTCTTAGGAACACTGGGACGGGTAGCTGGAGGGGGTTTGGGAGTGGAGGAAGAGGTAGTGGTTGTAGGAGGTGCACGTTTGGTGACTTTGGATGAAGGTGCATGCACTGGAGGCTGTTGTGAGGTGGATGGCTGTTGGGTGGGTGTGTGCCTGCATTTGTGGATCTTGGGAGGGGGCATGTAGGAAAGTACCATCTTGCCTGGCATGTTACCCCCATTTTTCACTGTATATATGTTGTTTTAGTTGTATGTGTCACTGGGACCCTGCCAGCCAGGGCCCCAGTGCTCATAAGTGTGCCCTGAATGTGTTACCTGTGTTATGACTAACTGTCTCACTGAGGCTCTGCTATCCAGAACCTCAGTGGTTATGCTCTCTCATTTCTTTCCAAATTGTCACTAACAGGCTAGTGACCAATTTCACCAATTTACATTGGCATACTGGAACACCCTTATAATTCCCTAGTATATGGTACTGAGGTACCCAGGGTATTGGGGTTCCAGGAGATCCCTATGGGCTGCAGCATTTCTTTTGCCACCCATAGGGAGCTCTGACAATTCTTACACAGGCCTGCCACTGCAGCCTGAGTGAAATAACGTCCACGTTATTTCACAGCCATTTACCACTGCACTTAAGTAACTTATAAGTCACCTATATGTCTAACCTTTACCTGGTAAAGGTTAGGTGCAAAATTACTTAGTGTGTGGGCACCCTGGCACTAGCCAAGGTGCCCCCACATTGTTCAGGGTAAATTCCCCGGACTTTGTGAGTGCGGGGACACCATTACACGCGTGCACTACACATAGGTCACTACCTATGTGTAGCTTCACAATGGTAACTCCGAATATGGCCATGTAACATGTCTAAGATCATGGAATTGCCCCCTCTATGCCATCCTGGCATTGTTGGCCCAATCCCATGATCCCACGGGTCTCTAGCACAGACTCGGGTACTGCCAAACTGCCTTTTCAGGGGTTTCACTGCAGCTGCTGCTGCTGCCAACCCCTCAGACAGGTTTCTACCCTCCTGGGGTCCAGCCAGGCTTGGCCCAGGATGGCAGAACAAAGGACTTCCTCAGAGAGAGGGTGTTACACCCTCTCCCTTTGGAAAAAGGTGTTAAGGCAGGGGAGGAGTAGCCTCCCCCAGCCTCTGGAAATGCTTTCATGGGCACAGATGGTGCCCATTTCTGCATAAGCCAGTCTACACCGGTTCAGGGACCCCTCAGCCCTTCTCTGGCGCGAAACTGGACAAAGGAAAGGGGAGTGACCACTCCCCTGACCTGCACCTCCCCTGGGAGGTGCCCAGAGCTCCTCCAGTGTGCTCCAGACCTCTGCCGTCTTGGAAACAGAGGTGCTGCTGGCACACTGGACTGCTCTGAGTGGCCAGGGCCAGCAGGTGATGTCAGAGACTCCTTCTGATAGGCTCCTTCAGGTGTTGCTAGCCTATCTTCTCTCCTAAGTAGCCAAACCCTCTTTTCTGGCTATTTAGGGTCTCTGCTTTGGGGATTTCCTTAGATAACGAATGCAAGAGCTCATCCGAGTTCCTCTGCATCTCTCTCTTCACCTTCTGCCAAGGAATCGACTGCTGACTGCGCTGGAAGCCTGCAAAACTGCAACAAAGTAGTGAAGACGACTACTGCAACTCTGTAACGCTGATCCTGACGCCTTCTCGACTGTTTTCCTGGTGGTGCATGCTGTGGGGGTAGTCTGCCTCCTCTATGCACTACAAGCTCCAAAGAAATCTCCCGTGGGTCGACGGAATCGTCCCCCTGCAACCGCAGGCACCAAAGAACTGCATCACCGGTCCTCTGGGTCTCCTCTCAGCACGACGAGCGAGGTCCTTTGAATCCAGCAACTCTGTCCAAGTGACTCCCACAGTCCAGTGACTCTTCAGTCCAAGTTTGGTGGAGGTAAGTCCTTGCCTCCCCACGCCAGACTGCATTACTGGGAACTGCGTGTTTTGCAGCTACTCCGGCTCCTGTGCACTTTCTGAGGGAATCCTTTGTGCACAGCCAAGCCTGGGTCCACGGCACTCTAACCTGCATTGCACAACCTCCTGAGTTGTCCTCCGGCGGCGTGGGACTCATTTGTGCAACTTTGGGTGAGCACTGTTTCACTCCACTTTGTAGTGCTTGTTCTGGCACTTCTGTGGGTGCTGCCTGCTTCTGAGAGGGCTCCTTGTCTTGCTGGGTGCCCCCTCTGTCCCCTGATGCAATTGTCGACATTCTGGTCCCTCCTGGGCCACAGCAGCACCCAAAACCCCCAACCGTGAGCTTTGCAGCTAGCAAGGCTTGTTTATGGTCTTTCCGCAGGAAAACACTTCTGCACGACTTTCCACGGCGTGCGACATCTATCTTCCAAAGGGGACGTTTCTAGCCCTTGTCGTTCTTGCAGAATCCTCAGCTTCTACTGTCCAGTAGCAGCTTCTTTGCACCCACAGCTGGCATTTCCTGGGCATCTGCCCACTCTTGACTTGATCGTGACTTTTGGACTTGGTCCCCTTGTTTCACAGGTACCCTCACATGGCAATCCATCGTTGTTGCATTGCTGGGTTTTGTCTTTCCTGCAGAATTCCCCTATCACGACTTCTGTGCTCTTTGGGGAACTTTAGTGAAATTTGCACTCACTTTTCAGGGTCTTGGGGTGGGCTATTTTTCTAACCCTCACTGTTTTCTTACAGTCCCAGCGACCCTCTGCAAGGTCACATAGGTTTGGGGTCCATTCGTGGTTCACATTCCACTTTTGGAGTATATGGTTTGTGTTGCCCCTATCCCTATGTGCCCCCATTGCATCCTATTGTAACTATACATTGTTTGCACTGTTTTGTATTACTATACTGTATATTTTTGGTATTGTGTACATATATCTTGTGTATATTTGCTATCCTCATACTGAGGGTACTCACTGATATACTTTGGCATATTGTCATAAAAATAAAGTACCTTTATTTTTAGTATATCTGTGTATTGTGTTTTCTTATGATATTGTGCATATGACACTAGTGGTACTGTAGGAGCTTCACTCGTCTCCTAGTTCAGCCTAAGCTGCTCTGCTAAGCTACCATTATCTATCAGCCTAAGCTGCTAGACACCCAATACACTAATAAGGGATACCTGGGCCTGGTGCAAGGTGTAAGTACCCCTTGGTACTCACTACAAGCCAGTCCAGCCTCCTACAGGGCGTCACAGACAGACTGGGAGAGGACACAGGGGACATGTAAATGGTTTGTTTGGGTGGTGAGTGCACGTGAGCGTGGTGTGGTGGTGGGTGTGCTGGTGCAGGACGTAGTGGCTGTAGTGGTAGTGCATGCAGGTGAGAGTGTAGACGACACTGGGAGGGAGGAGGGAGACGAGGAGGAGGGGGACACAGTGGAGGCAGTGGATGTTGCTGTATCTGTATGTGTGTGATGCTTGCGTGAGTGCCTGTGGGATATGTGGTGCTTATGTTTGCCTGAGCTTCCCTTGTGTGTTGATGTGTGTGCATGCTCGTCTGATGGTGTGCTTGGGATAGGCTGGGGTACAGGGGATTGGGTCTGGGTGGAGGAAGTTGGAGGGGGGAGGCTAGAGACAGGGACAATGGCTGCCATCAGTGCTGAAGCCAGAGTTTGCAGGGTTCGATGAAGGGCAGCCTGACCAGAATGAATGCCCTCCAGGAATGCATTTGTGTGTTGCAATTCCCTTTCTACAACTTGGATGGCATTCAAAATGGTATACTGCCCAACAGTGAGTGACCTGAGGAGGTCAATGGCCTCCTCACTGAGGGCAGCAGAGGTGACAGGGGCAGGGGCTGAGGTGCCTGGGGCGAAGGTGATGCCCACCCTCCTGGGTGTGCGGGCACGGGCGAAGGCTGAGGGGCTGCTGGGAGGGCGGTGCTGGTAGGGGGGGTGGCGGCTGTACCTGTAGAAGTGGGGGGCACAGATTTTGCCGCCACCACAACAGAGCTCCCATCGGAGGACGAGTCTGTGTCGATGGTTGCAGATCCTGTGACCGCTGTGAAGCACCCCTCGCCCTCCGTCCCAATGGTGTATTCCGAGTCCTTGGTGTGGCCCTCCATGGCCATGTGGGATGCAGCTCCCTCGTGCTCCGGTGCCACTGTACCTCCGCCTGATGATGCCGATGCACACAAGAACAGGGAGAC
This sequence comes from Pleurodeles waltl, assembly GCF_031143425.1. Lineage (NCBI taxonomy): Eukaryota > Metazoa > Chordata > Amphibia > Caudata > Salamandridae > Pleurodeles > Pleurodeles waltl. The sequence continues at coordinate 136,235,535 of NC_090439.1, read as the reverse complement.
CACAAAAAGGGGGGGGACGACAGAAGAAAGACAGGTTGAGTGCATGGCTTACTGCTACCGTTGGCGGACAGTGCAGACACAGAAGCCCCCTGCACTACGCCGCTCTGTTGGGCTCTACAGATGAAATTCCTGGGATATATCCTACATGGCTATGGTCGACATTTGCACACATAGATGACACAGGGGCATGTATACCTGTACTTGGCACTCTACAGAGGTGTGGTGGGGTGCCACATGGCCTGCATTACGGAGGGGCCTAGCCTATGGAACTCCCCCTGGCCTAGGGAAACCCTCAGCCCTCCTCCCCCACCCAGACACCTTCACTGCGCGCAAACTCCGCTGAGTGATGTTGTACTCACCCCCTTGTGTCAGCTGTGATGTCCTTAAGCGCCCATCCAACTCAGGGTAGGCCACCGCCAGGATCCGGAACATCAGGGGGGTCATGGTTTGACGGGCACCCCTCCCACATTGGGAGGCCATCCCCAGCTGAGTCTCCGCCGTTTTCTTGCTCCAGCGGCGAATGTCCTCCCATCTTTTCCGGCAGTGGGTGCTCCGTCTGTGGTGGACCCCCAGGGTCCGGACGTCCTTGGCGATGGCACGCCAAATATCCTTCTTCTGATGGGCGCTGACCTACATGAAATGTACAGGGGAAGAAGAGAAGTCATTACCAACTGCACCGTCGAAGTGAGTGGCCCACATCCCTAGCCTTGCCATGTGGCACATGCATTCACAGTCCTTCATGCATGCAGAACTGTGCCCCCTTCCTTCTTACAACCAGCCCTCTCCACACAGGCATAGCCCATACAACGTGCTCCCTGTGTACTTACCTGTTGGTCTGGAGGACCGTAGAGTAGCGTGTACTGGGGGAGGACCCCATTGAGGAGCTTCTCCAACTCCTCCGATGTGAAGGGGCCCTTTCCCCAGACGCACAACCCATTGTCTCTTCCAGACCGAGGTCACAGCAGCACTTGCAGTGTAGGTCCTCTCCTGTCGAAGATCAGGTATCGAGTGATTGAACAGATAGAAAATGGCAGTCACGTCCGCGGCGGTGCGTACCATCACCACCAGCGTACATTGTCATTGGCTCCTGGAACCCATAGGGTCCAATGTTAACCAATGCAGCATTGCGCCGTGGTCTTCGACCGCCTACCGCGACGGTGTACAATGCCAGCGCAGTTACCTCACATCCCATTGTCCCACTTTAGAGGTCAGGCAGCCGTCATTTCAGGGGCCCATATGGCCTAATTACCAAATGTGTCACACATACCTAGGCCTACTATCAACACACATACAGGCCAGATTTTGTGTATAAATGGTGTTCTATGTAGACTGTGGGTACATACCGCTGAGTTGTTTGACTCTGTGCTCACTGTTGTCCTTCATAGGCACCGTCCGCTGGGACATGTGAGGAGATGGCGGAATCCTCCGGTGTACCGACCGCTGGTGGACCTGTCGACAATGGAGAAGCGACATTTGATAATCACCTACAGGTTTCACTGTGCCACAATCCAGGAACTGTGTACCCAGTTGGAGCCAGACCTGATGTCATCATATCCGCCATCCCATAGGAATCCCCCCTCAAGTGCAGGTGCTGTCAGTGCTCCATTTCCTTGCAAATGGGTCCTTTCAAACAACTGTGGCCATGGCATCAGGGATGTCCCAGCCTATGTTTTACAACGTATTGTCCAGAGTGTTGTCTGCCCTGCTGAAACACATGCGGAGCTACAACGTTTTCCCTCAGGTGGAGGACTTGCCTACAGTGAAAGGTGACTTCTATGCCCTTGGACATATCCCCAACATCATAGGTGCCATTGATGGGACCCATGTGGCTTTGGTCCCCCCCCACAGGAGTGAACAGGTGTAGTGGAACCGGAAGAGTTATCATTCCATGAATGTACAGATGGTATGTTTGGCCGACTAGTACATCTCCCATGAGGATGCCATGTTCCCTGGCTCTGTGCATGATACCTACATAATGCGGAATAGCAGCATCCCTTATGTGATGGGTCAACTCCAGAGGCACCGTGTGTGGCTATTAGGTGACTCTGGTTACCCCAAACTGTCATGGCTACTGACCACAGTGAGGAATCCCAGGACAAGGGCAGAGGAATGCTACAATGAGGCCCATGTGTGGACTAGGAGGGTGATCAAACGCACCTTCGGCATCCTGAAGGCCAGGTTCCGGTGCCTCCATATGCCAGGTGGATCCCTATTCTACTCACCAAAGAAGGTGTGCCAGATCATCGTGGCCTGCTGTATGCTTCATAACTTGGCTTTGTGACGGCAGGTGCCTTTTCTGCAAGAGGATGGTCCAGATGGCGGTGTTGTGGCAGCTGTGGAGCCAGTGGACAGTGAGGAGGAGGAAGCAGAGGAAGAAGACATGGACAACAGGGACAACAGGGACAACAGGGACTCAGTCATCCAGCAATATTTCCAGTGAAACACAGGTGAGAATACATTCCTGCCTACTACATGTACTTTTACACTTCTACCTTTGTCCTATCTGTCGATTTCACCCAGTGTATGGTCACTGAGTTGTCACTTTCCCTTACGGTTTCACAGGTGTGGGTCCCAACGTGTGTCATCTGCTTAGATTCCTCATGGACTAGAGCTGTGTGACCTAGGTATGTTGACATTACTATTTCCTGAGAATTTTGTCACTGTAAATGCAAATACACTATTTTGAAATCACAGACAGACTCCAGATCTTTTCTATGCTTTAGGTGTGTTTATTTACATACAATATATTGGGGGGGGAAGTTACATGGTGAGGGGTGATGGTGGAGGAGTGTCCATGGCTGAGTCCAGTCTATTAGTCTCACAGGTGCATTGCCCATATGGGCATAGGAAGTGGAGCTGGGGCAGTTTCAATATGGACAGGGTGACAAAGTGGGACAGTGGGATGACAATCAGGGTGGTCTCATTTCTTGGCGGGGGTCTTGGCATCGTGCTCTGTCTTGTTCATGGATCTCAGGGACCATTTGCATGGTGGTTCTCCGTCTGCAGGGGGTGGGGTGCTGGTGAGGTGGTCCTGTGGCGGTGCCTCCTGTCCACTAGCGCCAGCGGAGGTGGTGGGCAGTTCATCGTCCATGCTAGTGTCAGGGGCCCCTTGTAGTGCCACAGTGTCCCTCCTTTTGTTGAGTATTTCCTTCAGCACCCCTGCGATGGTGCCCAGAGCGGAGCTGATGGTTCTGAGTTCCTCCCTGAACCCCAAATACTGTTCCTCCTGCATGCACTGGGTCTCCTGAAACTTGGACAGTACCATTGCCATCGTCTCCTGGGAGTGGTGGTATGCTCCCATGATGGAGGAGAGGGCTTCGTGGAGAGTGGGTTCCCTTGGCCTGTCCGCCCCCTGTCGCACTGCAGCCCTCCCAGTTCCCCTGTGTTCCTGGGCCTTCGTCCCCTGGACCGTGTGCCCACTGCCCCCAGGTCCTTGTTGTTGTTGGGGTGGTGGGTTATCCTGGGTTCCCTGTAGTGGTGGACACACAGCTGATTGACGTGTCCTGGGGATGGAGGCATGGGCCCACTGGGTGGGTGCTGTGCTGGTGTTTCCAGAGGGGGGAATCTCTGTGGTGGCCTCTGCCTGTGTGAGGGGAACAGACTGTCCCGAGGCCCACAATGGTCTAGGCTGGTCATCTAGATCCAGTTGGCCTCAGCTGCTGTCATCACTGTGGGCCTCTTCTGTGGGTGGAGTGGAGATGTCTGGAACCTCCTGTCTGGTGACGTTGGGTAGTGGTCCTGCAGGCGTGTAAAGGCATGATTATTGCATCTGTGTGTGTCATGGTGTGCAATGGGTGGGTGAGCGTGTACCCCAGTGCTTGCATTCCTGTGTGGGAGCTTGTGTGATGATGGTTTAGGGGTGTGTATGGGTATGTGCAGTGGGCATGCTTTAGTGATGGGTGTCCATGCGTTGGTGTTGCATACAGGGCTTGGTGTTGGGATGGGTGGTTTGTGATATTGGTACATTTGTGAGGAGTTGGAGTGATAGGGGTGGGGGCGAGGGTGGGGGTATGTGATAGCATGCAAGTAGGGTGGGGGATATGGTAGTTAAAAGTTTGACTTACCAGATTCCATTCCTCCACCGACTCCTGCATGGCCCTCAGGATGCAGAATCGCCAAGACCTGCTCCTCCCATGTTGTTAGTTGTGGGTGAGGAGGTCGGGGTCCGTTGAACCGCATGGTGGTGTCTTGAGACCACGGAACGCATCTTCCCCCATAGGTCATTCCACCTCTTCCTGATGTTGTCCCGATTTCTTGGGTGTTGTCCCACTGCGTTGACCCTGTCGACGATTCTTAGCGATAGCTCCATCTTCCTTGCAATTGAGGTGTGCTGCACCTGTGATCCAAATAGCTGTGGCTCTACACGGACGATTTCCTCCACCATGACCCTGAGCTCCTCCTTCGAAAACCTGGGGTGTCTTTGCCGTGCCATGGGGTGGTGTGGGTGATGTGTGGGGTGGTGTGTGTGGTGTTAAGTGTGGTGATATGTAGTGGTGTGTGGTGTTTTGTGCGTGGAAGTTGTGTGGGTGATAGTGTTGTGTGCCTGTGGATGCTAGTTTGTGGATGGTGGTGTCTCTCTCTGGCCTTCTCTCTGTAATATCGGTCGTAGGGGTTTGTGGGTGGTGTGGGTGTGTGTTTTATATTGTAATGGGTGTGTGGGAGTGGAGTGTGTATGTGTATCAGGTGTGTGTGTTTTGAATTGTCCAATGTGGCGGTGTTTTGTAGAAGGGTGTGTATTTTGAGCGCGGCGGTGTGTACCGCCAATGGAATACCGCGGTTGAAAGACCGCCGCATGGATTCGTGTGTCGTGATAGTGTGGGCGTATTTCTGTTGGCGTGACAGTGGAGGTTTTGTTTTCGCCAGTTTATCACTGACCTTTGGTGTGGCGGACTTGTGTGGGTGTCTGAATTTTGTCGGATTCCGAGATGTGGGTCATAATAGCTGTGGCGGTTTTCCGCAGCCGCGGCGGTGTGTTGGTGGTCTTCTACACGGCAGTAAGCGGCTTTTACCGCCAATGTTGTAATGAGGGCCTTAATGTGAGTTTAAAGGAATTATTAACAAATTATTTCATATCAATCATTAGTTCAGTAAGTAATACGTTTTTAGTCATCATTATTACAGATTAAAATAATCCAAAAGTCGATTGGTAAGAATTACAAATAAAATGCAGAATTTGCAGCAAGTTTGTTCCATAAAGGCAATCCCAAATCTAAATTAATTTTGTTTAGGTATAAAGGGCAATTGTTTTCAGCATACAAATTAAGATGTCAGGTGAGAGAATAGGAATGCACAGGCATGAAGCCCTAGCACTCAGGAAATAGAGATTAGCAGAGGCAGCAAGGCTTCCCACTAATCTAAGGAACACCTGGTAATAAAATTCCTCAAAACATTAATTGCTAAATTTCTTCCCATTCCCTTCCCCTGTGATACAATACAACCTTCAACAACGCCTAGGACCATGTAAACTCCCCTGTTTCTCATGTCTTCATAATGGACCACACAACCATATGCTTGGTTTGTTACTTTGAACAGATTCTGGTTGTTCAAAGAGTTCCTCCCACAAGTTGCACTTGTGCCATCTCCCTCCTGCTGACAACCTCACTGTCAGTTGTTTGTCTACATTAAAAAAAAATGCTGATTCACTAACAAAAAACTTCTGGAAAGCTCCAGCATTTGCAGTGGTAAGTAAAAGAATAGAATGTCGTGCAAAAAAACAGTTTTAACGTGTAAAGTCCACATTCAGAATGGCATCAGCAGATAGGCTAACTTATTTCATTACAATATTTTATTTCATGTGTCTGCTTGTAATGCCTAAACATAATTTTTTATTAGGAACTTTACATTAAGTGGGTTCATGGTATTCAGCATTAAAGTTAGCACTTTCCAGGTAAATGTGTTTGATTTACAAAATGAGGACATTTGCTCAAGCAGTGGTGTGCCAGAAATAAACATACTTGCTTCATGCTCAAATGCTGAAAGTGGAGTGCTTCTTGTGCCCTACTTTAGGACATGACATTTCACTGGTGACAAGTGAAGTTGTAAAGGCCCCTCAACAGATCATCAAGTCTGCATGTGATGTCTAAAATTTGTGAGAAGCATCTAGCTGAACATCTTCTGTCGAGGTCTCCTGGAAAGCTGGAGCCTTTTCTGGTGATAGCATTAGACTAAACTTACACTGCAAAGGTGTAAGCTTAAACACATCCTATCTTGGTGAGAATGGCAGCAGTGGCAGGATAATGTCCGTTGTCAGTGGATTGCAGTTGTATACATTCCAAAGCTGCCTGCCGACATTTGCTTTAAAGTGATGTGGAACACACAGGCCCGTATTTATACTTTTTGACGCTAAACTGCGCTAACGCAGTTTAGCGTCAAAAAGTTTTGCGCCGGCTAACGCCATTCTGAAGCGCCATGCGGGCGCCGTATTTATTGAATGGCGTTAGCCGGCGCTAGCAGACCGGCGCTGCCTGGTGTGCGTGGAAAAAAACCACGTACACCAGGCAGCGCCGGCGTAGGGAAAAATGGCGTTAGGGCGTCTTAAAAATGGTGCAAGTCAGGTTGACGCCAAAAAATCGCCTCCACCCGATTTGCGCCATTTTTTACGACGCCCAGACGCCATTTACAAAGACAGGAGTCATGCCCCCTTGCCCAATGGCCATGCCCAGGGGACTTATGTCCCCTGGGCATGGTCATTGGGCATTGAGGCATGTAGGGGGGCCCCCCTATGCCAAAAAAAATCATTAAAAAAAATATATATATATACTTACCTGAACTTACCTGAATGTCCCTGGGATGGGTCCCTCCATCCTTGGGTGTCCTCCTGGGGTGGGCAAGGGTGGCAGGGGGGGTCCCTGGGGGCATGGGAGGGCAGCTGTGGGCTCATTTTGAGCCCACAGGTCCCTTAACGCCTGCCCTGACCCAGGCGCTAAAATCCGGCGCAAATGCGGGTTTTTTTGCCCCACCCACTCCCGGGCGTGATTTTTGCCCGGGAGTATAAATACGACGCATTTGCGTCGCAGTCATTTTTTTAGACGGGAACGCCTACCTTGCATCTCATTAACGCAAGGAAGGCGTTCACGCAAAAAAATGACGCTCTTTCCTCATACTTTGGCGCTAGACGCGTCTAACGCCAAAGTATAAATATGGCGTTAGTTTTGCGCCAAATTTGCGTCGAAAAAAACGGCGCAAATTCGGCGCAAACGGAGTATAAATATGCCCCACAGTGTGTGAACACAGCTCAGGTGGAAAACAGTGAAGTGCAGAGGGAAACTTCTGTGACGTAACACTCCCAAGAACCATAAGCAGACACGTCACAGTGTAAGGAGTGCTAATTGTGAATCACACTGTGGCCATCTTGGTAGGCACTCCTGCCATTTAAATGTGAGTGGTCAATACGCTGCTTTAGATGACATAGCATAAAGGTGATGTGCATGCCATTTATCTATGTGCAAGCAGTTTTGTTTTCAAACATTATTTTACCACCTGTTAGTGGCAGAATGCATCTTTACACACCATTGATGTCAGAAAAGGAGGGCATCTGCTATGCGCACATCATTTATGTCACCTGACAAGTGAGCCCAGCATAAAATACTGTAACATTCCATTCTATGTATGTGCACTTCCGTGCCAACGACATCCTGTCATTTGCCATAGAATATATTTTCCTATATATTGTATACAGTATTTTACTGGATTGTGCTGAAGCATAAATATTATTAATAAATTGTATGACTAAAACTAAATGAAAATAAAGTGTACTTTTAAAATGAAATACTGAAAACATGTGTTTTGGAAAATATGACCTCTCTGAGGGTAAACATAATCTTGTTCAACATAATAATAATGAACTGACTAATGAAAAGTATTTTGTATATTTATAATAAAAGATTGATAGTTTAAAAATTATGAAGTGTTGTACATTTCACATTTTTTATTGCTTTAAAAAGGCCCACCTTAAACAGAATGCAGCAATGTTTAAACTGCTATTCTGAAATGTTTTTGAGACATGTTCTTTGCTCTCAGTGGGAAGATTATGGGCCTGATTACAACTTGGGAGGAAGGTGTTAATCCGTCCCAAATGTGACGGATAAACCACCAGCCATATTACGAGTCCATTATATCCTATGGAACTCGTAATACGGCTGGTGGTATATCCGTCACATTTTGACGGCTTAGCACCTCCTCTAAAGTTGTAATCAGGCCCTATGTTCTTAAATTGCAACATTTGTCTGGCTTCCTGAAGATAACATGTACTCCGGGAAGAAATGTGTACTGAGTTTATGAATAGGTTTGTGTCTAATCTGCAACATTTGTATTTCCTTGTGGAAACTGGTGACTACATGGAGAAAGGATGAACTAATGGTGAACGCAGAGAATAAAAAGCATACAGCAGAAAACGTGGAGTGAATTTAATTGGCTTTTGGCTCAAACCACCCATAGGCGGGCCAATAGTGTTTTAGCTAGTTGTTTTCTAGTAGTTTAACATAACAGAGTTAGGTGATGTAAGGGCAGACTTCTTCTGTTCCTGTGTGCCTGGCAGTTCTGCTCAGATCCTTGCTGTGTTTAGATGTGCTTTTATCATTGCTAGTGTAATAATGTGCCATCTGTTAGCTTTCTGCCATTGACAGTTCAGATGTAGTAAGGTCAAATATTACTGAACTGTTTTGTATATTGTCACCGGCCAATGAAGATGACCAGAAGGTGCTCCACTGATGAAGACGTCACTCCCTGCTGATCCATTTGGGAAAGGTATAACCAAATGTACAATTATTTTTCATGTTGTTCTTTATGTTCTCTCGTTTAGAAATCCAACCACTATTTTGGGTTAGTGCCATAGTCAGATTTTTTCCAAATTAATTTTGTCTTCTTTTCTTTTTGCACGAAGCCCAAACATGCTCATCTGATTACAGTAATAGTTAGGGATGCCACATTATAAATTTGACTGTTCCATATAAATTGGAAAACAATTTATCTGCAATACCTAAATGTATACTGTGTTAAATTATTCATTTGCTATTCTTATTCTGCATGGTGGTTCTTGAATGCTTAATGATAAATATTTTGTCAAGACTGAGATTCTTCCAAAGGTTTTGTCAGCCTGTGTTATTCATGTACTTTTATCATTTGGTCTTACACTTGGCTTACGTGAGCTTAGTATTGTTAATCTAAAGGGCAATAAATGTTCGAACTTTACTATGGTATGGTGATTCATGGACACATGGGTCATGGTGTGTATAAAATACTGACTCCAATATGAAAGGTGATGTTTATTGATTTGATTTCATTGTTGTTAACCATCTCACTCCTATCTGATTCCAAAGATCCATGCCGACTCTAAGGGTAATGGATGCTTACCCTATACGTAGGCTAGACACACCCCCAGTTGTTGAGTTTCATTTAAACCAGATCATATCCAGTCCTGATTTGAATGACTAGTCAAGATGTTGCTGTTCTGTTTCCCTATTAAGCAAAAGTACTATAGTGCATGTTCTGGGAAGATGGAGCAGTTTTCAGTGAGACTTTATTGCCTTTTAAGGCTGATGTAAGAGTATAGTCTTGCTAGTCAGAGACTGGCACATATGTGAAAAAGGGACCATTGATCTAGGTGGATGGAGTTGACCTTTTTTTGGATTGCCATTTTAGTGCAGCATTAGTTCACTTACCTTTCAGGGACCGAATCAGATAAACTCTGTTTATAGCATATAGGAAGTTTGCTTATTTACTTTTGTATGGCAAGCTTTTTTATCGATTTGCAAGCAGATCCCTTATCTCTGTAAAGACTGTTACTTTAGTAGCACAGATAGCATTAAGGTGTCAAAGAGTTGTCTGTGAATGAAATTAATCTGTCAGTCGGAAGTGAAGATGCAGAATACTCCACCTTCCTCTTTCTCTTTAAGGCATCTTGGTCTACCACCTCCCCATGCAATGAAGCAAGTGGAAGAAGGCATTTGAGAACTATGCCATAGTATGTGGCCTTAACTTCAAGGTTCAGAACAAAATGGCTGTACTGTTTGACAATTTGAGTGCAAAGGGATGAAAGGGGTTCGAAAGTCCATCAGAATTGAAGAGGGAGGTGGGGTATGGGTTTAAACTAAAATAAAGTTTGCCTAAAGAAAGTGAATATTCAATATCTTCCATGGGTTTCCACCATACTAGGAAAATCTCAATGTAGGAGAGGATTAGGAGGAGACTGTACATGTGTGAGTTTGGTCTGATGTGTGATGAGAGGATGACATCAGGTTTTGTTGCATTACAAGAATGAGAATGTTCGTGAGGGACTCTGGCTCAAGGATGAACCACCTCTTCTCGAGGTGGTAGTAAAAGAAGTCAAGCACAGAAAGAGGTGAACAAGTGAACTAAAGAATAAGGATGAAACAAGGGTTTACCAAGGTGGTATGATGCTGATGAGAACATGAAGGGCTGTAAAGCAGTAGACAAAGTTCAAGAGACAAAACTACAAGTGACATTTGGGCACTTTGACAATTGTAAAGATTGCCCTAGTCTTAGAGCAACATGTCATTTATGTGGCAAGAAAGGTCACTTAGACAAATGTTGTAGAAGTGCAAAGAGTGTAGAGGGAGCTCAGAAGTGAAAGAAGTGTAGGAGGAGTCTTCAGCTTGGTGAGAATGTCAACCCCTCTGAACGGGGGAGTCAGGCTGAATTAAGTATGGAAATGAAGCTTGATACATGCTGTAAGCTCATTAGTTTTTCCAATTACCAGTGCAACCAATATTTTGTTTGGAGGAATACAGTTAGACACATGGATGAAAGGTCATGGTTTTACAGTGGCCAACCTGTGAGATAAAAGATTACATTCAAGCTTATATACTTATTGGCTCCTCTGATTATCATCTAATACAAGAATTTAAGATCACGCCTCACCGTGCCAGTGACCACAATCCCCTCAGTATTAATTTGGACTTAAATATTAATCAGGTTCCTAAGAATAAAAATTTGAGAGCTAGTACTGTTTATAACTCAAATTGCGGCTTACGCTTAAAATGGGACAAAATAAATCCAAAATTATTTAATCAGGAAATTATAAGAACTAGGACTGATTCTATTAATATGTGTCTGTCCCAGCAGTTAGATCATGAACGTATAGTCCATGAATATGAACTTTTAAGTACTAATGTCTTGCAAGCCTTGGTGGTGGATAGGCCTTTGAATGGCCCAGCTGTTCATAGATGGTTTGATTCTGTGTGTTCTTCTGCTCATAAAAAACTTAAAGACGCTCTTAAAGCAGTTCCACCCTCTCGCCAATTAGTTACTAGCTAGTGCTGAATATAAGGCTGCTCTTGGACAAAGGAAATCAGAAATTAGGTCCATGGCTTGGGACGAACTTCTGTCCGCCTCTGAGCTGAAGGACACTTCTAAATTCTGGAATGTGATAAATCACCCATATTTTTCAGACAATAACACTAAAGCTGATGTTTGCCTTATTGCAGAGGATGTATGGGTGACTCATTTTAGGAAAGTATTTTGCCCAGGAAACGATGATAACGAGAACCTGTATACAGAGGATAATTTTACTGCACACTCTATGTCAGACTCCAATATTAAGGCCTTAGATATTACCTTTGATCTTCATGAGGTCCTAGGCGCCATCAATCGGCTAAGGCAGGGAAAGGCTCCTGGCCCTGATGGGGTCCCTGTTGATCTTTTTAAATCTGAAATTGATCTTTGGGGCCCTTTAGTTACAAATGTGTTGAGAAGTGTGGTAAATAGTAATGTACGTACTTCATGGAAATCGGCTACTATTGTTCCTATCTTCAAAAAAGGAAACAGATAAGATCCTTCCTGTTACAGACCTATTTCTCTTATTGATTCAACGGCAAATATTTTAGGAAGTGTGATCTTATCTCGTTTAGAAGATTGGGTGACTGAGGCACAGATTTTATCCCCAATTCAATTTGGTTTCAGACCTGGTCTAGGCACAGTTGAGCAAGTTTTAAACTTGCATTTAATACTTAGTAAATATGTGACAGCCAAAAAGGAGTCCATTCACATGGCTTTTATTGATATAACTAGCGCTTTTGATTTGGTCAATAGGTCGAAGTTATGGCAAATTTTGGGAGCTTTAGGTTGTGATACGTCCCTTTTGGAGCTTATTAAACGCCTTCATACAGATTTAACGGTTTCAGTCCAGACTGGCTCATCTGGTCAGAGAACTTCTCCTATTCCGTCAACAAGGGGCGTAAGACAGGGATGTATCCTAGCGCCTTTTCTTTTCTTGATATATATAAATGGGCTTTATGATTCATTGGTAAAACATGGTAAGGATGTACCAAAGATGGGCCAGAGATTGCTTCCAGTTTTACTATATGCTGTTGATGCCGTTTTAATTGCTCGTACTGCAAATGGTTTACAGGGTCTTTTGGACCTATTTTATAAATTTATGTTGGATCTTGATTTGAAAGTAAATTACCCTAAGACTTTTTTTATGACATGCGGCCCACGTAATACAAAGTCCAAACAATTTATTATGGGAGGATATATTTTAAATAAGGTACAAATATTTTGTTATTTAGGTATGTATATGAGTTCCTCTTTGTCTTGGAAGACTCACATTAATTTTATGTTCCAACAGATGACAAGGAATAATGAAGCGATTTTTCGCTTTACTCGCAAATTAGGTCACAGACCCCTTGCTCAGATGAAAACACTTTATAATTCCAAGTGTGCTGCAGCAGTCTTATACAGGGCAGGTATTTGGGGCTATAACAAAGTACCCTCCATCCAAAGTGCTGAAAATAAATTCCTGCATAGATTACTGACGGTACCAAAGTGTATAGCAAAAATCATCAGTCATGAGTAAATTGTTCAATGTTTTTTGGAGGACAGGGTTTCTATTGCTCCTTTATTGCTCTGGATTAGATGTTGGCTGAGCCCAGCGGCAAAACTTGTTTAAGACTGTATGTCTGACTGTTTACAGTTGGACAACTCAAATAGGATTCCCTGGCTTGAGTTTCTGCGAAATTCCCTTGAGAAGCTAGGGCTCAGGTATATGTTTGAAGAACCCCAACTGTTAACTACAAATTCTAGGTCTGTCTTGAGATCAATTTATTTTGAGTATATATCAGATTTGAGATTGTATAGCTCCCTGAAATTGAAATCTTTTGATCCTTATATCCGGATTGCAACGGCCCCATGTCTGGAACTTATTTGATCTGGTTTTCATGTTCTAAAATAAGCTCTCTTTTAACATTTTTTAGATTTAATTTGATTCATTTTAAGGTAGCCTTTCCTAAACCATGTATTTAGCAAAAGGATTTACCACCCTGCCCTTGTGATTCCAAATCAAAGCAGAGTACCTCTAATTTTTTTCACTTTTGTTCTCTATATGCTGCTCCCAGAAAGGCCTTTATTTTACCCATTTTATGTCATCTTAAACCTATCCATTATAAGGAAGCTCTACTATATTTTCAGAGACTGCCAGATATTCAAACTTGTCACCATGTACTACATTTTGTTACAGCTTCTTTAAGTATCAGGAAAAGGTCTATTCCATTTTAATCCCTATATGTTTGTGAGAGATCTCTGCATAATATTACAAGGTAGTTTCTGTTTTGAGATAACATCTGTAAATTTTGTACCTCTGTGATTTTAATTGTGTTTAGTATACTTATTTGTCATCTGTCAAAGGTTTTTTGGATCGGATGTTTATATGTTGATCTTAAATAATGTTTTTATGGTATCTAAATGTGTTTTATACTATTTATATATTTGTAATATGTGCCTTTGTATGCACTTTTATGGCAACCGCCGAATAAAGTTCTCTGACTGACTGACATTCAAGCTATGAGGTGGGATGACTTATGTTAAGATATATGTTTCGGTCATAAGTGAAGCATTTCTAGGTTGGTAGCACCAAAAGAAGCTTGGTGTCTTTCTTGATCCCAATGCAGATAGACAGGTGCATCTAAAACATGTGGTTCATCATCACATAGATGTTGAATAGCAGACTGCCTAGGATCCTATGTCCATAAAATAAAAATGAAGGAGGGAGCCATGCCAGTGTCATGTAAAGTTCATGAATCACTTGTGGCTGTCCACAGGCATGCTAAAATGGAGAGGGACTGTCTGTAAAAGATGGAAATCATTGAGAATCAGATTGGCTTTCTCAGTATTAATTGCAATAAAGGCCAGTAGTGACATTTGCCCCTTCGTGTACCTTGGAGAACTTAATTAGGAAGATATGGTAGAAAACAATTAATATGCTAATTTTGTTGTCAGGAATTATGTATGTTGGCTGTGTGTATGCCTGTGATGGGAAGTGTGGTGCTTGTGTTTCTCTGTGCGCTTCTTGTGTGTTGAGGTGAGTCCATGGCCGTCAGAATGTGTGCTTGGAATTGGTGCAGGGAGTGGGGTGCTGGAAGGGGTGGAGGTGATGGGGGGGATGGAAGGACCAGGGACACTGACTGCCATCAAAAAGGAGGCCAGAGCCTGAAAAGATCTCTGTAGGCCAGACACGGCACCGTGAATGCCTTCCAGTTAGGCATTGGTCTGCTGCACCTGTGATGCTAGCCCCTGGATGGCATTGACGATGGTTGTCTGCCTACAGAGATGGTCCTCAGAAGGTTCATAGCCTCCCCTTTGAGGGCAGCAGGGGTGTCTGGGCCAGGGGATGAGGGGCCTGGGGCGAAGGAGACGGCCACCCTTCTTGGTGAGCAGGCACGGGCAATTGGGCAGGGAGCAACTGGGAGGGCGGTGATGGTATGGGGAGTGGCGGATGATGACTAAGAATGGGTGGGCCAACTAGGGTCTGCCACCACCAGGGAGCTCCCATCAGAGAAGGTGTCAGAATCACTCCATTCTCTGGTAGTTGCCTTCTCTGTGGTACTCCCCACGCACTCCAACCCACTGCGTTTTCTTGCTTTGCATGGATAATATAAATAGATATGTGTTCATTATACACTCATGAACATTTTCTTTTAAGATTCTTTCTTTCATATTGTGTTGCTTGAAAGGCAGAGTTGTGTGGAACCCTGGCTGTGCTGTGGGATTCCACTCAGAAACAAATATAGTTATAGGATGATAAAGTTGAAACTCTGCCTGCCGGAGAACCAATGCTGGAAGGGTCCAGTAACAAATGTACCTATGTTTAACTCAGATACTGGCTGTGGTGTACTTCTTATGCTCTACCCATGAAGCAATTTTTCAGCTCCCTGGGGACCCCCTTTTGTGCAGCCTCCTTTGACTAAAATCACTCACATTCCTCAGAGTGTTATATAGTGGTATTTTGTTGTGTTCATGAAGTTTGGGGCACCACAGTATATGTGCAGTCCTAGTCATGTGGGTTGCCGCGTTGGACTGTAAAGGCCATGAGGTGTCTCCATTGTCTTCAATGCATGCCCTGTGCTGGCTGCTCAGACTCCCACATGCACAGACCATTGCAACTAGATTTCTGAGCATCTGGTTTGGATCAATGCATTCTCAATGGAACACAAAATAATGCTCTGAATGTAACAATATGGATCAAACCAGTTCTGACAAGTCAGCCTGAGGCCTGAAAAGAAGCTTTAATGTGACAAGGGATGTGGCTAAGTACCTGACCATTACTAGTACCTAAAAAAAATTGATGTGCAGACTGCCTTTCCACACAGCTAATGATTAGCTCCAGCAGAAGAGATCTGAAGCCCAGGAAGAGTCCCTAATTGGCTGAAGGACTGTTTCAGTATAAAACATAATTCCAGATAACATCATAAAATGCCTGACACTACAATAGTTTCAGAAACAACAATAACATTAGGGGATGTCTGTTACTTGTCAAACTGTCCTCCTAAAAAGTTGAATCCAAGTTGAAAACCTGAGGAAAAGCCTTGCTCTTAATTTACCTAAAAGTAGGAGGAGGCAAGCTACCTTGCACACATGCAGGGCTATATACAAAGCTAAATTGAACTTGTGAGCAATTTACACATGTAACTTTACATGTACACTTTTGAGTAATGTTACTACTTTTGCTAATTCACAAAAAGTTACATAAAAGTGTGGACTTACACATATCCACCCACTGAAAAAGTGTGTGGAGCCTGACTTACAATCATACGTTACGACAAAAAACACCCAGTAGTAAGGCCAGCATCACAAATTGCCAAACCCTGATAGCAAAAACAAAATATGATGGAAGGAATGCAGACCAAATCAAACATTCACCCCCAGTCACTGATCTGGGTTTAATCCATCAGTTGTTTAGCTTGCTGTGCCATTCCAGTTTGGACCCACCCATAACCAAATCAGTCTTGACCCTGTTCCCCAAAGGAACAGTCCAGCCCAAACTGCCAGGCCAGGTGGTGACTGAACCAGAAACAAGCATACTGGCCAGGTTTCAGGTTATCACTCTTCATCAGCCCGGCTAGCTTGAACCTGGTGGCATAGCAAGTATGGGACCCAATTATGGGCATTCTCTTTCCACTTAGGACAACAAATGCAAAAACAAAATATAATGGGCGGAATGTAGAACAAATCAAACATTCACCCCCAATCATAGATCTGGGTTTATTCCATCACTTTTTTTGCATGTTATGCCATTCCAGTTTGTACCCAGCCATATGCAAATCAGTCTTGACCCTGTTCCCGATGGGAACAGTTCAGCCTGAACTGTCAGACCAGATCCTCCCTGAACCAGAAACAAGCATCCTGGGACTAGTTTCAGGGTATCACTCTTCATCAGCCAAGCTAGCATGAATATGGTGTTATAGCAAGCACGGGACCCACGTCTGGGAATAACTTCCCACTTGGGGCAACAAATGCAAAAACCACAGATGATGGACAGAATGCAGAACAAATCAAACATTCACTCCCAGTCACAGTTCTGGGCTAATCCATCAATTTTTTGGCTTGCTATGCCATTTCAGTTTAGACCTACCATATGCAAATCAGTCTCGACACTGTTTCCCATGGGAACAGTCCAGCCCAAATTGCCAAGACAGGTCCTCCCTGAACCAAAAACAATCATCCTGGGACCGGTTTCAGTGTATTACCCTTCATTAGCCAGGCCAGCTTTAATCCAGTGGCATAGCAAACACAGGACCCACATCTGGGAATACCCTTCCCACTTGGAGCAACAAATGCAAAAACAACAGATGATGGACAGAACACAAAACAAATCAAGCATTCCCCCCAACCACAAATCTGGGCCTAATCCATCAATTTTGTGCTTGCTATGCAATTCCAGTTTGGACTAAACCATATGCAAATCAGTCTCAACCCTGTTCCCCATGGGAACAGTCCAGCCCAAAATGCCAGGCCAGGCTCTCTCTGAGCAAAATACAAGCATCCTGGGACAAGTTTCAGAATATCTTCCAGGCTAACTTGAATTTGGTGGCATAGCAAGCACGGGACCCATGTCTGGACATACCCTTCCCACATGGGGTGACAAATGCAAAAACAACAGATGATGGGCGGAATGCATAACAAATCAAACATTTACCCCAGACATAGATCTGGCTTTAATCCATCAGTTTTTTTGCTTGCTATGCCATTCCAGTTTAGACCCAGACATATGCAAATCAGCCTTGACCCTGTTCCCCATGGGAACAGTCCATCCCAAAGTGCCAGGCTAGGCCCTCCCTGAACCAGAAACAAGCATCCTGGCACCAGTCCAGGGAGGACCTGGCCTGGCAGTTTGGGCTGGACTGTACCCATGGGGAACAGGGTCCAGACTGATTTGCATATTCCTGGGTCCAAACTGGGGTGGCATGGTGAGCAAAAGAACGATAGATTAAACCTAGTTCTGAGACTGGGGGTGGGGGTTTGAAAAGTTTCAACACTCTATCCATCATCCTTTTGTGTTGCTTAAGTTGTCCCAAGTGGGAAGGGTATGCCCAGACATGGGTCCCTTGCTCACTGTGCCACTGAATTCAACCTATCCTGGCTGATACTGTGAAACCAGTCCTAGGATGTTTGTTTCTGATACAGCAAGGACCTTGTCTGGCAGTTCCGGCTGGACTGATTCCATGGGACAAGGTCAAGATTGATTTGCATATGGTTGTGTCTGAAGGGTAGTGGTATGGTGAGTAAAATAATAATGGATTAAAAGTAAGATGTGTGACTAGGAGCATGTTTGAAAACTTTCAACACTCAGGCCCATCATCATTTTGTGTTGCTAAAATTGTCCAAAATTAAAATGGTATTCCCAGATGGGGGTCCCTTGCTCACTGTGCCACTGAATTCAAGCTAGCCTGGCTGATGAAGAGTGATACTGTGAAACTGGTCTCAGGATGATTGTTTCTGGTCTAGGCAGGACCTGGCCTGCCAGTTCATGCTGGACTGTTCCCATGTGAAACAGGGTCAAGGCTGATTTGCATATGGCTGGGTCCACATAGGGGTGGCATGTGAGCAAAAGAACAATATATTAAACCCAGATCTGTGACTGGGGTGGGTTTTTGAAAAGTTTCAACACTTCGTCTCTCATCCCTTTGTGTTGTTAAAGTTGCCACAAGTGGGAAGGATATGCCTAGATGTTGATCCCTAGCTCACTGTGCTATTGGATTCAAGCTAGTTAGGCTGATGAATGGTGATATTGTGAAACCTGCCCAAGGATGTTTGTTTTTGGTCCATGGAGGACCTGGCCTTTCAGTACGGGCTGGACTGTTCTCAAGGGGAACAGGGTCTAGTCTGGTTGATGAAGGGGAATACTGTGAAACTGGTCGCAGAATGCTTGTTTCTGATCCAGTGAGGACTTGGCCTGGCAGTTTGGCTTCACTGATCGAATGGGGAACAGGGTCAAGGCTAATTTGTATATGGCTGGTTCTGAGCTGGAGTGGCATAGTGAGCAAAAGAACGATAGGTTAAACCCAGATCTGTGAATGGGGTGGGTGTTTGAATAGTTTCAACACTCCGTCCTTCATCCTTTTGTGTTGCTAAAGAAGAAATTGGAGGCAGGGTTTTAATAATTATAGTTCAATGTTTAGGAAAATATATGAAAAGAGTAAATTTGTCAACTATATATTTTTTTAGTAGCATTTTCCCATTTGAAATTAATATAACAACAAATTACACTACATATAAATTACTTTTCATTCAATGTATATAATTTTTAGTGATTTTTAATGCATAGTTAACATAATTTAACTTTTTTGACTTTAGTCAGGAGCTTTATGTTTTTGGTTAAAACTTGATAAAAATAATGTTAAGGTAAGTTAATATATTATACAATAATTCAATATTTATTTCAAAATCTAGTTGTTAGTGCTAAAGCATGTTTCCGTGGTACTACATTTAACATAAATATATAAACATAATTTACATTAA
Organism: Pleurodeles waltl; assembly: GCF_031143425.1. NCBI lineage: Eukaryota > Metazoa > Chordata > Amphibia > Caudata > Salamandridae > Pleurodeles > Pleurodeles waltl. Next base: position 136,216,284 of record NC_090439.1, on the reverse strand, counting down.
TATTGAATATTAAAATATTTTTTCATTCTTTTCCAAATTTAATTTCCTGTACTGTACCATATGGAATTCTCTCCATGGAGCTGAAATTCTCCCTACGGAAAAGTGAGGAGAACCTTTCCCTCCACTTTACTATACAGAGATCTCTGCCCGAATGCAGTTTTTCCCTATGGTAATATAGTGAAAATGTAAAAAGTTTATTGAACTTGCAAACGTTTGCAAAAATATTTTGACTTCAAATATTAATATAAATTGTTACAAATAATAATTTCACAGATAAAGTAAAAATGTTTATTTTTTGTTATGCATTAACAATCATTAAATGTGAAAATTGATTGCAAGCAATTTAAGCATATTTAATATAATTTAGTGCTATACTAATTGCCTTCCCACATTTACTACTAAGCAGTATACTTACGTGTTCACAGGCTCCGCTGTCTGCCTGAAATCTTTGCACAGAAGAAACAGGAGAGGAGATGAAAACTCAGCCTGCCTTGTTACATGCCTTGTTACATAAAGTAAGTTATGAAACTATTGAGCCGGACAAAAAGTCCCTATAACTTTTAAGATTTAGCAGGTCAAGGCCTATACTGAATGTTGAAAGCAATGCAGCAAAACTCTGTCAAATCAATATAATGTTGCTATGAATTTTGATGTACAATTTGCTAAACATAATGAACTAAAATTTTGCAATTGAAATTTAATTTTGCCTAAAAAGCTCAAAACTGTATTTTGATCTGATTTTCCAGTTTTAGATATTAATTTGCGATATACTATCATGCATTACTTATCCATATTAGGAGCCTGATTCAGAGTTTAGTGGATGGGTTACTCTGTCACAAACGTAGCAAATATCCCATCCACCTTATTAATTACAATTGCATCATAGCCTATGGCACAAGTAAAATGGCAGAATGATGTTCTTCGTGTTTGTAGCAGAATAACTTATCTACCAAATTTTAAATCAGCCTTTAAGGGCCTGAAAGAGATTAATATGTGTGACTCAAGTACCTTATTTATATTCTTCCTATATAGCAATGTTTTCAAACGTCCTTCAGGCAGTTCAAACTTCAGGACACCCACAGAAGAAATCTTGAGAGAGAGAAAGGTAAATCAGGCATTGTCCTGACTTACCTCTTGAATTCTGGTGCTCTCCTACCTTAGTGGCCTATAGTCTTTGTAAATTGGGTTTTCCCTTTCCCGTTCTTGGTTAAACATCCTGTAGGTATGTGTTTTCCAGTTTGGTATCTGAGTACACACTGTAGTCATCAACTTATTTTCCACTTGCCTTACTTGGATCATAGTATTGCCTAGTAAATACTCTGGTACAAGTGCTTTCAGTCAAGATAGCGAGGTGGATGTCAGATTTCACCTAGGATTCTTATCTGCACACACAGACAAAAAGATACACACTTATTCTCTCTCTCTCCTCTCTCTTTTGAAGTTCTTAAAACTGTTGGCTAGTTCACAAAATATTGCCTTTTAAGTAACCCTAACAATCTGCACTTGCTTCCCTTCCTACTGCCCCTTAAGCCCCCTCATGCACAAATAATGTATTTAACATGATATGGCAGTGTGATTGTTAAGAAACATGATACTTACCCCCAATATTACTGACCAAGCTACGCCCCTATTTATTTTGCTCCAAAGATGACAACACTTATTTTAAAATGTGTCACTATGGATTACTCTTTACTCACTTATCAGTGTATGATTACCTGGTTATTTAATATGGCTATACAATTCAGTAGTAACATTCTGAATCTCAGCCAGCAATTGATACAATCTATTTTATGATTTCATGTATTTGTTCTTGTAGCTAATTGAGTTTTGTATTTTTTAATGTCTTTCAAATGTTGTCTTGTATGTTGTATCTGTACATCTCTCTTCAGAATTTCGGGAATTGGCACTAATATTCTCCATCTGTAAACATTTCATTTGCACATGGAGTGCACTGACATTTTCAGTTAATCACATTAGTGTTAATAACAAGGCATTAAATAAAATTGACTCTCTCTGGCTTTCATTATGGCTTGCCTCTTAATTCGAATGGGGCAGGTAACAGCTCTTACCTGCTTCATTGGAATTATGAGAGAAGTAAAACAATACAGCTAGTGTGCAAATCTGTTATTTCACATTGAGATTTCAGCTGGTTTCAGAAGCCAACATCTGTGTGTGAAAATCAAAGGCAAAATGAAGAATTACCGTGGGAACCAGCCCCAGATGTATAGATTACCCAGTAATTCCTAATTTGTAGTCAGGCCTTAGGGAGGGTTCATCTTGTAATAGCCTGCATTTTCCCTATCCCCAGAGTTACCAATAAACCAGGTATCAATAATACCAGGTGTGTCAAAAAGCTGGGTCATTTTAAATGCCACTGATGAGAGCCTATGAACGAATGCTTTTGCAAACCTTAGTACCATATATAGTATAATTCACTGCATTGCTTTCATCTTACCTGACTCTGGCTAGCATGTGAATAGTGGAATTTTAAAAACTTAGGGCCAGATTTATACTTTTTAATACAAAACTGTGCTAACACAGTTTTGCGTCAAAAAGGTTAGCACTGGCTAGCAACATTTTTTAACGCCACCCGGGCGTCATATTTATACTATGACTCTGGGTGGAGCTAAAAATAGTTTAGAGTCATTTTTACCAATGTTAACCACTGCACCTTGTTGTAAGGTAAAATGACGATAATGGAGGAAAAAATTACTCTTATCCGGTTTACCACATGTAAATACGTCACAAAACGGAAATGCAAAATTTTTGCCCACAACAGCTTAAAAAACAGACGCTAAAGGAGAAAACAGTGCCAAGGAGAGGCAAAATGGAACTAGGAAGCCAGGAGAGACCCCACGGAGATCCCATTCAAACTGGAACCAGCCAGGAGGACACAGACAAGACCAGGGGAGGGAGAAGAAAAAGAGGAAGTGTTGTTTCAGTGCAGAGGAGCATGAAATACTGGTGAGAGAGGTGACGGAGTATCAAAATCAACTCTTCGTCACATCTAAATTGCCAATTGAAAGGAGAGAGGCAATCTGGCAGCAGACAGTGGATACAATCAACAGTGTGGCCGAGGTAAGGAGAACTGTATCTGAGTGCAAGAAACGCAGGCATGACTACAAGTGAAGAACAAGGGAAAAAATGGCACAGAACAGGAAGGCAGCACTGCAAACTGGAGTTGGGAGTCCAGCACCACAAGAGAACTTGGATGAGATAGAAGAGATGGGTGCAACGGTAATCGCAGAGGAAATCTTCACAGGAATCACAGGACAGAACAGCGCAGACTACCAGCAAACACCACAAATGCAGGGTAAGTTGCATCGGGGAAATGTATGCTAAAATGTCAAGTGCAGGAAGGGGGAGGCACATAGGACTCACACAATGCATGTCAAAGGAGCGCAGAGGAACACAATGCACATTAAGCAAATTGCTCCATGCCAACATAATCTACACATGTACCTATGCCTTGGTAATGCCATGCACCATGACACCTACACAACTTGGACATACGTTGAACACCATGGCCCTCATTCTGACCTTGGCGGGCGGCGGAGGCCGCCCGCCAAAGTCCCGCCGTCAGGTTACCGTTCCGCGGTCGAAAGACCGCGGCGGTAATTCTGACTTTCCCGCTGGGCTGGCGGGCGGTCTCCTTCAGACCGCCAGCCAGCCCAGCGGGAAAGAGGCTTCCACGATGAAGCCGGCTCGGAATCGAGCCGGCGGAGTGGAAGCTGTGCGACGGGTGCAGTTGCACCCGTCGCGTATTTCACTGTCTGCGCAGCAGACAGTGAAATACATTTAGGGGCCCTCTTACGGGGGCCCCTGCAATGCCCATGCCAGTGGCATGGGCACTGCAGGGGCCCCCAGGTGCCCCGCGACCCCCCCTACCGCCATCCGGATCTCGGCGGTCCGACCGCCGGGATCTGGATGGCGGTAGGGGGGGTCAGAATCCCCGCGGCGGTGCAGCAAGCTGCGCCGCCGCGGAGGATTCAATGGGGCCGCGGTACACTGGCGGGACCCCGCCAGTGGTGCCGGTCCGACCGCGGCTTTACCGCCGCGGTCGGAATCCCCATTGAAGCACCGCCGGCTTGTCGGCGGTGCTCCCGCGGTCCTCCGCCCTGGCGGTCAAAGACCGCCAGGGTCAGAATGAGGGCCCATGTCTAAATACCTACATGTAAATAGGCAGCACATGGGATGGATGATATGTATAATCACTGTGCCACTGGTTGTGCCATCGCAATATCCCTTGCATGTAGTCATATGAACACCACCAACACGACCAAGACCTCAGAGACCAGATAGTCAATCAATACCATTCCTAGGATTACGTCATAGTGGTGTCCCTAGCAGTAACACCTTGCAACTGCCTTTCCTCTCATTGCCCAAACACATGTGTGATGCATCTCACTTTACACAAGTAATTGCAACTGTCCCAACAGTACCACCACACCGCACATAGACAACACATCCACATGAGGCAGGCATCCCTACATCATGCAGTCAGGGTGTCCCCTGGGTGCATGGAACAATGAACTGAACAGGTGCTGGGGGAATAGCAGGCTGGACCTGAGTCATTGGTAACCTGTCACTACCCAGACCAACCAAACTGAAGTAGTGTTGAACCACACATCTTGATGCTGAACTGAAATGTGCCACTACAGTAAAAATGTCCCACATATAGTAAACAGTAGGTCACAACAGTCACAAGCTGAACCCACAACTACTCTGACACAACCATCTCAGACACATGGTAATAGGGAAATAAAAACACACATACAACACATGGGGTATGACCGTGAACATAATGGTGGATAATTCCACATCGATGGGTGGAGAATGGTGCATTGGCAAGTCCGGTGTTGGTAAGAATGCCAGTGCAGTGTACCCTTTGCACTTGGCAGTATGAGTCACAAGTTGGGATGGCGGCTGGAAATCTATCTGCTCATAGTAGCTCTGTGGGGCACTTAGCACAACATTCTTGATAGATCAAATAGACTCAGTACCACTTTTGGGCTGCATTGAGTATAACAGGACACACTGCACTCAGCCCTGCAAATCAGACAGTGAAAAAGGCAAAAGGCCAGGACATGAGACCCCCTGCACTGCCCATGCCAAGTACATGGCCTGTGTAGGGGCGCCCAGGGCCACTCTGTGCTTGTGTCAAATGAGCTGTACTGTCACCATGCTGCGCTCGTGTATCATAGTGAAAGGAAGGCTGCATTGAGGGGATTTAGTAAGGCAAATGCACCTACACAGACGGAAGATGAAACTGAACTCTGCCGGGTCCACGAGTGCAATGCAATGTAGTACACAAACACAAACAACAACATGAGAATCCATCAATGGAAACAAGAGCATAGGGTCCTGGAAATGCTATCCCTGGGGTGGTGCAAGGTATCAGCACAGCATGGGTGTATGTGAAACATATAAGACTGTGACAGGTGAAAATTGCCATGCATGGATGCTGTGGCATGAGCACAGCAACACCCATTGCAAGACCTCACCATGCAAATGGATGCATAGGGAGGGCAGAACATGAAAAGATGGTGTCAAGCCACAAAAAGGATAGACATCCCACTTAGAAGATATGACGCATCCAATTATGCTAACTGTGCTTCCCTTCATGTGGCATGCAGGTGGGGCATAGGGCTGTAGACTGCAGCCATGATGTACAGGAACAATCCTTTGGAACTAAGGGGCGCATCATAGGCCCCTAAATCCACAGGAGTGTCACTTTCAGTGACGCTCCTGTGATGCTAAGCACTGTGTTGTATTGACAAGGCGGCGTTAAGCCACTTTTTGTGTGCATTAGCATCATCAGGCGGAGGAGCAGTGGCACCGGAGCAGGAGGGAGCTGCATCTCACATGGCCCTGGAGGGCAAGACTACGGACTCCAAATTCACCAGGGGGACGGAGGGCGAGGGGAGCTCCACGGTGGGGACAGGAGCTGACACCAGCTAGATGGACTCCTCCTCTGATGGGAGCTCCCTTGCGGTGGCGGCCCCATCTTTGCCCCCCATATCTACAGGTACAGCCGCCACCCCTCCTACCAGCACCGCCCTCCCAGCAGCCCCTCAGCTTTTGCCCCGTGCCCACTCACCCAGGAGGGTGGGCATCACCTTCGCCCCAGGCACCTCAGGCCCTGCCCCAGTCACCCTGCTGCCCTCAGTGAGGAGGCAATTGACCTCCTCAGGTCCCTCACTGTTGGGCAGTCTACCATTTTGAAGGCCATCCAGGGTGTAGAGAGGCAGTTGCAACAAACAAATGCATACCTGGAGGGCATTCACTCTGGTCAGGCAGCCCTTCAGCAAGCTTTTCAGACTCTGGCCTCAGAACTGATGGCAGCCATTGTCCCTGTCTCTAGCCTCCCCTCCAACTTCCTCCACCCAGACCCACACCCATGTACCTCAGCATATCCCAAGCACACCATCAGACCAGCATGCACACACCTCAACACACAAGGGAAGCTCTGGCAAACATAAGCACCACACATCCCACAGGCACTCACGCAAGCATCACACACATGCAGACACACCAACATCCACAGCCTCTACTGTGTCCCCCTCCTCCTCGTCTCCCTCCTCCCTCCCAGTCTCGTCTCCACAAACACCTGCATGCACTACATCCTCAGCCACTACGTCCATCACCAGCACACACACCACCACACCTGCTCACGTTCAGTCACCACCCCCACTACCATTCACACATCCCCTGTGTCCTCTCCCAGTGTGTCTGTGAGGCTACCTCCCAAGGTACACAAATGCAGCCACACACCAACGCAACAGCCATCCACCTCACGACAGCCTCAAGCCCATGCACCTTCACCCAAAGTCAGCAAACATACACCTCCTACAACCACTACCTCTTCCTTCACTCCCAAACCCCCTCCAGCTACCCATCCCAGTGTTCCTAAGAAACGTTTCCTGTCCAACCTTGACCTCTTTCCCTCACCTCCCCCACCCCTTCAGTCTCCTAGGGCCCGACTCTCCAGGTCCCAACCTAGCACCTCAGCCACAACATCGGCGGGACCAGTGGTGCCAGTAGTCACCGGATTATGGAGTGCACCAGGCAGCAGGGCAGCTAGTGTGGTAAGGAGCCACAGCCCGAACAGTCCCCCCCATGTCAAGCATCAAAAGTTGGCCAGTGCCCGGCAGGAGAGGGGAAAGAAATCAGCTACCAAAGCTGCTCCCAGGGGTCCAGTTGGGAGTGTGGAGACAGCTGCGACACCTTCCAAAGTGGGGAAGGGGCACAGTAAAACCGTCAAGTCTGGGAAGATCAGCACGGCGGACAAGACCGCCAGCAGCCCCACTGCCCAGGGGAACACCGACAACAGCAGCCCCACTGCCCAGGAGACAACCGCCAGCAGCCTACCTGCCCAGGAGACGACCACCAGCAGCCCCACTGCCCAGGGGAAGACCGCCAGCAGCAGCCCCGGAGACAACCGCCAGCAGCCCCGCTGCCAAAGACAGGACCGCCAGCAGCCCCACTGCCCAGGGGAAGACCGCCAGCAGCAGCCCCGCTGCCCATGAGATGACTGCCAGCAGCCCTGCTGCCAAAGACAGGACCGCCAGCAGAAGCCCCGCTGCCAAAGACAGGACCGCCAGCAGCAGCCCCGCTGCCAAAAACAGGGCCACCAGCAGCAGCCCAGCTGCCCAGGAGACGACAGCCAGCAGCCCCAATGCCAAAGACAGGGCCGCCAGCAGCAGACCCGCTGCCCAGGAGACGACCGCCAGCAGCCCCGCTGCCAAAGACAGGACCGCCAGCAGCTGAACCGCTGCCCAGGTAACCGCCAGCAGCTGATCCGCTGCCCAGGACACCGCCACCAGCTGATCCGCTGCCCAGGACACCGCCGCCAGCTGCACTGCAGGCCAGTGAGCGCCAATGATTCCGATGCTACTGTGTCCGCCACGGGCAGGATGAAGCACTCTGGGCCCAAGGCCCCCCTCCAGAACCAGTGGAGAGTTACATCCACTACCTCAGTCCTTGGCAGGATGAAGCACTCTGGGCACAAGGCCCCCTCCAGAAACCAGTGGAGAATGTTATCCACTTGAGAGACTGCGGCTTTGCACTCCCCAGATTGCAGCAGTGGGCAACCCACCCACTGTAGTGACTTGAGAGACTGTGGCTTTGCACTCCCCAGGATTGAACAGTGGGCATGGAGCCCCCTCAGGATCTGGCATCGTGCACTCAACCGGCTGAGGTGCCCACCCCTTCCCTTCCCCCTGAGGTGCCTGTTTTATTTCTAACTGATGCCCCTGCAGTGTTCTCTCCGTCTTGTTCGGGTATTGTGTGTGGGCCTCGCCCATGCCTTTTGGGCCCAGTGATCCACGGACTATGATGGTGGAATCTATTGGACTTGTGTTCTTGGTGTATATAATTGTATAGTATAAATGTATATATTTGTAAATATTTTTGATGTATGTAATTGAATATATCACAATTATTCAACTCACTTCCTTTTGTCCTTGCATTCTTCAAGGGGGCTTTGGGGGGTGTAACTGTTATGTATCAATATGTATGTGAAGTACTCACTGTTGTCTTCGCCGCCGGCATTCGTGCTCCTGGTAGAGGAGCAGGAAGATAAAGGCTGGCAGAATCTGGAGCTCGGGCTCCATGGCGTCCTGATTCCTCGTGGGGTGTGTAGAGGTGAGCGTTTTCCCTTCCAATTCCTGTTTCCGCCGTGTTTTTGTTTGCAGTGAATCCGCCCCGGAAAAGGTGGCGGATTGGTGGGTTGTAATAGTGTGGGCGGTACATTGTCCTCCACCTGTCTGTTGCCGGTTGTGCGGTGTTTGTTTGTCCCGCTGTGGCGGTCGGAGTGTTAAAGTGGCTGTCTATGTTGGCGGTTTCCGCCACGGTTGTGATTTCATTTTTTTTTACTGCCGGCCTGTTAGCAGTTTTACCGCTGCTTTAACACTGACTGCCAGGGTTGTAATGACCCCCTATATTTTTTATTACTCATCTGCACTTTTGGCTTTCCTTAACACAATTGTAAATATATCTAATCACGAGGTTGGTCTCTTGACTACCATGACTTTGCACATGCATTCTCATTGTGGATGTATCCGATTTTTCTGGCATATGCACTTTTGAGTTTTGTAGTTTTCAGTGCAATTTTTTTAACACATATGCACATTATAGAAACAACAAGCAACAAGATTTCAATATGTGGATCTGCCAGTGAGAAAAAATGTTTTTTGATTCCTTTCCTTTTTTTCTATTTTATTTTGTCTATTTATTTTTTCTGTTTTTGCTTTTTTTGATTTATTATTTTTCTCTTCTTCTGTTGTAGTTGTTTATTTTATTTCTGTCTGGTCTTAAGTGTTTAGCCAATTCATATGATTATTGTCCATTTTAATTATACTAATTTGTTTGCTATAGGTGTTTGAAAGAGAATTATTATAGTCCCCCCCGGAATTATTATAGATATTTGAATCAGCTGTGTGCCCTGATGAAGGTGAGTGTCCTTTTTAGGTCACTCTTCACCGAAACATACGTTGGCACTTGCACACTGGGACCAAGACTTTGGATTGGATTTGTGTTCCACTACAGCTACAAAATAAACTGATCTAAGAGACCATATATATAAAAGAAAAACTGTTTCTTGTTTCTATATATGAGCTGCAATTTGTATTTTTGATTAAATACTACAAGGAGGAGATTGTTGCTCCTTTTCTTTTTTTACCTATCTTGGAGCTAGGTGTATTCTTGTTTGTTTTTAGAGTGTGATTGAGTTGGTATGATTGTGAATTTTTTATTGTTTTAGTATGGGGGTGGTTTGGACTAAGTTTTCTCTGTATGTTTTTCTATTTTTCTATTGCTTGATTAGATAAAGTATAGATATTTCATGCATTAATCAAAACAATGTATTAACTATGCTTTTGCTTTATGTGTATTGTTTGTTTTGGCTTGTTTGGTTCTTTTTGTGGTTAGCTCTGTAGTCAGAGCTCTATAGAGATTGTGGTATTTCTGGAACCCTTAGCATGAAGTTGGGTTGATTTCTTTTTATTTGGATCATGACAAGCACAGCAGGACAAAGTAAGGGCAATAAATGCAAACTTTGAATTTGGTATAGTAAGCCAGTCGTCAAATCTTTCTTACAATAGTCATGATCTTGAAGAGCATCTTCGAAGCCGTTGAATGGAAAGGACTTTAGAAAAGCACATAATCTGATGTTAGATCGATCATAGGATAAGCAGAAGTATCCACGGAGCAGTAGTGCGTAGTACTCTCTTGTGCAGGTCCACCGGCAAGAGTGGCACTCTCCACAGAGACAAAAAGAGCCAGATCGTTCACCAAGGGTGGCTCATAAGTGCACTCGCAAATCAGCCTTAGTCTCAAGAGGCACGACCGTGAATGAACCCTCATTGGGGACATCAGCAGTGCTTGGTCCACAGGAGGCACTGGCGTAACAGCAAGACACACTGTAGGCAAGTGTTCGATGAGACACCATACGCAGCAAAAGAATGGTTGCATGCACCATAGGCGTGGTCGGAATGACAATGACCAATCACGCTCCAATTCCTCCAGCAATGAATCATTAACGACCTGAACCATGCATTCACGGCACAGTTGAGCTGGTGGCAGTGGCTCCATTGCTTTGCGTAGCTGGAAAGACACAACCACTGCGAATCAGAAGAAATAGCAGTAGTATTCTTCCAACCAATGTCACAATTATAGTAAAGCAGCCAAACACACTGGAAAAGAGTGAATGGATGGCAGATGGACTGACTCCAAAGACAGTCTGGAAGATGGACACAAATCCAGACCCAACAGCATTAAAGAAGTGGACAATCCCAGTAGTGCCTGAGGCGTTGAAAATTCTGGATACCAGCTTCCCAACGTGCTTGGGGAAGTTGGTATTTAATAGGGATTGTATCTCGCTGATGATCTCGCAATCTAGAGAGCATATCTCTCTCTAGCTGATGTCAACAAAACTCATTTTTGAAACAGTAGCGCCTTTAGTCTGCTCAGCTTGTCATAAATTACATTAACAGTATCAATGTGAAGCCACATTTCTGAAACTTTTATCTGTCATGTGAGGGGAATAAAACTTGTCCACAACACGTAACAACCTTAGAGACTGAAATTGCGTAGGCAATTCCTGGTCACGTACCGCAACAGCTTTTGTCGCTCAGCACCACATAACTTCCATTCAAAAGTATATGAAATGCTGGTCGAATCAAACAGACGGGAGAAGCCTTCAGAAAACAGGCCAAGTTCGTGACCTCCGCATTGCAAAGGTCCTGAAGGGACACCTGCTTAGATCATTGAGGAGGAGCTAAGGGTCATAACTATTTGGAGCACAGGTGGAGCAGATATCGATAGCTAGGAAGATGGAGCTATTTCAGAGAATCATAGACAGGGTCAATGCCATGGGACAGCACCCAAGAACTAGGGATCACATCAGGAAGAAGTGGAACGACCTACGGGGGAAGGTACTTTCCATTGCAGCAAGACACCAGCTTGCTGTACAGAGGACTGGCAGTGGACCCCCACCTCCTATCCCACAACTATCAGCATAGCAAGAGCAAGTCTTGGCAATCCTGCATCCTAAGGGCCTGGCCGGAGTAGGAAGAGGACTGGACTCTTGTAAGTAAACTCTGCTTCCATCACCCCACCTACCTGCGTGCCATCACATGCCCCCACCCTCACCCTCACTCCCATCACTCCACCACTTCCCACACACCCCAACATCACATCTCACCCATCCCAATGCCAATCCCTGCATGCTCTACCAATGCATGGACACCACTCACAGTCCTGCATGGGCACTTATCACTAAAGCATGCACACCATAGAGAACTAACAATCCCACCACACATCAACAAACACAAGTAAAAGCTGCCACGGCAAATCCAACCAAAGAGGATAAGCCACGGAAGCACAATATGTCAGACACAGAAACCATAACACATAATTGACATCCCCACAGGTATCCCAGCCAATGTCACTGTAGAGGAGGTGCCAGGAATATAAAGACCCCCAAATGAAGAGGCCCACAGTGATGACAGCAACTCTGGTCTTCATGATCTGGATGACCAACCTGGCCCATCAGGGACCTCTGGACAGCCGGTTACCAAGGCCCAGTCACACACTGACACTGAGCCTCCCCCATCAGGAAACACCACAACAGCACCCACCCAGCATACACATACCTCTGCCCCCAGGACACGCCAATCAGCAGTGTGTCTACCTTTACAGGGACCCCAAGCCACACCTCATACCCAAGACAATCAGGGATAAGGGGTCAGTGGCAGTGGGCACACAGTTCAGGGGACAGAGGCACAGGCCAACGGGGACACTGGGAGGACTGCTTTGCACCAGGGGGAGGACAGGCCCAGGGAACCGACTCTCCAGGAGGCATTTGCAGAGATCCTGGGAGCATATCAACATTTTCAGGACATGATGGGCCAGATCCTGGACAACGTGCAGGAGAACAGGCAGCTGCAGGAGGGACCGTACCAGGGGATCAGGGAGGACTTGCAGGCCATCATCAACACTCTGATCTCCCTAGCAGAGGTGCTGGCAGACATGACCAATATTATGAGGAAGGCAGTCACATAACAACGGGCTCCTGCGACTATCCAGACATCTGAACAGCCTTCCACCTCTGCTACCGCTAGTGGCCAGGAGGCCCCACGACAAGACTCACAGGCCACCAGCACCCCTCCCCCTGCAGTAGGGGAACCATCCTGTAAATTTTCCCTGCGATCCAGACAGAAGCCAGAGACACTTACCAAGTCCCCAGACAGGAAATGAGACTCTCCTGATTGTAACCCTTGTGCCCCACTCAGTCACCCTGTCCACCTTGAACTTCCATTGCTTCCCTTCCTATATCCCCTTGGACAATGCACCTGTGCTGCAAATAGACTGGAACAATACCCTGGACTTTCCTCCATCATCACCTTAGCTCATTGCACTTACCCTCCTATATTTTAGCACTTCAATAAACACCCTTGGAAAAAAAAGAAGTCTGGAGTATGTCATAATTTAAATTATATATTAATTGAAACAGGTACAAACATTGCAATTCAACTGTACAGAAGATGAGCATATAATAATGACCTGTAGCTGGCTGCAGTGATCACAACAGGAGTGTATGTCAGGTCACCAACATCTGTAAAATAAATTGCCAGAGGGTACAGTAAGTGGGCATGCAAGTGCCACAGAGTAACAGCATGCCAGTGCCACAGAAATCCAAACAAATGTAAATGAAAAGTGAAGTAACACTCTCTTACCTGTATTTTCTTGGAAGTATTGTCTGATCACTAATGTTCTGTTGTCCTCATCCTCACTGTCCTCAGGGTCCACTGCTTGCACATGGGCATCTCCAGCCTCCTCCTCCTGCACAAAAGGCATATAGCATCTCAGGGCAAAGTTTGCAACATGCAGCATGCCACCTTCTTGGGTGAGTAGCACAGGGATCCACCTGTTAGATGGAGGCACGAAACCTGGCCTTCAGGAGGCCAAAGGTCCTTGCTATTATCCTTCTGGTTCACCCATGGGCCTCATTATAAATTTCTTCTGCCCTTGTCCTGGCATTCCTCACAGGGGTCAGCAGCCATGGTAGGTTGGGGTAACCAGAGTCACCTGCAAATTTTGAAGGACAACATTTAGCCACACACTATCCCATATGGCCCACACCATACCCACACATCAACATATACTGGGTGGGAACCACGGCTCACCTATTAGCCACGCCCTGTGCCTCTGTAGTTGGCCCATCACATTTGAGATGCTGCTATTCCTCAGGAGAAAAACATCATGCACCAACCCAGGATACTTAGCATTGACGTGGGAGATGTACTGGTCCGCCAAGCACACCATCTTTACATTCATAGAGTGGAAGCTCTTACGATTTCTGAACACCTGTTTGTTCTGATGGGGGGGGGGACAAATGCAATATGTGTTCCATTAATCGCCCAAATTATGTTGGGGATATGTCCCATTGCATAGAAGTTGGCCTTCACTGTGGCCAAATCTTCATCCTGAGGAATTACAATGTAGCTGCACATATGTTTAACCAGGACAGACAACACTCTTGTTAGCACTATTGAGAACATTGGCTGTGGCATTCCTGCTGCCAAGCCCACTGTCACTTGGAAAGAACCAGTTGCCAGGAAATGGAGCACTGATAGAACTTGAACAAGAGGGGGATCCCAGTGGGGTGACGGATAGCAGATATCAGGTCAGGCTCCAATTGGACACACGGTGATTGTGGCCCTATTAAATCTACAGGTGAGGATAATGTGCCTGTCCTCCAATGTTGTTAAGTCCACCAGGGGTCTGTACACAGGGGTATGTCTCCATCTCCTATTCATCCGCAGCAGTAGCAATCTATGGGGCAAAAGAGTGAGGAGCCGTTCACAAACTGAGCAATGGAGATACAACAGAACTTTGCTTGCTGTTAACTTGTAATGGGTATGTGCGATTTGTCCAACATGTCCTAACTTCACCATAGATGCAGCAAGTTTCCAGGGCCTGCCCCCCCCTGAAGTGTCATCCGCCTGTCCTGTGTGGAGGGACAGGTGGAAGCGAGGTAATTCCACTGACGTTGTGCGCCATCGCGGGAGGCAGTTGGGAACCGCCATGCAACTCCTCATTGGTTAACATTGGGCCCTGTGGGTTACAGTGGCCAATGGTGATCTATGCCAGCGGTGATGGTATGCACCGCCGTGGACGTAACTGCCATTTTCTATCTCATCTCTCACTTGCTACCTGATCTTCAACAGGAGAGGACCTACACTGCATGTGCTGCTGTGACCTGTGTCTGGAACCTACCATGGCCCGTATGACTGGCTAATGGGCCCCAGCCTTCACTTCAGAGGAGTTGGCGAGACTGGTGGATGGGGTCCTACCCAGTACGGACTGCTGTATGGGTCTCCAGACCAACAGCTGAGTACACTGTGGGCAGGATGCATGTGGCCTGAATTCATGGAGTGGTGAGTGTGAAGGTGTTGTTTAAGGGGGATGGGTGGATGTACTCTGGGCGGCGTTTTGGTTGTTTGCAGGGCCATGTGTGTGTAATTGGTGATGTGAATGGATAACATGCAGGACTGTTTGACTTATTCCATTTTCCTGTGTGTATTGTCTCTCCAGGTCAGCGCCCATAAAAAGAACGGATATGGCGTGCTATCGCCAAGGACGTGCGGATCCTGGAGGTCTACAACAGCTGTCCACTGTTGGAAATGGTGGGAGGACCTGAGACGCTGGACACGGAAGATGGCGGAGGCCCAGCTGGGGATAACCTCCCAACGAGGAAGGGGTGCCCATCAAACCCTGGCCCCCCTGATGGCTCACATACTGGCGGTGGCCTATCCTGAGCTAGATGGGTGCTGAGGGCATCACAGCAGCCACAAGGGGGTGAGTACAGTGCCCATCAGTACAACTTATGCATGGTAGGGTGGTACCCAGGTGGGGGATGTGTGTCAGTGGGTGCCCCTAGGCCAGACCTGACATTGTAGCCTTGGTCCCATGGTGGCTAGGGTTCAGAAGGGAAAATCGTACAACCTAGCTTGTTGGCATCCACTACTGGTCAGGGCTGCGTGGGTCCCAGGTGTGCTGCATTTGGCGGTGTGTACCCCTCCCTATGCCTTGGCTGATACCTATTTCTCTGCTAGGGCTATGGCATATTGTGTAGGGCTGTTCCCTTTGTCTGAGGGTGCTGTGTACACCAACGGTGGTGTTGGTGCAGCCATTGACCAAGTGTGTCCTTTGTCTCTCCCCCCTTTTTGTTTTGTCACCCTGTCTTGTGTGCATTAGCATCATCTGGTGGCATAGCAGAGGCACCGGTGATGGAGGAAGCTGCATCCCACAGGACCCAGGAGGCAGAGTCTACTGAAGCTGAGGGCACCAGTGGGACGGAGGGCGAGGGAAGCGCCACAGCAGAGACTGGAGGGGACAGTTCAGATACAGATATCTCCTCCGATGGAAACTCCCTGGTGGTGGCGGACACCTTTGTGACCACACCAGCTACAGGTACCACTGCCACCCCTGTACCAGCACTGAGATTCATCTCTGTAGGGCAGTCAACCATTGTGAATGCCGTCCAGGGGCTGGCAGCCCAGATGCAACAATCAAATGCATTCCTGGAGGGCATTCACACTGGATTGGCGGCCCAACAGAAATCAATCCAGGCTCTGGCCTCCTCTCTGATGTGAATGGCTAACATGCAGGACTGTTTGACTCATTCCATTTTCCTGTGTGTATTGTCTCTGCAGGTCAGCGTCCATCAAAAGAACAGATATGGCGTGCCTTCGCCAAGGACGTGCGGACCCTGGTGGTCTACAACAGCTGTCTACTGTCGGAAATGGTGGGAGGACCTGAGACGCTGGCACGGAAGATGGCGGAGGCCCAGCTGGGGATAACCTCCCAACGAGGAAGGGGTGCACATCAAACCCTGACCCCCCTGATGGCCCACATACTGGTGGTGGCCTATCCTGAGCTAGATGGGTGCTGAGGGCATCACAGCAGCCACAAGGGGTGAGTACAGTGCCCATCAGTACAACTTATGCATGGTAGGGTGGTACCCAGGTGGGGGATGTGTGTCAGTGGGTGCCCCTATGCCAGGCCTGATATTGCAGCGTAGGTCCCATGGTGGCTAGGGTTCAGAAGGGAAAATCTTGCAACCTAGCTTGTTGGAATCCACTACTGGTCAGGGCTGCGTGGGTTCCAGGTGTGCCGCATTTGGCGGTGTGTACCGCTCCCTATGCCTTGGCTGATACCTATTTCTCTGCTATGGCTATAGCATATTGTGTAGGGCTGTTACCTTTGTGTGAGGGTGCTGTGTACACCAAGGGTGGTGTTGGTGCAGCAATTGACCAAGTGTGTCCTTTGTCTCTCCCCTCCTTTTTGTTTTGTCACCCTGTCTTATGTGCAGTAGCATCATCTGGTGGCAGAGCAGAGGCACCGGTGATGGAGGGAGCTGCATCCCACAGGACCCAGGAGGCAGAGTCTACTGAAGCTGAGGGCACCAGTGGGACGGAGGGCGAGGGAAGCGCCACAGCAGAGACTGGAAGGACAGCTCAGATACAGATATCTTCTCCGATGGAAGCTCCCTGGTGGTGGCGGACACCTTTGTGACCACTCCAGCTACAGGTACCACTGCCATCCCCATACCAGCACTGGGATCCATCTCTGTAGGGCAGTCAACCATTGTGAATGCCGTCCAGGGGCTGGCAGCCCAGATGCAACAATCAAATGCATTCCTGGAGGGCATTCACACTGGATTGGCGGCCCAATAGAAATCAATCCAGGCTCTGGCCTCCTCTCTGATGGCAGCCATTGTCCCTGTTTCTACCCTCACCCATCTTCTCAACCCCAACCCATCCCAAGCACACAGGCAGACAAGCATGCACACAAGACAACACACAAGAGTGGTACAGGCAAACACAAGCACCACACTTCATCCAAGAGGCACTCACACAGACACCATCCAGATGCAGACACACCAACATCCACTGTTTCCACTTTCACCCCCTCCTCCTCCTCCACATCCCACCCAGTTCCGTCCACACTCACACCTGCATGCACTACATCATCATCCACTACCAGCATCACTACCACACCAAGCAGAACACACACCTCACTGGCAGACACCTCCACAACAGCCATTCACACATCCCCTCTGTCCTCTCCCACTGTGTGTCTCTCTCCCCCTCCTAAGGTACACAAATGCAAGCACTCAGACACCCAACAGCCATCCACCTCACAACAGAATCCAGCCCATGCACCTGCACCCTAAATCAGCAGACAGACACCTCCAACAACTACACCCTCTTCCTCCACTCCCATTCCTTCTCCCTTTTCCCACCCCAATGCCCCTAAAAAACTGTTCCTATCCACCATTGACCTCTTCCCTACCCGTTCCCCCTGCCCTGCACATATGGGCAGGGTAGGAAGAACCCAGCCAAGCACCTTAGCCACCCAGTCCACGGGCACAGTCGTCACCACACCTACTCGTGGTGGAAAAGGATCCAGGCCACATGTCCTGAAGGTGAAGGAGCCTGAACCAGGCAGCCTCAAGGGAAAGGAGCCTGCCCCAGCTGCCAGAAAGAGCAAGGAGCCAGCCCCAGCAGGCAAGAAGGGAAATGAGCCTGCCCCAGCTGCCAGGAAGACAAAGGAGCCTGCAGAAGCTGCTAAGAAGGGAAAGGAGCCTGCCCCAGCTGCCAGGAGGACAAAGGAGCCTGCAGCAGCTGCTTAGAAAGGAAAGGAGCCTGCCCCAGCTGCCAGGAAGAGCAAGGAGCCTGCACCAGCAGGCAGGAAGAGCAAGGGGCCTGGCACAGGAACTGTGACGGAGCCACCACCACCAACCATGGCTGTGTAGCCATCAGAGGTTGCAGGAGATGGGCAGGAGCCTCCCCCCCAGCAGCACCACCACCTCCAGTGAGCAGCCATCCAAGGTTGCAAGGGATTGGCGGGAGCCTCCCCCCATCACTTCCAGTGAACAGCCGTCCGAGGTTGCAGGGGATGGACAGGAGCCTCCCCCCACCAGCAGCACCACCACCTCCAGTGAGCAGCCTTCCAAGGTTGCAGGGGATGGGAAGGAGCATCCCCCCACCAGCAGCACCGCCACCTCCACTGAGCAGCCATCACCGATGGCGGACGGTATGTAATCCTGCCTCCATGGGCTTCTGTGTGGCCTGCCCCCTGAGAGACTGTGACCTTGCACTGCCCAAGTTCAAGAGCACAGGGCACAATGCCCTTTCCAGAACCAGTGGGTAAGACACCCACATACCCAAGACTCACCAGGATCAAGGGCACAGGGCACAATGCCCCCTCCAGAACCAGTGGGCAAGTCACCCACTCGAGAGACTGTGGCCTTGCACTCCCCAGGACCAAGCACAGGGCCTGTTGCCCCCTCCAGAGCACGTAGGCAAGACACCCACCTGAGAGACTGTTGCCTTGCACTCCCCAGGACCAAGCACAGGGCATGTTGCTCTCTCCAGATCCAGTGGTCTTGTTCTATCTCCAGGCTGAGGTGCCCCCCTGTCGCCCTGAGGTGCCTGCCTATTTACCAACTGATGCCCCTGCAGTGCTCTCTCCATGTTGATGCAGATGACATGTGTGGCCTTAGACTTTGGCCGGTTGCCATGTGGCCCATGAACATTGTGGACATATTATCTTGCCTAACTTATTTTTCTTGATGTGTTGCTCTCATTACTTTCACTTTGTTGCAATCATTTTGTTCTTGCATTATTCATCCGAGTTACGGGGTAAAAATGTTTTAGTGATGCAGCTACTTGTGTGTATGCTGTTGGGGGGTGTGTGTTGTGTGTGAGTGTGTCACTGTCGTTTTCCTCCCCCCTCCCTTGTGTGCTAGGCGGTTGTACTCACTGTCGTCGTCTTAGCCTTTGTTGGTGTTCGTGGTGGAGCAGCACGTAGAAGATCATGGGGAAGACATGCAGTTCGAGCTCCATGGCGGCATGGTTCTTCACTGTGTCTCCTATGGTGAGTCCTTTCCCTTCTGAGCTCAGTTTCTGCCAAGCTTTTGATGTCATTGGTAACGCCCCGGAAAAGGTGGCGAATGCAGTGCCTTAATATGGTGGGCGGAACAATGTACCGCCTGTCTGTGGGTGGCTACTGCCGTGGTGGCTGTTGTTTCCGCCTTGGCAGGCCGTACATTGCCTGTGTATTGGAGATCTTTCTGCCATAGTTATAAATTATCAGTAGTTACCGCCAGCCTGTTGGCAGTATTACCGTCACTGTAACACCAACTGCCAGTGCTGTAATGAGGCCCTATACTTGTTATGGAATAAATCCTGTTGGACATAGTGCTCATGCTGTTATCCTTGTCTAGTTGCCTAAAACGCACACCGGCTTCTATCTGAGAAAGCTTCCAGATCTCATTATACATAGCATAGATTAATCTTTTAGACAGTGGCTTCCTGGGACCTGGCAAAAAAGTCCTGCAAGTCTACATCCTCAGAAAGAATGTTAAGATGTTCTTTAACTGCGGTTAACGTGTTCGATTGTATCCATTGTTGGCACAGTTTACCTACACTGTATGTTGTAACTATACCTGTGTGTTGACTCGAGACAAAGCAAGGGTCTGGCTGACTAATTTTGAAACCCCCTGAGGAATTAAAAAAATGTGCCTGACATACATTGGTGTCTATTGGCCAAATCAACTACCCGCCGGGACTAGAAAGTGAAGAGTTTTGGGTACCTGCCTGAACCTTTACATCTAGCTCTTCCTCTGTGACGTTCAGGAAGAACTGCCAATCATTAAACTTTGCCGGTGTGGGGATAGTGGGCATGTTCATTTTTTTTATTTTTGCTAACCCCAGACAGGATGTCTGTCGAATGGTGTAATTTAAAAAGATAATTTGCAGAGGAATCAGGCATGCTCTAAATAAAGCTTCCCTAGCCTGTATTTACCAATATTGTGTTCCCCATACACTCTTTAAATCAACAGTGTCCCTCAAGTATTCGTAACCTTCAACTGCAAGACGGTAAACAAAGTAATCTGAATAAATCAGCTTTGTGTCAGTTAGCTACATTTTCTGCATTTTTGAAGGAGGTAATTTGAAATAGTAAGACTCTGGATGTTTTCTGTTATATCCAGAAAAACAAGTACATTTATCTAAATAACATTTTAGGCTCCCCCAGGTGGTGTTGAACAGTGTCCCCAATGTGTGTAGTTAAGTACTGGTCTGTGTCTAGTGGCACAGTGCAGGGAGTAATGTCCCCAGTTATTGTAACAGAACATTTCCCCATAATTCATTTTATCTATATACATCATCACTTTCAAACACTGAGTAGTCCTTCATTTCAGTTAACATAGAATCAACTGTTTGGACATCCCAATCATCAGATACAGCACCAGGTGCAATGACATCAGTCATCAAAATTTTGAAGACATATGGAATTTGAATGACCTCAGTAGGCCCGTATATATCAAATGGAACATTGTCCCACACAATCACATCAGGAATTGGTACAGCCGAAATGTTCACAAGGGACAAGTCTCTTCCAACCTTATGTGAGGAAAGATATGGAGTTAAGACCTCATCAGCAGGTGCCACAGAGGAGTGTTCAGGAAGGTATTGACCATTTATGAGCAAAAAGAAAACAGTCACAAAACCAATCCATAGAAACAATGCAAAAAATGTCAAGCAGAACCACTAATAGTTACATAGTTGAATTAAATGGTTATTTTTAAGCCATAAGTACAGCTTATGGGTCTTTGAAACATTTTCAATTACTGGTGTGGATGAGTCTGAAGTCAACAATGTCAATGAAATAACCAGAAGCAGTCTCTGCAAACACAGGAGCAGGGGCACTACCGGTGGACGGAAAACAGCCAAATCTTGGACAGGTGTTATTGAAGTGGTAACTGGAATCAACAAGCTAATTTTCTGCCCTCCCCATGATCAAGAAGGTACTTATAGCATTGTTGGACATTGTTGTGTAGTCCGAAGTAGTGTTGTTATTTCTACTTTGAAGAGGTATGTCCTGTTGGGTACTGAGAGGGTACCGGAAACTACCCAAGGGACATCTGGGTCTACTTTGCAGGATTAGCCACATGGTGAACTTTGATGTCATCAATGGAAGTTAATATGTTTGCTCTGGAAGCAGGCAGTAGTGGTAAGATGACAGTTCTAGTACCTTGTACTCCCAGAACTGGAACCAGTGCTCTGTAGGATGGACCGAATTCCTTATTTTCAGTGATCTTTTCACAAACCAGATCCCCGACTTTAGGAATCCAGCCAGTGGAAATTGTTGGTAAATCCCTTATTCCTAAGGAGGCAGCACTGGTGGATGATTTATCATCACGAAATTGCTGAAGCTCCTGTAAAACAGTGAGACGTTCATTTATGTCAAAAGGTGTGTCTGCTGCCACCAAACCAGGGCCAACAAGATCTGGGACCTACATAGGTATCCCAAAGAGAACCTCATAGGAAATACGTCCCCCCAAGGACCATCTTGGGAGATTCTTCAGTGCTCTCTGGACCCCATGTAGGTGCTGTAGCCAACTACAGCCAGAATCTAATACTCTAGCTGTTAAGGACTGCTTTGGATCATGGTTCCGCCTCTCCGTAACCAAATTTCCCTCGGGATGGTATGGTGAGGAGTAATGGTGATCAACACCCATCTTCCCCATGGTGTCCCTGAATGCATTAGAGGTAAATGCAGGGCCCTATTCCGAATGGAATATTGCAACCGCATATGTACCAATAAAGATCAGCAAGTCTTTTATAACAGTTCGAGCAATGGATTCACCCTGTATCAACATACAAATGGAATGGGCTGGGCTGCAGTGTGGCATTTTGTGTATGGCCACATCTGATAGTCCAGACAACAATGTGATTTGGATGTGATTGGTCTGTTACACAATGTGTGTGTTGCTGAATTGACAGCATGCAAATGTATTCATGTCATGCATATGTATGCATGTGTGACAACATTGTATCCACATATGTATGACAGTCAGCACTGTGCAACAGTTATGGGATGTGATTGTGAAATGTGTTTACTTATGTGATGTGTGTAGATGTCTTACAGAGCATTACATTTCAGACCACATACACAGCTCGGGTATTGTTGATGATGACTTATGAATGCTATCTAGCAAATGTTACCCGACAACTGCCTCCATATGTTGATCTTGAGTATATTGTGACTTGTGTTGGCTACACATAAGTCTGATGTGTATACATATTTGGAAAATACTGTGATTGACACACTCTGCCTATATTCCAACCATTTTGTGTTTTGAACACAATAGTCAGACAAAAGTCATTACATTTAGCAGTGCTAAATTAATTTTTGTGTGGTGGACCTGCAGCCCTAGCTGCATATGTTCTCATCCATTCTGATGTGCATTCCACAGATGTGTCCGTCCAAATTGTGAGGTCATGAGTACCCTGTGTCAGGATTGGGCCACACAGCAGTGGCAGAACTGATTTCCATGGATGTACTGCGCAGGCTCAATTTCTCACATCTCTTGTCATACATGGGCTAATCATGATGCCCATTGTCACACATGCTCCATGCAGCAATTGCAACTATCACACTGAGTTGTGTGAGTGGTCTGTTCAAACATTGCAGTTTCACCATGATTTAACATCTACTGCCTCATGTGCGGGCCCCTTGTTTCCCTCCTAGTTGGACATTTTGTAGTTGTGTGTGATAAGCTATTGTTGTACACATTGTCAACATGGATGTAATTAATATGTTGTGGTCCATAGATTATGTCATTCAGTTGTCACATTCAAGTGATGATGTGATTTGTGATATGTGTGATGGTTGCAGTTCATTCTTATGCATCACATATGATGTTGCTACTGTACTCATCAGATTAGTGTTTGTGATATGCTCCCTGAGGTTAGACTCACAATCCTGTGGCATATGTGTGTATATTGAAGAGACCAAAGCTGGATTTTGTGAATAAGCGAGGTGTTTATTGACAAAATGTACAAGTTGAGTTACACGATTATTAAGTGAAGAAGTTTTAAATGATGTGCAGTCTGTGGTGTATCCCAGCAGTTGTGTTGTGTTGTTCCCCCTAATTTTCTTCTCCACCATTCTCCTCTTCATCCTCCTCTTCAGGCAGGTCATCTACCTGCTCATATAAGGGGACGTTCATACGCACACATATGTCATGATTTTCTTGCAGACAATGTGTGGGACATATAGGAGGCTGCCTCCTGTGATGTCCAGGCACCTGAATCTAGACTTCAGGATGCCAAATGTCCTCTCCACAGTAGTCTGTGTCCTCTGATGTCCCGCATTACATGCATGCTCTGCTGCTGTGCTTGGGTTGGGAAATGGGGTCATTATCCATGGCTGTATGCCATAACCCTGATCTGCTGCAAATGATTAAAGGAGTAAGTTGTTGTTAGGGCTTGCAATAGGTATGTCATGTTGCATGGCAGTTGGTATTTTGAGTTGGTTGTGACTCATATGTATTTGTGGTATGGTGTGAGTTCCTATCCTTGTGTAATTTCTCCTCAGCACTAGGTTGAACATGACAATCTTGTGTTTGGCTCAAGGACCTGGGACATATGATTTGGATTCCACATTGATGGTCATACTGTATGTACCATGTGTTGTGTAGTGCACCTGTGTTTCAGTGTGCTATCACTAGAGGGGACATGACACTCCACACAACACAATGAGGTCAGGTGTGGTGGCAACATGGTAGCACTACAGAGCCTGGACATCCCATCCGTTTTGACATGTGTCATTGCAGATGATGTGTGACACTCAGGGCCTTTGAAATTGGTAAGTGAGAATGCACAACACATCTCCAAAATTAGCTGCACTATCCTGCAACATTTAATCTATGCAAGAATGCCCCATGTGTAACAAGATACTTGGCAACCCTGTGTAGTCCCCTACGCCAGTTGCTCATATGCAGCTGTGCACCGACACTACCTACCCTGCACAAGGGTACTTGGCTAGCTGCTTCATGGAGGTGGACGTGTCTGTGCAGGAAGGTACACCACCCTATACATATGCTGTTTTGATGGCCAATTGGCTCTTTCTGTGTGTGCAGGAGTAGGCAGCATGCATTGTTGGGACAATCATCTGAGCCTAAAGCACGGTCTACTTCCTTATTGCAACCTGCATGCCACACCCCTGGGGTGGGTTTTGTTGCTTGCACTTCCTCATGTTTAAGGTGACAGCTACATGTGAATCAGCATCATCATGTTATGTATCTTGTGGTGAGGGACCTGCAGCGACTCACTTTGTACACACTTTCCACACTACATATTGCATGGAAGGGTGACCGATTTCCAATGTGGCTTCAAGTCATTATGAAATGGTCATCTGCCAAGTAGTACATACAGTGCAGGCAATGACAATGGAACTGTGGAGTATTCCATAGGTCCCTTGATGATCCAGAGTGGCAGCTAATGTTTGTGACAGCCATGAGGTATGCAAGGGTGTGTATCCCATTGTCACAGAATGATCAACATAACTACCAGTGCCTCTCCTATCTTCTAAAACATAAATGTGCATTTATACTGTCGACTCATGCACAGTGCAGGCTATGGGATGGAGCTCAGTTACTTAGCAAATGTGTCACTTGGGAAAGTGCATGTGAAGTCAATGATGTCCTGTTTTCTTCTACTGGGTCCCACTACGTCATCCATGATCTGCACTGTCCTACAGTGACTCTGCCTCATGTTGGGCCATTTATTGTATCTTTTACAGACATGATGGTGTTGTGAGTCAGTGAGTGTTGCATGTGAGGTGCTACCATAAGGCTCAGGTGATAGAGAAGGAGCCTTGACATCACACGACTGGCCTGCATCTGAGCGCTACAAAAGCACGCTTTATCATCTGTGGTGCAGAATGCATGTGGGCCACACCTGGGTGAAGCCCAGGCCAAGGTCAGGCCCATCCTGCACCCATCAATGCCAGAAAGAGGCAGGGCCACCCTCCTTGGTCTTTTGCTTCTGTACTGGTGAGGTACTTTAAGTAGGCATGCTGGCTAAAGTACCCTGGATTTGAAGCTGACGGACGGACTTCAGTATTGTATTTTCCGGCGTATAAGATGACTTTTTAACCCTTGAAAATCTCCTCAAAAGTCAGGGGTCGTCTTATACGCCGGTATACAGCATGATGAAACTTCAGGGACAGGCCACAGTGTGCTGCATTTGGAAATCGATTCCAAGCGTACGATGGGTTCCGCATCCCACAAGATTAAGTTACTTGTGGACACAGAGCTGATCGGTCGCGTGTGAGTTAAGCTGTTCTTACCGTGTGCCGCAATCCTCACTGGCAGTTGTCAGGACAGGCGCGTGTTCCTGCGCATGCCCCAGGCTATTACAAGAGCGCGATTACGATAGCAACGACAATTTGTTTCTGTTTCTTTCTTCTCGCGCATGGCACGTATTAGGAGATTAGCATATAGTAACGGACATTTTGGATTGGGATATAACAATATTATAAAAAATATATATTTTGACCACATTTAACTTTGGTTGTACTGCAGTTTCTACAATCTTACATGTAATATTCATTCTCCGTGATTGGCTGGTTGTTGTATACTGGGATTGGTGATTCTGAGGGAAGGCAGTCTATCTGGTGAGCAGATACATGTGGTGGTGAATACAGTACAGCACAGCACCAGAACCAGTATCTGTACCGGTTCAGACAGTGCAGCACCAGTACATACAGTACAGTATACAAATGGCTAACAGTCAAGACCCCATCATGGCTCCACCCGCAAGAAGAAAGAAATATGAAGCCGGTTTCAAACTTAAAGTTGTAAACTTTGCCATGGAACATAATAACTGTGCTGCTGCAAAACAATATGGAGTAACAGAAAAGATGGTTTGGGACTGGAAAGCAAATGAAAAGGCATTAAAGAGTATGCCAAAGGGTAAGTGTGCATTAAGAAGAGGCACCCCCACATTGGCCAGAACTCGAAAAACATGTAGCAGACATGGTGAATGAGCATCGCCAAAGCGGTTATATAGTGACACGAAATCAAATACGTTTGTTTGCACTTCAGTGGGCCAAATCTAACCCAGATCACAGCAACATATTTAAGGCCACTGTATCCTGGTGTACTAGATTCTTCGAAAGGCATAATCTAGTACTGAGGCAAAAGACGAAAATTACACAAAAATGACCTGCAGATCTTGATGCCAAAGTAAATAGTTTCCATCGATACGTAATACAACAGCGCAATAAACATGGCTATGCGTTAATTAGTATCGGAAATATGGATGAAACTCCAATGAATTTTGATATGGTTGGAAATAAAACTGTCCATCCAAAAGGTGAGAAAACAATTTTAAATAAAATAACAGGACATGAGAAGTCGAGTTTTACAGTGGTACTAGCATGCACAGCTGATGGTGCCAAACTGAGACCAATGATTATTTTAAAAAGAAAAACAATGCCGAAACTCAAGTTTCCTGTTGGTTGTTTTGTACATGTACATGAAAAAGAATGGATGGATGAAGAAGGCGTAAAGCTATGGCTTGATAACGTATGGAGCAGGCGACCAGGTGGGCTTATTCAAAAACGTAGTCTACTGGTGTGGGATATGTTCAGGGCTCATTTAACTCCCAGCACCAAGCAAAGGCTGGCAAGAATAAACACAGATGCGGCAGTTATTCCTGTAGGACTGACATTGTTGGTACAGCCACGGGATGTGTGCATTAACAAGCCATTTAAAGATCGCATTCGAGAACAGTGGAATGAGTGGATGGTTAGCGGTGAAAAGTCATTCACAAAAGGAGGAAACATGCATGCTCCACAGTTGGATGTTTTCTGCAAGTTTGTCATAAAAGCCTGGAATAATATTGATGCAGAAACAGTAATCAAGTCTTTCAAGAAGTGTGGCATATCAAATTCATTAGATGGTATGGAGGACGACTACTTGTGGCAAGATGAAGAGAAAGCCGAAGCTGAGACCACACCATCTGATATGGAATTAGATCCATAGGATGATTGCCTTACAAATGTACCACAAGATGTCATTCATTTACTTATGATATCAGATGACGAACAGGAGGATTTTGAAGACTTTTAAAGGGAAACTGTCACGCCAGCAAATCCTGTAAAAATAGCTTGGAGTTATGATGGGATTTGCTGACTCGCCAGGGACTCGCCCGGCACTTGCTCTCTCTCTCTATTGTGTGTTATCTTCCTCCTATCATCATCAGTTCCAGTTTGGTTGACAGCTTAGAAAACAAACAGCATGGCAGTTTCCATGGGTTTATTGTCTTATCCTTCCTTTCACCTTTAGAGTGAATTAGGAAGAGTTGAATCCACTTGCACTGTTTTATGTTTACATGTTTGATGATAAACAGCCTTATGTTTCTAAGTGACAGTTTTCCTACTAAGTACCTGCATGTCATAAGTATTTGAATTAAAATTACCATATTAAAATCAAATCTGATGTTTTTTTAATTTTTATTTGGTGTGCGTTGGAAGAGAGCTAGTCTTATACGGCGAGTATAGCCCAAACCCTATATTTTAACAGGAAATGTAGGGGGTTGTCTTTTACGCCAAGTTGTCTTATACGCCGGAAAATACAGTATCACCTGGAGTTAAGTTGGTGATACAGTAATCTGTGCTTTGCACTCTGCACTGGGTTTAACTTCCCTGGTACTATGAGAAAGCTCGATCTAGCCCCGGGTAATGGGAAAAGCAAAAGGGTAGCACAACATGCAGCTGGCAATAGTGATACTGAGGAGATGGATAATCTCATAGAGAAAGTGGAGACTATTTTTGGGAAAGGGAAGAAGTCAACCTGTGAGACTAGCACTCCCAAAAATGGGGATATCTTTAAAAAGGGCTGTAAACTTATTAAAGTCGATGATTCAAGCATGTTAGAATCCCAGCACATTAAATCGCTCCCAGCTAATGATTCTCTCCCTAGTCCCTATTTGATCTTGAATGTTGATACCCTGGAAAGAAATGAATCAACTGATGAAGAAGGACATGTTTCTTTTATTAGAAATGTTTTGTGCTCCAATCATTCCAGCTCACTTGCTAGAGAATCTGTCAAAGTGGGTGTTTGTGGAAATAATGAAGAGAGGCCTCAAGGGGCCGCTGATACCTGTGCAGTGAGAGGGGATGATGCTATTGAAGAGCTAAGGGCTTGTATCCAAAAATTGCAGGGGGAAATTACTAACTTACATTCACAAGTATCTCAATTACAAGAAAAAGTGGGGGGAATGACCACATTTATCATATTAGGGTGTAAGAGTACTAATGATCACACTCAGAAGGGAACTAGCATCACTGATAGCACACAGAGTTTTAGTTTGGCTGGCCCCTTGTAGGGGTTGATAAAACAAGGTATACCACGCTCTGGGAAGACACACAGGGGGTCATTCTGACTTTGGCGGGCGGCGGAGGCCGCCCGCCAAAGTCCCGCCGGCAGAATACCGCTGCACGGTCAAAAGACCGCCGCGGTAATTCTGAGTTTCCCGCTGGGCTGGCGGGCGACCGCCAGAAGGCCGCCCGTCAGCCCAGCGGGAAACACCCTTCCATGAGGATGCCGGCTCCGAATGGAGCCGGCGGAGTGGAAGGGGTGTGACGGGTGCAGTTGCACCCATCGCGATTTTCAGTGTCTGCGTGGCAGACACTGAAAATCTTGGTGGGGCCCTGTTAGGGGGCCCCTGCAGTGCCCATGCCTTTGGCATGGGCACTGCAGGGCCCCCAGGGGCCCCACGACACCCGTTACCGCCAACCAGGTTCTGGCGGTCAAAACCGCCAGAACAAGGCTGGCGGTAAGGGGGTCGGTATCCCCATGGCGGCGCTGCTTGCAGCGCCGCCATGGAGGATTCCCTTGGGCAGCGGGAAACCGGCGGTACACCGCCGGTTTCCCGTATCTGACCGCGGCTGTACCGCTGCGGTCAGAATGCCATGGGAGCACCGCCAGCCTGTTGGCGGTGCTCCCGCGGTCGTTGGCCCTGGCGGTCCATGACCGCCAGGGTCAGAATGACCCCCACAATCTAAAGTGCACAGAATGAAGGGAATGTTTAAGGTAAGGGGAAGCGGTACATGACTAGGGGTGTTAGTGGTAATCATAGGCTGTGTATGTACTAGAATAGTATTCATAATCTCCCATTGAGTGATAAATATAATCAAAATATTTTTTCTGCTGGTGGGTAGAGGAGCATCAAGCAGCACCTTAGCCCTCAAGGTGTGGTTGTTAAAATGGGTGCTTCTGAGGGCACTGAGTCTATTTACATATTTGGTAGTCTCTCCTATGGAAGGCACTCAAACCTGGCTCTCACAAAAAGTGTGTATATGGTTACTGTTCCCAAATTGCCTAATAGATCGTTAGAAGGCAACAAGTCTCTCCAAAATAAGGTAATTGATTGGGTAAGGAGCTATAGACATTGCTTTTCTGTGATTAGGGACAACATTATTGAAGTGAAGTGTTGTGCAGTGCCAAAGTCACAGTTTGATTACATAGTAATTAATATGAGCCATGAGGAATATGCAGTAGGCCTTGCCAATTTAGATCTACACACTTGTCCACCTAACAGATCTTAAATTCAATTTAAAAATAAGTCTCCTAATGTGGAGTTGCCTAGGCTGTATAGTAGTCTTCCATCCCAGGTGGTTTAATCTAGTAGTCTTGACTGCTCCCACATGGTAAGGGGAGGATGAAGGTGCCCTTGATGGAGTTGATTGACTTATGATGGACAATCCCTGTTTTACTAATGGCCTCTTAGCCAAACTGGGGTTGGCCGGTAGTGGTAGGGGCTTGGGTGGGTCTGCTCCTAAGTCTGTTCTTATGTCGAGTATTAGTTTACCTACTCTCCTAAACACATTGGTATTGAATGGGGATATTTAACCTAGGTTGACAGGAGCTAATCAAATGAATGAAAGGGTATATCAATGTCTCCCTCAGGAACAAACTATAGAGGATAAAGATGGTAGTTTAAGATTTAGGTTGATCTCATGGAACATAGCTAGAATTAACTTGAAAGTTATTGATCCAGATTGGGGTAAATGTATACAGAGGTTCCATATTTGCCTGTTTCAAGAAACCTGGTCAATAAATCCTGTCCATAAATCTGGTTACATGAATTTTATCATTTAAGACTAGGCCATGGAAAAAAGGGCGCCCTTCGAGTGGCTTAATAATATGGGTGAAAAAATACTCTAGCATGTAAAATAAAAAATCTGGATTTTTATTCTAGGGATATCTTGGGTGTGGATATTACTATAAATAAGGGAAACTCAGAACTAAGATGAATTAATATTTATTATCACCCATCTAGCCCTTATTTTGACTCAGAGACTCTGTAAGCTCTATCTGCTAGGATGGTTCTAAGAACTTTCTGATTGTAGCGCATCACATGAACACTACTTTTGAACCTATCGTATTTATCCAAGAACTGATGTTGGATGGAGATGAGGAGAGGGTTATACCTAGTCTAACCATACCAGTGTTGGAAAAAAAGCTTGAAAGTTGCCCTACATTTATCATTAATCATTTTAAGAAATGGGCTGAGGGCTTGTAATAGAGGGAATATAATGGGTGAACCCTGACAGATAAAGGGGTGAATCAGACATTTAGGAGAGCTAGGTCTAGAAGCAGGATAGACTATGGGGCAGATTTGTGGAAAGTGGTGCTGCACTGAGTGCAGCACCACTTTCCCTGTGCCCCTTAGCACACCTCTACCTCCACCATGTGTGCGCCGTATTTATAATATGGCACACCATGGTGCAGGGTAGGGGGCAATAGCGTCATCTTTCATGACGCTCTTGATGTTCTTTGTAGGAGTAGCGCCAAAATATTGGTGCTACTCCTGCAGAGTACATAGGGCCCCACTCTAAAGAATGGAAGGCCCCTTTTAACATCTGCTCTTGAGCAGGCGTTAAAAGTGCTGTAAAAAATGACGTGAGGAAATCTATGAGATTTCCTTACGCCATTTTTTTGGCTTCCCTAACGGGGGAACGTCCCTTTTGCATACATTATGCCTGATGCAGGAATAATGTAGTGCAAAGGGATACAGAGTGCGGGGATTTTGGCCTCGTTGGGCCACATCAACGTCAGACTAAATGACATTAATGTGGCGCAAAATGGCACTAAGGGCCTATAAATAGTCCCCTCTATCCTTTAAGATATTGTTTAATGGCCTAGTCTGCATGACATGATAGTGAAGGAGTGAAGTGATAGTGATAAAAATTCCTTCATTTTGGAGCTAAAAAATGTAACCCTCTTATGTAACAAATGACGGTAGGGTAACATGGCCTCAATTAGAGATGACAAGGATGACCATGGCCAACTTTATTCTGTAGTTGAAAAAGTAATTTCTTTACTTAAGAACCCAGATTTAGATGGCCTGGTGGTTATGGGAACACTTGGGGGTCTGTTTAATACAATCAAGGATTATTTTTATAAACAGTACCCAATTTCACTGTAAAATGTAAAGTAGCTGAGTGGGTCAAGGAGGACTGCAAATGAGCTAAATGTAACTTAGTGCAGGCTGTGAGAGTGGGTGGCTGTACAAAAATAATGGAGGCAAGAAGAATGTATAAGGGAACCGAGGTGATTGCAAAAAAGAATGGGAGGTGGAGCAATGGCGGGATTTGGCCAAGGCAGCCTCATCAAAAGACCAGCAACTATTGTGGTACCTAAAGGTGTTTCCCATGTAATTTCCAAAGATGAGTCTTATATCATGCTAGAGGTTTGGTTAACCCACTTTACCAAACTGTATTCCACACGGCCTGACAGTCTAATGAACAATATGTGGGGTGCTAAGGTACATTAATTCAAGGCAATGAGAGTGGTCATCTGGTATTATTTACAAAGGAGGAGACCCTTAAAGCCCTTCTTAACATAAAAAAAATGTGAAAGCACTGGTATTAGACAGAATCCCTGGATATTCAGATATCTCAGAACCTTTAATCTGGGGTTTTATCAATAACAAGTTAGTAAATGTCATAGCTGGAGGGGAGGCGAAATCCCAGAGTTGTAGAGAGGAGATCATAAATTAGCTTTTGATTTGATCCCAATCTGTTGATTGCCCTTAGCAAGCTGGGTATGCCTAGGGGCTAAATGGACCTAGTAATTTTCCTGAATGTGATTATTATGCTAAATTAAGTTGAGATAAATATGGGAAACTGATCGATGGAATTGATGTCTCTGGTGAGGTGTGTCAGGAATGTGTGTTAGCCCTCATGTTGTTTACAATATATATGAATGAAATTGTAAATCTGCTTGAAGCCTGTGCTGGGGATTCCCTTAGATTGGCAGGACTACATATGATTACGCACGAGCTTTATTCGGCCATCAGGCCATCAAAGTAATACAATACAAGATAAAATAATCATCATAAAAGAACAAATACATATCCATCAATAACCAAATGTATAAAATAATAAAAATCAGTTCTGTCCAAGCTAAAACCAATAAGGTCATTATAGGTAAAAGTTACGTATACGCCATGCCTCTACTAAAAACTTGCTTACAGCATAAATTAACACACTTGAATTGTGACTTTTCAGAATTCTCAGAGCTAAAGCACATTTCCTTAACTTCAGTTCCCGACAAATGCTACAGATCCATTTAGACCTAGGAGTTAAATAAGCAGGACAGAAAAACATAAAGTGCTCTACTGTTTCCGGGGAATTGCAACACAGATGACAAATATCAGATGTTAAATTGGGTCCCCATCTGCTTGTCAAGGCCATTAATGGTAATGTTCCAAATCGGAATCTGGCATACAGTCCTTTGCCTAGAAGGTCAGGTATTTATATCTAAATATAATTCAAATTCTGGGTACCATTTAAAATCAATGAAAAGATTAGTTAAACGACCACAAGATTTGCGGGAGATATAATTATTCCGTACATAAAACCAGTAGGCCTCCTTCAGAACTTTAACATGGGATTTCTCAAGTTGATAGGGGTTCTCCCATAGATCTCTCAGTCCCAATGTGCAAAACCAGCTGGAAACATGTTTGATCCATGGTATAGAGGTAGAATTAGTACATTGTAACAATTCTAGAAGTGAGGACCTATATACGATCAATTCTGGGACTACCCATAGCCTTACCCAGTACAACAAAGGTCGTAATATGATTAAGTCAGCCATTCGTTTTAGGCCTAAGTCTAAAAATAAAGGAATTAATGGGGTGCTGGTGGGGCATGCACATAAAGCCCGAGCAAAGCTGTTCTCAATTTTGGTAATTCTACTACTATCTGCCATGCCCCAAATCTCTGCACCATTGGCAGCAGCACCCTGCGCCTTAGCCACATAGATCTTTATTGCTGGAGATACAGCTTTGGCAATCGTACTCCTATAAAGGTGCAATATGGATGCTGCCCGATGTTGCAAAAGCACAGCGCTCCCAATGGAGTGAATCTGTGAGCCTTACACCCAGGTAATCAATAGAGCTAACCTGGTCCAGAATATCACCATCTATCCTTATAGTGCATTTCTTCCGACGTCCGGAGCGGAGCACCATCAGTTTAGTTTTCTTCAGATTCAGCTCCAGGCCGGAATTTCCACAAAATAAATTTAATTTATCCACCAGAATTGGTAAACCCATCGGCGTTTTTGAAATAAGTAAGGAGTCATCTGCAAAGAGGAGAATAGGGATTTTCTGGTTGACTAAAGTGGGGGCATCGTTCTGACATGACCTTAATTCTTGCACCACCTCATTAATAAATAGGGAAAACAAGAGTGGTGCTAACACACATCCTTGTCGGACGGCTCTTTTAATAGGGAATTTATTAGTCAATTCACTGTGTTTGCCCCACCTCACTTGCGCATATGTATCTTCATGCATGCGTTTCAATAAAATAATTGTATGAGCTGGAATCCCTATTCTATATAGCACTTCCCAAAGTTTTCCCTAGGGACCAAGTCAAAGGCGGAACGTAAGTCAACAAAGGCAACATATAAGGGTTGCTTTGCCAGAACCACATATTTCCAGTGTAACACAGCCAACCTAAAGGTCTGATCTACTGTGCTTATTTTAGGCCGGAACCCCGCCTGTAACAGTGAAAGAATCTGCTGCTCCGTGACCCAACTCGATAGTCTATCTAAAAGTTGTTTCGCAAACTTTTTTTGCAGATTATCGATTAAACTGACCGGTCAATAGTTGGTTGGAAGATTTGGGTTACCCTTTTTATAGATGGGGATAATTTC
Organism: Pleurodeles waltl; assembly: GCF_031143425.1. NCBI lineage: Eukaryota > Metazoa > Chordata > Amphibia > Caudata > Salamandridae > Pleurodeles > Pleurodeles waltl. Next base: position 136,181,690 of record NC_090439.1, on the reverse strand, counting down.
GGCACCCTTCCATGTTTCGGGAATCTGTCCTCCTTTTGTAATTTTATTTGACAATAAGTTAATATACCAGGTCCATATAAGTGGTTCAGATTTATATAGATCGCCTGGGATTTTCTCTGGTCCTGGGGCTTTGCCAGATTTCAAAGAGTTAATAGCATCAGCAGTTTCTTCTAGGGTGAAATAAATATAACTCTCAGGGTCATTTGATAAAGTGGATGGGTCAGAACCCACATTTTCACAGTCAAAGACCACAGAGGAAGTAGTATCCTCATAAAGAAGAGAAAAATGGTCCACCCAACATTCCGGTTGAATATGATTCCTTATATTAGATCTGTCCCCTCTCTCATGTTTAGTCAACAGTTCCCAAAAAAGCTTATTATTATTCATTTTTGAAGCATCCAACAGCTTCTGCCAAGTAGAGTCTTCCCAAGATTTCTTTGAGTGTAAAATTGTATTTTTATATATACATCTTGCTTGTTTGATCACCCCCGGAGTCCCAACCTTTAAGGCCTTTTTTAGACCAGACTTGGCCCTCATACATAAATCGTTAAACCATCTGCTGTTGATCGAGGCCCTGCTTTGCGGGCTTACCTTAGTCTTTTTGTAAAAAATACTTTGGAGTTTAAGCATCATGTCTGCATGAATATCAAGAAGTGGAATGGCCTCAGGGTCAAAATCTTCATAAGCTGACAAATTGTCAGAAAACATCAAGTAAATTTTGCGTAACAGATAAGGATTCGACATCACTTTTGGCCAGCCTACCTTTGTATAAGCATTATTAAAAATAGGGGGAGGGACCATTGTAAATTGCAAGTTCGAAGTTCTACCAAAGATGTTCCCAGAGAGGGTGAGTAACAGGGGAAAATGACAGTGACAACATATACCTGCCCTATTATTTGCATATGATGCAGATCTTATTTCCAAGACCCTGATGGGACTGCAAAACAATTTTAAAAGATTTACTAAAGCATATGAAAAGTTTTATTAAGTTACGGCTCACTGGCTTACTTTCCCTGGTTCACTGGTTAATGGTTTTCTTGCTATTAAATGTGACTTAGTATATACAAATTGTATTGACCATATTGAACCTGCACATGCTAGAAATTTGTATCTAACATTTTAGTATGGGATTCCACCTGTGAATGGCCTAAAAGCAAAATGGAAACCAAATGTGGCAATAAAAGCTTGTCCTACATGTAATATTTCCTATGGAATTTTGCACCATTTTTTGTTTTTATCCGGCTTACAAGAAAATATGATCAGGTGGATTGTTCCAATTTGTATGTTTATCAGTCCCTTACCTTATAGAGGCTACCAATATTTTTATATCTGATACAATAGAATAGCTTGTATTTATGATTTCCTGATATTTAATGTATGTTTGGCGCATTTGTTCTATATCACTTGATGCAACCTGAATACTTGCTAATTAATTACTTAGGCAGATATTATTATTTGTTCATTAATTATGGTGTTGTATGCTAAGCTAGTTGTGCTTTTAATGATGGATCTTGTTTAGATCAGCTGTATTTTATATAAATAAAAAAATAGGAAGCACCATGAAGGAAACCTAATTATTAGGAGGGAACACAGTCTAATCAGTATTGTGAATGATGGTTCAGTTTAAAAAACGTTTACGTGAATATGCTTTATGAACTAGATATGTGCATAATGAATTACTCTTGCTTAGCTGGTGAAGTTTTGTGTACAAAACTAACACATGGCTTATGTGTAGGACTCAGACTTGAGACAACTACACTTGTCCAGTAACTTGATTTGCCTTGAGAATGAAATGTCACTGGAGACGTTTCAGCCAAACATGATTATGAAGCTGCCAAGCTTCAACAGGTATGGACCTGTGGAGCTGGTTGGACTATTCTCTAGGCAGGGGAAGGTGTTTCTAGCTTGTGCCTAGAGACCTGGGCCAGGGGATCAGTTCCCAGACATCAACTCAGGAATCACAGACATCTCACTGGGGCTTCTTGAAGCTGATCACCCTGGGCGAGCATTAGAATCCTTCTTAAATTGATACTATCCTACCATGGGTAGGTAAGAAGGCCCTGGCTAATGCCTGGACCCTGGCCTCATGAACTAGGCCCCAGACACTACACTGATTTAATCAAGCTTCTACTGAGGTCTTGTCTCAGTTCAAGGCTTCAGAGGAACACTGGACTCCTTTTTGGGACGGTGGCAATCTGTGTTGAGCAGGCAAAGTGGCTCTGGCCAGAGTCTGAAGACACAGTTCTGGGTCCCAGATCTCCGACGTCCATGCTTTCTTCATGAACCTCAAACTGGGACTTTTTTGGGCAAGTAACACCCTCTTTCATCAGAGGACTACTGCCTCAGTCTGTCAACCAGAGTAACTTGGGGTGATTTACTACTCTCTGGAGCCCAGCCCTTGGTAAACAAGTGTCATTATTGGAAATAATGATTAGTCATGTTTATTATCAGATTACAATTCACTCCACCAACAAAGAGCAGCCATGCCAAGCCACCCATAGAAATAGAAAGGAACACTCAACACATAAATTCATTCTTTGTCCAGGTTGTTGGAAATGGCCCTCTCTGCAGGGTCTCCCCAAACGTTATGCCTTTCTCCTCCTTTTTTGTTGTTGTAGTTTTGCTCTGTTGGCCTTAGGACACTGTGCACTTTACCACTGTTAACCAGTGCTAAAGTGCATGTGCTTAGTCCCCTAAACATGATTTGATTGGTATACACCTGATTGGTGTACTTAATTCACATGTAAATCCCTTGTAGATTGGTATACCTTATACCCAGGTCTTATTAAATGCTGCCAGTGGGCCTGCAACTCTTATTGTGCCACCGCTTGAGTAGTAGCTAAAAACCTTGTCCAGGCCTGCCATTGCAACCTCAACTTGGCATTTAAAACTCCTTGTCAAGCCTTAAACTCCCTTTTTATTGCATCTACGTCACCCCTAAGAAAGGCCCTAGGTAGCCCATAGGGCAGGGTTCTGTGTAATTAACTGGTACAACATGTACTTTAGTTTTGCATGTCCTAGTAGTGAAAAACTGCCAGGTTCATTTTTCACAACTGTGAGGCTAGCCCTCCAATGGGATAACATTAAGGATTCCTTGTCATATTTTACACACTGTAATTCCTAAACCATAGGTGGTAGATGTGTCATGCTTGGTGTCTATGAATTTGTAATGATAAACCCTCTTTGATTATAAAATCAGATTTATCATTTCAATTTTGAAAATGCCACTTTTACAAAGTTGCACTTTCCAAGCTTAGGTCATATGACTGGGATTAACTGACAGATGAGACTTTGTGAATTCACCCCAGACAGTCTCATAATAGTGGGATTAGCAGAGAGAATAGGCCATGAAATGACATGGGATGGAGCTAAGCACAGCCCCACTTACATCTGAATAGGAGGAGCTCTTCTGCTGCACAATAGGGTCAATGGCTCTGTATTGTCAGTGCAGCCAGCTAGGAGCCAGAAAAGGGGAGACAGAAACTCCTGGAGCTTCGGAGAACCCTTCTGGAAACTTCTCCCAGCTTCTTGGAGCAGAGCAACAGGATATAATAATAGGGCTCTCAGACCCAATTTTCAGTTCACTACTGGACCTGAAAAAGGGCTCTCAGAGGGCTGCCTGCTGCTGTGATTTGCTGTACACTCTACCACACTGCTGCTGTACCTGGAAGGACTGCTTTGCTGCCCGGAACCTGCCTTGAACCTTCGGAGATCAGTCTTGCTCTGGAGGCCTGCATCTTCACCTGCACCCATGACTTCTAGAAGTGACTCCAAGGCCTAGTTTTGCTGGCCCCCTGTTCCGAGCCACTGGGACACAACAGGCTCCTATCATCTTAAACCTGTTCACGGGAGCACCCTGAGTGAGTCTTGAACCCCCAAGAGCTCTTTATCTACTCCTGGACCCTTGGTTGTCTTGCTAAAAGTGCCTCAATGCCCATTTCCTAAAACTGAGGACTTTCTGTTTTGAACCTTAAACTTTAAAAATCCCAAACTCTATTAATTGGATTTTGATGGTTTTAGTGTCAAATACTTTAATACCATTGTCTCTATTTGCCAAAATTGGTTTGGAATTTCTCTTGTGTTGTGTTTTTACTTTAACACTGTTTGTATGCTGCATAAGTACTTTACATATTGCCTCTGAGTTTAGCCTGACAGATGTTTGTGCCAAGTTACCCAAGGTTAAAAAAGTGACTTTTTGAGGTTCACACTGCAAGGAATTGTAGCTGCTCCTTGACCAAGGCTCATACCCCAATCAACTAAGAACCCCATTTCTCATACAGGCCAGGTGAGGTTTCATTTTTTAATCAAATTAGCGAACAAAGACACAGGCTTCTCTGCTGGTGGTGCCTTTCTGCTAGTTCCTTTTCAATTTAGCTTTGGAGACATACTTCCAGAAACCAAAGATTTGGGTTTCCCAGAAGCTGTTCTGTGGGTCAGTGGAATAATTCTCCCAGATTTCTAGTTAGCATTGTTTATAACTCTTTTTTTAAATGTTCTTATGTCCTCATAGTGAATTCAGAAAGGCTAAGGGGACAATGGGGTTTGGGGCCAGAGGGGGAATCCCCACAAGAAGGGATCCCCCCGGACCACCCTTACAGCTCACAAGCCACACAAAACCAAAACAAGCTTCTTTCTGTAGCGTCTGTCGGCGACTGGGCCAGCACTCAAACTCAGCATGTTTGCAAAGAGCGGAATTGTGAGAACTCCTAATCATTGGACACCATCAGTCTATGACATGGCCTTAGGGGCCTACCTCTGTGAGTTGCTCCAGTTTCCCAAAGAAGAGAGAACCCATTTCAGACATAGCTCCAGGCGAGCCAAAAGAATCAATACAAACAATAGTGACCTTTGATGGTTGTGAATTTTTTTACTCTGTCCTTCACCAATAATCACCCCAAAAATTATCAGAGGAAGGCTTACCTTTGCCTCTGGACCAACCATATCCATAAGCACCTTACCCACATCTTGTCAGAATTGGTGGAGCATGGCACACTGCCAAAACATATGGAGATCATCCGCCTTCTCTTTGTCACATCTGGGACAGTTCTTTGCATGTTTCCCTAAGTCTGTCAACTTCTCCAGTGTCCAATGAGCCCTATGCCTCCTAAGGAAGGACAAGGGAAGAACATTTGGGAAAAGAAACTGCTTCAGAGGCTCATCCATCGTAAAGAGTTTGCTCTAAGATACTGGATGTTAATAGAGGTTGGGGAAGAGATTCCTGTCTTGCTGGTAAAAAGAAATGGGGAGAGCACCTGCTATCACTGAACGTCACCCCCCTCTGGCAAGTATCAATATCTATGCTTTGGGCAACAGTCAAATCTGTTTCCTTAAAGAAGAATCATTTGTTCACATTGCGTGGTCTCTAATTGTCTTCAAAACTCCAACTTTCATCTTTAGCAGCAATTTATTATATTGCCCTTGGCCATCGCTCTTAATTATGTCCTCAGCTCCAAACACCAATAAAATAGAACAAAAGTCCTATTCTACTACTCCTAGTTCAAGTATTTTGGTGATAGACCTGCTTTTAACACCCTACTATTTAAAAAAAAAAACAATTCAGGCCCACACAGCATGAAGTCAGAAGCATCAAACAGGCATCAAGCGGCAGGCACTGGGATAAGAGTAGCTTGTCTCACAGTAATTGGTCAGCTAGATCCAACTATGAACATTATAACTGCAGCAACTTTGAGATAACTTATTGTAGCTGGAAATTTGTGGCTGCTGGCACCTGAACTATTGATAAAATAAATTGTACTCCATTATCTATAGTAACCACTTGAGGAATTCCTTCTTCCATGCACACTTATTTTGGAAACTTCACAATACACCCCATACTTACATGTTCCACACTCATCACCACAAACCACTTACTATGGTAGTCAATAATGACTTCCAAGATTCAATCATGTCTCCCACGTTTTTCCACAAGACCAATAAAATCCATTGCCAAATGTTCCCAAGGTTTTGCAGGCAGTTTCTTGCAACTCAGAGGTGGTTCTCAACTTATCTTACTTTTATCTCTATAGCCACACACTCTGCAGTCGCTCACATTTTTTCTTCCTTTCTATCCATTCCTGGCCACCAGAAAAATGGCTGCAACCTCCTTTTAGTCATACATCTTCCCAGATGTCCTTCATGACTCATTTCAGTAAACCTTGCCCTCAAATTACCTGGCAGAACAATACAAATACATCTTATTATCTTAGACCAACAAATACTCAATTTATCCTTGACCACACTACATGGTTTAATTCCTTCACTTTCTCCTGATTTCTGGTTCCAACTGCCACTTATAAGGCACTCTAACTCTCCATAAGCTTCATACTCTGCCACAGCTTGTTGCAAATCATCTTTTGCCAGTGCAAATTCACCCACATCTCAAATATTCACCACTTCCAGCTCTTTTTCTTCTTCAATATACAGCCTATCATCCAACAGCGTTCCCAATAGGAAATCTGCCACAATATTTTTATTTAATTTGCCATAATCTACTACAAAATTGAAATCCATCACTGATAATAACCATCTTGTTATTCTTGAAGCCACACCACCTTCTAATCGTTTTTCACATTTAAATATGTGAAGCAGTGGTTTATGGTCATTTCTCACAATAAAGGGTTTACCTCACAAGTAGTACTTAAAATGAGTTATCACCCAGATAACTTACACTCAGCCAATACAATTTCTTTGAGTTTAGTCTAGCTTTCCAGGGGTGGAGGTCACAAGTTGATAGATGTCCGTCCCCTGCACGGTCACTCATCGCCAAATTATGTAATAACTTACACAAGGCCTGTATAATTTCAATCTTCTTTATTCCTTTCAAGTAATTGTAAACTCCAGCTGGCTGACGGCAAACAAACTGCCAGAACCTGGAATTCCCAGTGCCCTGCAATTCTACTTTACATCATAGATAAAAACATTCCTACAAGTATCTCTACAACTACCACAGTTACCCAAGCAACAGGTGGAGTGATTAAGGGAACAATAACTGATCTAAAGAACCATTTGCCGTTCTCAATGTGATGACCATGTATACTTATACATGTAAGGTATAATCTTTGAGACAGGCATATGCTACTGGCAGGATCAGTCAGGCAGCCACACCTTCTGGAAGAGAAAGAAGGCATGTGCCCATCCCAGGCCCACCTTCAAACCCTCAAGAATCTGCGGGCCCCTGCTAAATACAGGGATAGTGTGGGCAGGATCTTCCCAAAGCACTGGAATCCCAGCCGGCTCTGCAAGAATGGAAGGAAAAGGTGGACAAATGAGCAGCCTGATCAAGAATTCATGGGTAGGACATCAGCATTTGCACCATGGAGCAGTCATTCCAAGCTACTGTTAAAAATGGGCTAAGTGAAGAAAGGGCAATGGTGTAGTGTACAGACAGCCAGGCAGTATCCAAAGCAAACACGCAATGCAACTTAATCCATAATTTTTAGTCCACTGGGGGGGGGGCAAACTGCTGGGATGCTTAGGCTTCACTATGCAGGGTGGGACCGTGGGATAAAAGAGCCTCCCTGAAATGCAAACTCTCACGTTGAATGGTCTATGTCTGATGTCTGGAAAGGCAAGGTAGAGGAAGGGTTCATGAGACAGGATTGGAAGGTGTTAGGTTCCACAGTCCCTTGAAAGTAGTACCTTCTAAAAGTCCACATTCCAGCCCCACCAGCTGTCCAGTTCAACTCCCACTTTATGAATGGCCAGATGAGGGGAGGAGAATTAGGGAGGGTACAGTGGTGAACAAGATCTGTAGTGAGCTGGTAGTCTTAATCAGATTGTCCAATTTTCTGAACACAATTCGATTTCACAATTGTGTGTATTGGGGAATCCCAATCCTTACCTGTAAGTAATTCATTTGGTTTGGTGTGTGATCAATCCTGAAGTTAATATAGTGCTGTAAGAAACTGGGGCCCATATTTATACTTTTTTAGCGCCGCCTTTCCGCAACTTTTTGATGCAAAAACGGTGCAAACTTACAAAATACAATTGTATTTTGTGAGTTTGCGATGATTTTGCATCAAAAAAAGATGCAAATGCGGCGCTAAATAAGTACAGATATGGGTCTGGGTTACTAGTTGAGCTGGGTAAAACCCTACTCAAGCAGCAACCACAATTCTTGTGAGGGTGAAGTCACAAGCAAACCACAACTTAACCTGTTACTAACGCTCTGATAGCTTGGCACAGAGCAAGCACGCTTAATTTAGAGGCAATATGTGAAGTATTTTGCAGCACTTCAAAAAGTATTAAAGGGAAAACACAACACAAGAAAAATCCCAATTTAGAAAAATTGAGTCAATTTTAAGAAGTAAATCACAACTAAACTTCAATGAGTAGAGCCAGAGATATTCAAGTTTAAAGATTTTCAGTGAAAATAGTACCAAAAAGTACAAAGTTCCAACTGTGTTTGTCGGGTCCCGTCGGACCAGGACAAAGTACTAAGGTTAGGCCTACATCTATGGAGCACGAGCTGGCTGCAGTGACCTATGTAGTCCATTGAACACAATACCTTACCATGATTACGAATGGATGCAGAGTCTCATATTGAGGTTGTGTCATGCAGCAGAGGTGATGAGAAGTCCAAGGGAGGAGATATATTTCACAGCTGAGGTTCCAGAGAGCTGTGATGTTATGTCCTAGTAGGGCAATACATTGTACAGAAGTGGTTCCAATGGGCTCAGTTTGGCAAAGCAGTGACCTTGCAGAAAGACAGGAGAATCATTGCACAGTGGTGGTTCCAATGGGTTGCAGTGGGTGATGCAGAAACCTTGAATTTGGGAAGATTTTGCAAAAGAGGTGATACGTTGGTTTAAGGGTGAAGCAGTGATGTGCCAGTTCTGCTGAATTCACAGAAGGTCTCACAGAGCACCTTCAGGCCCACTTCCATTGGTCCTGGACTGGAGTGGCACCCCGTGGGAGGGTAGGATTCACAGAGGGTAGAGTGCAGGTATTGCATTCAAGGTTGTTGGAAGCCTGTTCCAGCCTTCAGGCTTCTGATAAGCATGCCAGCCAACTAGTCCTTGGAGTCACTCTGTGGTCCTGAGTTTAGTGATGCAGTTCCAGTCCTTCGCACCCATGCAACGGGGCAGCAGGGCATCAATCCTTTTAGGGCAGAAGTCCACAGAGTGGCAGTTTTTTCAGCAGCACAGTGGTCCTTCCTGGCAGAGTCCCCAGGTCCAGCAAGCTACTGAAGAGTTGGGGTCTGAGGTCCAATATTTATACCTGGTACCACTTTGAAGTAGAGGAGGCTTCTAGTGGTTTTCACCCCTCTGAGGTGTCAGACATCCACTTCCTCCCTGTCCTGGCATCAGCTTGTTGGGGTCACAAAAGACTAGTGTCAAACCCTTTGTGGAAGTGCTCAGACAGAGCCCTTGTGATGTGCAAGTGTGGTAGGCAACAGCTCTGCCCCCTCATTCATTCAGAGTGGGTGGTCCATCCTGCCAAAATCTATCTTCCCTATGTCTCAGTGTCTGGGAGCAATACCCAAAGACCACCTGGCAGCTACACCTAGTCATGTGAAAGTGCCATTTTCAGAATAGTGACTAAAACTCCAACTTTGCCATTAAAAATGGCTTTTATATTTCTTTGGACACCAAACTCAACCTTCGATCTGCTCCTAATTGAAAGTGCAGCTATGTCATGCAAGCAGTGTCCCCCAGAGGCTTCTAAATGCCACAGCTACAAACTCCTACACAAATGCAATGGGAGTCAACTTGAAGAACACTAAAATCAGGATCCAAGGTAAACCATCAGCGAGCCTCCATCAGTGGCACTTGGAAAAGTACAAAAGAGAGATGGTTTCAGAATCAAAGTATTTTGGTGTTCTACCCAGGGTGCCAGGAGGCAGCACTTGTTAATCACATACACTGTGACTCCTTAGGTACTTTTATAGCATGACTGGGCCCCTTTGTTGGAGCTAATTGAGGTCCTTTGACGCTAAGAGTATTTGGTATTTTTTCTCTTAAGGCTGTGTTGTGGAGTCTATCTTTGGTCCCCTACTGAAACTTGAACACTGACAGTGAAGTGTTGATCTGTGTCTGTTTTCCATCATCCTATGCTCTTCCTCCTTTAAACCTTGCTTGCTCTTCGCTTGAGTGGTTAGAGCCTGAGACAGACAACTAGGAGGCTCATTCAAAATGATACAAAGTATGCTAAAATATCCTGGGACACTAATATGTGGTGTAATATTTTGGCAGCAGTGCACTTTTTGGCATGTAATTTCCCACAGCCCTACATCTAAGATGAAGCCAGAATCTCTTATAACAAAACAGGAATGGGCATCACATTTTGAAACACTATATATCGGTCGCTCTCATCCCACCCTTCCAGAAGCCCCTATTAAGTATTTTCTCAGTTGGTAGCTACTTTTAATCCAATCCGTATCAAGCACATCGCCCATCATGCTGAGAGTTTTTTTTTCATAACAGAAGATAAACTTGTCATTAATTCACAGAATTCTGGTAAAGCTCCCAGGCTGGATCCAATATTGGTAGATCTTTTTACCTTTGAACTGATATTCGGGCCCCTTATTTTACTGTGGTGGCATACGCATTAATGGCAGAAGCTGATATACTTCTATCATGGAAGGGTGCTGAAGTCATTCCCATATATAAGAAAGGACCTAAAGCTGACCCTGCGAACTATTGGTCAATTATCCTGTTAGACAGTGCACATTCAGAAATTAAACTGTGTTCTTGAATGAAATAAACTTGAAATTATCGGTGAGGTAAGCCTCACAGGAGTGGAAAAAATATTAAAGAGATTTTCACTACAAGGGCACGTAAAACTTAGAAGTACAAGTCCAACCATTTTAATACAGTGCACTCTGGCCACTGGACAGTATAGGGCCTACCCTAGGTGTGATTTCTATGTATTAAAAAGGAAGGGTAGGGCCTGGAAAGAGGTTTAAAGTTTGAGGGTGAAATTGCAGTTCAAAACTGTACCACATGCTGCAATGGCAGGCCTGAGACATGTTTAAAGGGCTACTTAAGTGGATGGCACAATGAGTGCTGCAGGCCCACTAGTAGCATATAATTTAATTTTAATTTAATTTAGACTGATGGCAATAGTAAATATGGTGCTTTTAGTGTCCAACGCCTTCCCCAAAATGGTTTTTGTTGAATTTTGAATAGTAAATTGAACCCCTTTAGACTGCAACAGCTTCCCCAAAATGGTGTGGCTTGGGGCTGGAATAGTGAATGTTACCATATTTAGTCAAATACATTCCCAGAAAGGTATGTAGTTTGTACTTTTGTACAGTGTGTACCTTTTGAAATAATAATCATTACATATCAAGGTTTTTTACACAATTGTTGTTTGTGGTCTTTATGTATTTTATTTAATGTACATTTTTAGTTTATTTTAAATACATACTTTTTTGCAAAGAAGAAAGATCACATATTACTGTGGTACAATATTTTCATGTAAGCATTTGTACTAGTATGTTATCGTACGCATAGTTATGAGTTGTAATTTGCTTGTGGAGTTGTAATGTTTTCTTTGTATTTAATGTGGGATGTATGTATTGGGGGAGGGGGCTACGTTACATTTTTTTTACAAGTTAAGAAGCCTAAGTGGAATTTTTCCAGCTATTTGTAATGCTTTTTTTCAACAAAGGAAAATAATTTGGTTTATTTAAACCAACATTATTTTTTTCATTTCCTTTGAGTTTCTGGATCTCCTACTGTGGATTTTTTTTTATTTTTTTTTACTGAAATAAGATGACTGTGGACAACTTAGGGGGATTTAATTTGGGCATTTCACCTTTTCATTTTTTAGGGTTTCTTACCTGTGCTTCCTGGTCTAAACAGGGGTGGCACATCCTGTGTGCAGAGTCTTTCCCTGCATGGGTACCTTTCAATGGTTACTCCACACACAGAGCTGAAAATCACAAATCTTTATTCCTCTGCATGTACCTTTGAACCCCAACATTGTAAACCAAGGTTTCAATACATTCTATTCTAGCGATTATATCACACTGGTACGGAGTCCATTAGGAGCCAGAAAGTTTCCATCCTAAAATATGCAAAACACCACATCAACCCTCTGTAAAATGAAAACTTATGAATTTGTAGAAAATCAGTAAACATCACACATATATATAGAAACATGTACAACTATGGGCCTCATTCTGACTTTGGCGGGCGGCGGAGGCCGCCCGCCAAAGTACCGCCGTCAGAATACCGATGCGCGGTCAAAAGACCGCCGCAGTAATTTTGAGTTTCCCGCTGGGCTGGCGGGCGACCGCCAGAAGGCCGCCCGCCAGCCCAGCGGGAAACCCCCTTCCATGAGGATGCTGGCTCCGAATGGCGGAGTGGGAAGGGTGCGACGGGTGCAGACACTGAAAATCTTGGTGGGGCCCTGTTAGTGCAGCGCCGCCATGGAGGATTCCTCAGGCCAGGGGAAAACCGGTTTCCCTTTTCTGACCGCAGCTTTACCGCCGCGGTCAGAATAGGCCTGGATGCACTGCCAGCCTGTTGGCGGTGCATCCACGGTCCCCGGCCCTGGCGGTCCATGACCGCCAGGGTCAGAATGACCCCCTATATCTCTTCAATCAATCTTTGTGGTGCTTTGATCATACAAACCATTTTGGTTACTGGAAGCTGGAAGCTTCCTGTGAAGCAGAAACATGTTAGCAAACGGGGAGATGCTTGGGTCATCATACCCAGTAAAATCCCCTAACATACATTTCAGGATTTTTTATTCATGCCTAAGGTACCGTTTGATAAAGTATTTCTGTATGGTTTACCTTGAGACATGTATAATAGTTTTTAACTTGATCCATAGAACGTTACCCAGAAGAAGTATATTCTAAGCACTCCCTCACCTATATCTCAAGGTCAAGTCTGACCTGGCATTACTATCTTACCAAGGTAGGATGAGGTGGAAAATGGTGAAGCATGCTACATCATGCAGGGGAGACCACCTCATCCAATATTTTATATGCTCTTATGAGAGAACAGAGGGACCGACCCGCCACGGCAACTCTAGCCAGCTTGCCTCAACTGTGACCCGACCTGATTTGCAGGTTCGTCCCGGTGAAGAAATTCTCCAAAAAAAGAGACTAAGGGGGTCATTACGACCTCGGAGGTCTTTTTGCAAGACCGCCGAGGGACCGCCGTGCGGAAGACCGCCTGTGCAGGCGGTTTGCCGCTCGGCGTATTATGACTGTTGGCTGCTCTCTGTCGTTATTCCAACGGAGAGCCGCCAACAGCCATACTTGCAGGCGGCGGGGAAGTGGAGGTTGCTCCACCTCCGCCGTCACGCCAACAGAACACCGCCTAGTGAATCACGTCGGTGTTCTGTTGGCGGTGTGGTGTCGGCGGAGCTGCCCCCATGGCTCCCGTCCCCTACCGGAGGATCGACGGACCAGGTAAGTCAATCGTCCATTAGGGGAGGGGGTGGGGGGGTGTTGTGTGTTGCATGGGGTGTGCGTGTGTGTATGTAGAGGGGGTGTGTGGGTGCGTGTATGCTTGCGGGGGTGTTGTGTGTATGAGAATGAGTGCGTGTATGGCTGTGGGTATGGCTGTATGGATGTGTGCATGTATGTTTGAATGTGGGTATGCGTGTCTGACTGTGTGTGTGGATGTAGGCATGTATGTTGGGGTGTGTGCGTGTGTGTGTTGGTGGTCCCTGCATGCATGTCGGGTGTGTGTGAGTAATGTTATGTTGGGTGTCGGGGTGGGGAGGGGGGCCCTGCCACCTTTGAGGGGTGGTGGGGGGTGTAGGTGAGGGAGTCGGGGTGGGGGAGACCCCTATCAGTGCCAGGGATGGAATTCCCTGGCACTGATAGTGCTTACCGCCATGGATTTCATGGCGGTTGAAACCGATGGAAATCCACGGCAGTAAGCCGGGTCCAAGTACCGCTGGTGGTATACTGACGGCCACCGGGCTGGAGACCCAGCCATCCCAGTTCTCCGCCATCCGCCAGGGTTGTAATGACCCCCTAAGTCCGAACGTACAAAGTTGACCGGGACCTCCCAGTCAGCGTATCTGAGGAGGGCTCCAAGGACGTCAGATCAAGATCCAGGTTTACCCCGGTCGAAGGATTTTCAACTCGAAAAAACGACTACGTGCGAAGGTAAAAATCTCCACCGAGGATTCCCGAGACGCGTATCTGGAGAAGGGTTCCAGGAGGTCGAATTGGACTGGCAGGTTCGTCCCGCTGAAGAAAATCTTCAGAAAAAGGACTAAATGCGAAGGTAAACTTTTGACCGAGGCCTCCCACGGGCTGGAGCCGAGCTGGGCTCCATCGCGGTCGGCCTTAAACTTTTACTTTGCCCCGGTCGAGGTGCAAGCAGATGACCCGATTGGCGCTTTTTGTATCTAGACGCTAAAGAACAATAATTCTTTAAAAAATCATATCTCCGGTTCCCCTTATCCGATTCTATTCGTTTTTATGTCATTTTAAAGATAAAAATATTCTCTATTATTTTTATTGGTTTTGGATTTTTAAACTGTTTGCTATGTTTTATTGAATTACTGTTTTGTGATATTTGAATGCTTTACACTCTGTCTCATCGGTTAAGCCTTGTCGCTCGTTGCCAAGCTACCAAGGGTTGAGCTGGGTTTAATTTACTGAGACCTAACTGGACCTAAGTGGAGGTTAATGGCCTATTGCTAAGTGTAGGTACCTACCTGCCCTTACCAATAACCCATTTTCCAACAGCTCTTAATAAGACTACCTAGGTAACCAGTCAACATTCATGGGTAGGTAGCAATGTACACCTCTCCATCTCAAATATGATCAAGTCATCTTTTAGGTATTGATTCAAATATTAATATACATAAGAAAAGAGACTTTAGTAATGTATATTTAAATTTGAGTTTTCAAGTGACATCTGGTTAGATTACAATTCTTTGAATTTTTAAACTTACTTGTGAAGATGTCTTGTTATTTGTTTGGTGTCTTCCGTTTGGCTTTTCTTCATGCAGTCCATCAGTGTGAATTTCTTCCAGTTGTTACGTTTTTCATTGAGTTTTTATGCTCTTTTTATAGTGTTCACTTAAGGTTTTTTTTTTTTTTGTTTATTTTATCGTAAATTTTATTGGATGGTTTGTGTGATGTTTGAATTTGCTTACATTACCTACCTTTTTTGTTTATGCTAATTTGTTTTTCTGTGCATTTGTTGTATTGGTAATACATTTTTATTATTATTATATTATTATTTTTAATACATTTTGTAAAACTTATTTTACTGTAATAATGTTTTAATGTGTTTATTTTTAATAGTAACTGTATAGTGAATATATATAAGGTAATATATGAATAATTTTACGTTTATTGCTTTCATGTATCAATCAATCAATCAGTGTTTGTTAAGCAAAACTACTCACCCTTGAGGGTCTCAAGGCCCTGGGGGGGGTGCTTGGAGCATCCATCAGTGACGTGGTTCTTCAAATAGCAATGTCTTCTAATAGCCATATTATTTGTATACTTTTCCCAGGTATTGTGTGTTACAAGGATACAACCACTGATTCTTAAGGATTGAAACTCTTTTTACCCTTTAAAAGGTGATATCTTGACTTGTGCATATTGGATTTTTGCTGTTTGATCTTATTTTATTCAGATACATTTTATCTATTTTCCTAAAATGATGTGCAGTATTTTTGTGGTGTTTTCAATGTGTTACTGTATGAGTTATTGCACAAATATGTTACACATTGCCTTCTAAATTAGGCCTGCCTGTCTGGTGCATAGCTACCAGTGGGTGAGCACAGGATAATTTGGATTGTGTTGTGACTTACCGTGACTATGATTGGTCCCTACTTGGACAACGGTGTATACTTTTCTTCTTCTGCAAGCTTTCCCTGCTTTACAATTTTAACCAGTCCTATGCATCATGTCTCTGGCTGGGTTCACAAGTGAAGCTGAGGTGTTTGACCTGACTAAGGTGGAGGATTACACTGTCTACCAGCTGAAGGGCTTTTACAAAGATATGGGGGTACTTGCCAATGGAGCTTCAAAGAGGGGAGCGTTTCACAAGGCACTGAGGGCCTGGGCTGAGTCTCGCACCCAAGAGAATGACGAGTTTGGGAACAAGAGAATGGCTCTCCTGAGGAGCTGCCAACAGCAGTGGGGGATGCCGCGCCTGGATTTGTGCCCCCTGCGAGACCAGGAAACAGTGTCTCAAGTCACAACCTGACCGCAGAGAAAAGGAGAGAGGAGTGAGAATTCAGAATGCTTTCAGGAAGCTTAAAAATGTATACAGAGAAGAGGAAGGCTGACAGAGAAGCTGAGAGAGCCCTGGCAGAAAATAAATTACTTTTGGATCATTAACTGAATCAAAAAGAGCTGGACCTCAAGCCTAGGCAGTCTAGGTCCAGCAGTGATGGAGGCAGCATACGTGCAGGACCTGATGGAGACAAGAAGGTTTGTATACCCAAGGATTTGTGCCCGTTATGTGGTAGGAGATGACATTGACACTTGATTTTCTGGTTATGAAGTTGCACTGAGAGCACATGGGGTTCCTGAAAAGCACTGGGGGCAGGTCTATTAAAACACATGCCTACACTTGGAAGGGGCACACTTCTGACATTAGAGGTTGGGGACCAGAAAAAGTACACTCCCAAGAAAGCCATTTTGATTGCCAAATTTGGACTGACACTGGAGAAGTAAACCAAAGTTCAATTGGCAGTAACAAGTTCCCCAGCCAATACTGCCAATACTGGGAAGCCTTTATCGATTACTTCAGTATGGTACTGAATGGATGGGTGTGGGACAGCAAAGTCAGTGATTATGTTGGGTTGTACACTCTAATCCTGAGAGAGAACATGCTTGGTATTTGTTTTTTAGAGTTGACCCAGCACCCAGTTGACAGTAAGCTGACTGATCCCAGGAAGCTTGCTGAGGAGGTGGACCTCTGGGGCGGCATCAGAGTGTCCAAAATTGAATCAGGGAAGGGGCTCCCACAAAGGTGGCCAGGGTTACTAAAAGAAGAAAGAGAGGGAAAAAAAACTTTAAAGTAAGAAATTCTCTAAAGGTCTCAAAAATAATTCCCAAGCGAGTAGTGGTAACCAGTACCAGTCTGAGCCTAAGAAGAAAGTGTTCTTTGATCACAAGGCAGGGAGGTGGGTTCCCCAATGTGCTCCAAAGTATAGTCACTCTAAGGGTGACTCCAAATGTCCAAAGAGGGCACAGACCGCAACTGGTCAGCAGACACCTGGGTTGCCTGGTGTAGCTCTTAAGGAGGAGGTAGTCCCAGATAGCTTTGGGGAACAGACAGAGGTAATCCTAGTGTCCCTGGGGGATGCAGATATGGTGCCAAAAGCCCACATGCCTGCAAGTACTTCTAAGTATAGGCAGTGGGTCACCATTAGTGGGCAACGGGTAGAGGCTCTGCCTGACACAGCAGCCAGCATGACTACTGTTAAGGGTCAGCTGGTGTCAGCAGAGCAGTCCTACTGAACACATTTCACCAAGTCATAGTTGCCGACAATCGTGAGAGCCATCTACTGGTGGCTCTGGTTCCCTTTAAGTGGGGGTGTGGGAGTCTCTGGTATTCTGAAAGCAGCTGTGAGCCCTGCCATACTTGTAGATTGTCTGTTAGGTAATGACCTGGAGCACACTACCTGGAGGGAGGTTGAGCTCAGGCCTCACTTGGAGATTATGGGATTGCCTGAGTAGATCTGCATAACCACATGGTCCATGACTGCCAGGAAAGGGAGTCAAGGGCATCTGGAGCCTGGAAGAATGGCCCAGACAGCTGCCAAGGAGAGGGGCAAGGGGCATGGGAAACCGGTCCCAGAAGGTCCCACAGTGGAAGTTAACGGGGGTCCATGAGGAGGAGGCCCCTGTGCCAGCCGTGGAGGACATTGCCACCCTAGGTGACCTACCTGAGCTTGCTAGCAGGCACGTTTGTGGTGGGCCCACTAGGAAGGAATTGTGCAAAGCGTAGAGAGAGTGTTCTAAACTTCAGGGCCTGAGGCAACTGACTTCAGCCCATGCAGCAGGTGAAGCCTCTGGGGATCACCTGATTTGCTGGGAGAATGATCTCCTATGTAATAAGCCTAAGGCTCTGGGTTCTTGGGCAGCACGTGTGCTGGTGGTCGCCCAGTGTTACTGGGCATTCAAACTGGGTTTGGCCCAGGGCATACCCCTGGTAGGACATTTAGGGCAAGACAAGAACTTTGCCAGGCTTGTCGGCCACTTCTATTGACCTCAAAAATAGACAGCCCCAGATACATTCTGCAGGTCCTGTCTCACCTGTCAGTGGAAGTCAGGGAAACAGCTAAAGGCTCTCCATTGTTGTCCCCTCCCCATTAAAAGAGGCAACAGTTTCACCCTGGTCTGGGTGGACCATGCCACACACTACCCAGAGGCAATTCCTCTAAGGACGGTGACTGCACCTGTGGTGACCAGAACTTTGATGGGGATCTTTATCTGTGTGGGGTTCCCCAAGGAGATAGTGTCTGATAGGAGAACTAATTTCATGTCTACATACATGAAGTCCATGTGGAATTTGTGTGGTGTAATTTACAAGTTCAGCATATCCTATAACCCTCAATCCAATGGTCTAGTTGAGAAATTCAATAAGACCTTGAAGGGCATGATTGCAGGCCTACCTGAGGCCATGAGGCATGAGGCATAATGTGGGACGTCCGCTTGCCATGCCTTTTCTTTGCTTACAGAGAAGTGCCCCAGAAAGGGGTATGGTTCAGACCCTTTGAACTTCTCTATGGCTGCCCTGTAGGGGACTTCTAAGCACTGTCTATTTGGGGTGGGAGAAAACCCCCAAGGAAACCCTCCCAGGATGTGGTCAACTGCATGTTGGCACCATTTCTGGAAAAAGGCCAAAAGCAACCTTGAGGCCAGTCAACACGTTTTGAAACACTGGTATGACCAGAAGGTCAACCTGAGAGAGTTTCAACCTGGCAACAAAGTATGGGTCATGGAACCAGTAGGGCGTGTCCTCACAAAATAAAGGAGCATCAGGGGAAGGCCACTCACTTGGTGGACCTCCAGACTCCTAGAAACCTCTATGGGTACTCCATGTAAACAGGCTCAAGCCTCACTTTGAGAGGTCTGAAGTCAGCATGCTCCTTGTGACAGTTGAGGGTGAGAAGGAGGAGAGTGAACCTCTTCCTGACATCATCTCTGTACATGAAAGTGATGGGTCAGTCCAGAGTGTCAACCTCTCTGACTCCCTGACCCTGGAGCAGAGGGGTGACTGCTACCAGTTGCTTGGACAGTTTACCTCACTGTTCTCCCTCAACCTTGGACACACACATCTGTGTGTCCATGATATTGGCACAGAAATTTGTCCCCCTGAAAAGATAAAAATGTACAGGTTTTCAGATAGGGTGAAAACCAGTATCAAGGAGGAAGTTGCCAAGAAGATAGGTTTAGAGGTAATTGAAACCTCTAACAGTCCATGGTCCAGCCCATTGGTATTGGTACCAAAGGCTGCCTCATCAGGTGCCAAACCAGAACGTTGGTTCTGTGTGGACTACCAAGGCCTCAATTCCTTCACCAAGACTGACGCACAGCCCATCCCCAGAGCTGATGAGCTCATTGACAGGCTAGATGCTGCCAATTTCCTCTGCACCTTTGACTTGACATCAAGGTACTGGCAGATTGCCTTGCTGAGGAGGCAAAAGAGAGGTTAGCATTCTCAGCCCCTGTGGGGCATTACCAATTCCGGGTGATGACCTTTGGCATGAAGAATACTCCTCCTACCTTCCAACGGTAGGTTAACAGGGTCCTGGCTGGTAAAGAGGAGTTCTGTGCTGCCTACTTATATGACATTGCCATCTATAGTGCTAGCTGGGAGGAACACCTGCTTCACCTCCAAAAGGTGCTCCAAGCCATGCGAAAGGTAGGACTGAATATCAAGGCCAGTAAGTGCCAGATTGTGCAGGGGTCCATGATGTATTTCAGATACTTTGTAGCTGGTGGCAAGGTGTAGCCCCTCCAGGCCAAGTTTGAAAATATCATGGCTTGGCAACCACCTAAAACCCAAACTGAAGTGAGAGCCTTCCTAGGCCTCAAAGTTTACTATATTTTTAAGGGATATGGCACCATTGTTGCCCCCTAAACTGAGCTGACTTCTAAGAAGCAGCTAAGGTTGGTGATCTGGGCAGAGGCTTCTCAGAAAGGCTTTGATTCCCTCAAGGAAATCATGTGTACATCACCTGTGCTCAGGGCCCCTGACTATTCAAAGGAATCCATAGTGCAGATGTATGCTTCAGAGCACGGCATAGGGGCAGTCTTAGCACAGCTGATGAGGAGGACCTAGTCTAACCAGTAGCCTCCATTAACAGACAGTTATTTCCACGGATTAGAAGTGGAGTGCCAATGAAAGAGAAGCATATGCTGTGGTCTGGGCACCGACGAAGCTGAGACTAAACCTCTTTGGAACTTACTTCCAGGTTTAGACAGACCACAGGCCCTCAGATGGCACATACAGATGAGGAGTGAAAATCCTAAACTCTTGGGGTGGTTGATCTCCCTACAGACAATGGACTTTACAGTGGAGCATTACATGGGGACTAACCATCCAAATGCTGACGGTCCCTTCAGATTCTTCTGCCTTAGTGATGAGAGCTCCCAAGGGATTGGGTAGCTCTCCCCACTTTCAGCTAGGGGGGAACACATCTGAGACCTGACATCCTTAGAGTGGTCTTCCCCTACCTTTCTGTCTGCCTCTTTCCATTTTTCTGACCCTGTTTTTGCTAGTTTTAGGACTCTTCACACTTTACCATTGCTGACCAGTGCTAAAGTGCATGTGTTCCCTCCCCTAAGCATGGTAACATTGATTCCTACCCAATTGGCATATTTAATTTACTTGTAAGTCCTGTGTAAAGTGCCCTAGAAGTGACCAGGGCCTGTAAATTAAATGCTACTAGTGCACTGGTTGAGCCACCTAAATAAGTAGCCCCTTTACCATGTCTCGGGCCTACGCATTGCAAGGCCTGTGTATGTAGTTTTACTGCCACTTCGACTTGTCATTTAAAACTAGTTGCCCAACCTTAAACTCCCCTTTCCTATACATAAGTCACCACTTAGGTATGCCCAACGTAACCCATAGGTCAGGGTTCTATGTAAGTAAAAGGCAGGACATGTACTTATGTGTTTCACATGTCCTAGTAGGGAAAAACTCACAAATTTGTTTTCCCCATACTGAGAGGCCTGCTCCTCTCATCGGCCAGCATTAAAAACTGTCCTTATATACTTTTAAGTGGTAGATTCTGATCTGAAAGGAGTATCCCTGTCATGTTTAGTATGGATTTCATAGAATGGTGATAGAAAATCCTGCAAACTGGTGAGGTTCCATTTATTACTATTATTTTAGAAATGCCACTTTTAGAAAGTAGGCATTTCTCTGTACTTACAGCCATCTGTGCCTTACAGCCTACCTCCAATCCACATCTGGTCTGTGCTGGTTCACAGCTCCCCTTCTGTATTCCACCTAGACAGCCTAAATACAGGACACTCAGTCACATCTGCTTATTGAATGGGTCTATCCCTGGCAAGAATGGTTGAGGGTCTCTCTCTTACATTTCAAAAGCCAGTGTCCCGCTTCACACAAAGGACTGATAACCGCCCACAGGGATCCGGGCAAACAGGACTGGGCTACACGGGGAACTTATGGACTTACACCACTCGTTGAGGTTTCCCCCACTTCAAAGCCACTTTTGGGTATATATAATGGGTCTCTGACTCCACCAAATCAGACACTTCTGGATCCACATCTGGAATCTGTTAGAGGGACAGCCCGGCTGCCCAAATGACTCATCTGCACTGCTTTGCTGAAAAGGACTGCTGTCCTGCTTGTTGCCATGCTGCCTGCTGGTCTCTGACTCTCCTGGTAGGACACTGACTTCTCCACAAGTGCTCTCCAAGGGCTTGGATTGAGCTTGTCTCCTGTTCTGAAGTCTCGGGTCACAAAGACTTTACCCCAGAAAAGAAAATCCCTGTGCATCGGAAAAACAATGCAACGCTTGCAGAAATTGATGCAGAGCCTGCCTCACAGCTGAAAATTTGTCGCATCTCCTACCGGATTGGTACAGTGCCTGCTGTTTATTACCAGCCTGTCAAGGCTGCCCTCCTAGAAATCGATGCATCACCTTAGAGCTTGGAAAGAAACAAGGCGTTGCTTGTGCCACGCCCGAAAATTTGACACAGCACCTTATTTTAAACCGCATCTCCTCCTCTGCAGCCCATTTGCATTGTTATTTTTGATGCGTCCCAGGTACTGTGTGCTACAACTATACAACCACTGATTCTTAAGAATTGAGATTCTTTTAAACCTTTTAAAAGTGAGTTGTGAATATTGGATTTTTATTGTTTGATCTTATTTTATTCAGATAAATATTATCAATTTTTCTAACCTGGTGTGGAGTACTTTTTGTGGTGTTTTCATTGTGTTACTGTATGAGCTATTGCCCAAATAATTTACACATTGCCTTCTAAGTTAAGCACACCTGCTCTGTACCAAGCTACCGGAGGATGAGCACTGGATAATTTCGATTGTGTTTTGACTTACCCTGACTAGGATTGTGGTTCCTACTTGAACAAGGGTGTACACCTTTACCAACCAGAGTCTCAATTTCTAACATGTGCCAAATAACTCAAGGGTATTGTCAAGGTGAGTAAGTGTGTCTAAATGAGTTGCAAGAACCAAAGATCATTTGAATACATTTTCACCTTTGGGAGCTAGGAACCTAGTTGGTAAACTTGTTTATTGATATTTTCTTGTACTGAAGCAGCTACGGCATGTATGAATAGGAAGAACAACAATAAAGAAGGAGATAGGGGCCTTCCTGCGTAGCGTTCCCTTATTTGAAAATGGAGACTAAGGGCCTGATTTGGAGTTTGGAGGAGGAGGTTACTCCTTCCCAAATGAGATGGATATCCTGTTCACAATATTACAATCCCAAAATTAGCCTATAGAGATTGTAATATGGTGGATGAGATATTTGTCATGATTGTGACAGAGTACCTTGTCCGCCAAACTCTAAATCAGGCCCTAAGACTGCCATTAACTATTGTATACAGTTTATGATATGGTATATTGGTCTGACTGTGGTGATTAAGTGCCAGATTTATGGAGAAGTGGTGTAGTGTGGTATTGCACCTAAATTGGCAGTGCCGCGTCACTTTAGAAATGCAGGGGCGCGCCGTATTTAAATGAATACGGTGCACCCGTGTGCTGTACCCTGCACTGGCAGTCAATTTAGCTGCCAGCACCAACGCAAGCATCCTTGCACCATTGTTCAAGGATGTCCACATTGAGGGGTGTGATTCTTTATGAAGGTGCCCCTTCCTGCACATAAACAACCACTGATGGTGCTTAAGCACTTCTTTGTGTGCAGCACAATGTAGCACACACAGCACACACAGAAGTGCCAAAGTGTCATTTTCAAATGATTGTTTATGTGCAGGAAGGGTCACCTTCCTGCACAGAAACAATCATTTCTGGTATTTTGCTCTTTCAATGCATGCTGGAGAATGTAGCATGCATATAAAGAGCAAAAAACAAGGAGGAATAAAAGTATTCCAACTCGTGCACCCTGCTAACACCACCCCTGAGGGTGGTTTTAGATTTAGACGCTGCCTTAGGTTTTACAAAATTTCATAAAACTGAGGCAGCGTCAAAATGCAATGGGTGTTGCTGTGTCACACCCACGGCAACACCCACTGCACGCCCCTTCTACGCACAATGCTGTGTGGGAAGGGGCCATATTTAAAAGGTGACGTTAAATCACAAAAGTGGCTTAGCGCAACCTTGTAAATACGGCGCAGTGCTTAGCACCACAGGAGCGTCACTAAAAGGGATGCTCCTGTGGAGCTAGGGGCCTATAAATACTCCCCTAAGTTTGCCAGAAGTGTGAATGGTGACGTTATATGCCATAGGTAATCTCACTGACCTAAATAGAATGAGAAGGCTCCTGCTGAATCGACTCAAGGCAGAAAATCTGAAATATTTTTCCCCTGTTATCTCTTTTTAACAAAACCTGTATTGTCCTATGATTGTATCTCCCAGAAATCTTTATATCTGTCCTGCTGAGAATTTATGACAAATTTTACTTTCTGGGTTTAGCAAGGTTACGGGTTTGCATAAAGGTGAAGGTTACGGGTCTGCATAATGCTCAGAATGCTGGATCCTTGCTAGGTTTCTAGGACAAAAGGGAGTTCATAATTTGATCAATCAGGAATTTCAGTGGCTCGATCAGTAGATTGTTTCGGCCTGAGACTATGTATTTTTTTATTCTGTATCTTATTTTTTATTTCTTCTTTATTAATGTCCGTGACCATTCCAACCAACAGACATCTAGAACTAGGAGAATTAAAGTTAAACACTACCCTTTTATTAAACATGCAGGTCCGTTTGATTAATCTTGTCCTAAAATGTTATCTCCCAGAAATATTTATAGCCGACCTGCCACGATTTTATGATAACTTTTACTGAAAGAGTTTAGCAAGATTAGGGGTCTGCATAATGTTCAGAATGCTGGATTCTTGCTAGGTTAAACAATGCAATGGAAACGTTTTACCATAAAGTTAGTATTTAGCCTAATGTGAGATGCTCTTTTAATAAGGACAAAAGGGAGTTCATAATTGGATCTATGAGGATTTTCCGTGGCTCAATCAGTAGATCATCTGGGCCCGGGACTTTGTCATTTTTTAAAGTTTGTATCATATTTTTTATTTCTTCTTTATTCATTTGTTAGTATCTGTGATCATTCAGCCCAATGGACTGTCAGTCAGAACTAGGAGAAACTAGAATCTAGGAAAGTTACACACTACTCTTTTAAAAAACATGTAGGTCTGCTTTATAAATCTGAGTGTCATAAGCAGAAATAATTTGTGAGGTCCTCTTGTATTTCCTCGTTGGATTTAAAAAAAAATAGCTTTGTACTTGACACATGCAATTCAAAGCTATACTCCACTGTCTTGATCTGCAAGACTTGAGTCGGATTGTTATCTTTTGTCTCTGGGTTAATCTGCCTTGCCTCATTATCCTCCTCTAGCTCGTCTCCTTATCTTTTCTTCATACCTGACCTACCAACACTTCATCAAATTTCTCTGGCCCCCAACCTCCAAATCTTTTCTTCAAAATTCATATGGTCATGAGGCTTATGTGATTGACCCAAACAAAGAGAATGATCTGTTAATACATACACTTCAAAAGTCCAAAATGGACAAACTATAAAATATTATTGTTCAGGCAATAAAGACAGGAAACATCTAGTATTAGATTACTTGGAAATAATAATTGTTAATTTTTTAAGTATGGCTATTGTGGTGTTGGAAAACATGATTCATGTAATTTTGGTTAGAATTAGTGGCAAATTGTCACCTCATGAGAGTTTTGCAATTCATTTAATAATTGACCAATTGATGTAGTGCTCAGTGTGATTTGCTCCTAAAAAGCTGGTGACTAATAGTGCTAATAGTACCATTTGCTTTGTGTGACCAACTTAAAGCAAATCACATGGGCACCACATTGGGCATACCCTAATAGATTTACAAATATGAAAAGAGTTTCATATAAGGTTTTATTCTATTATGTGAAAATTATGTTATTTTATCTTTGAAGGAACAAACCATGCATATGTCAAATTTAAAATGGCCAACATATAGCGTGTGTCTATGATATCTCTGATATTCTGGCTTTTATATTTTAACAGAAGCATTCACCATCATATTACTTTATTTCAACAATTGCTATAAAAGCACATGCAAAATATATAATGAATCAATACAATCACCATTAAAAAAATAACATTTAAAAAATCAAAATGTTAAGGTAACGACAACTAAGATAAGGCACACAAAATATTAAATAGTACTTGTTGTACCTACAAACACTGGCTAATAATAAGAATAGCTGTGCTAGACTTTTCATCCTTGGCGTGGTCTCCCTTAACTTTGTGCCTCTGTTCCCCAGGTTGTTGATGTGTGCTGGACTCTGATTTTGCTGTTTTTGTTACCCTGGGCACTTTACCACTGTTAACCAGTGCTAAAGTGCAAGTGCTTCTTTACAAAATGAGTATGTGATTGGTTTATTCATGATTGGCATATTTGGTTTACTAGTAAGTCCCTAGTAAAGTGCACTAGAGGTGCCAGGGCCTGTAAATCAAATGCTACTAATGGGCCTGCAGCACTGGTTGTGCCACCCATATAAGTAGCTCTGTAGTCATGTCTCAGACCTGCCATTACAGTGTCTGTGTGCGCAGTTTTACCTGTAAAATCGACTTGGCAAGTATACCCACTTGCCAGGCCTAAACCTTCCCTTTTCTTACATATAAGGCATCCCTAAGGTAGGCCCTAGGTAGCCCCAAGGGCAGGGTGAAGTGTAGGGTTAAGGTAGGACATACAGTAATGTGTTTTATAGGTCCTGACAGTGAAATATTGCTAAATTCGTTTTTCACTGTTGCAAGGCCTCTCCCTCTCATATGTTAACATGGGGGCTACCTTTAAATCTGATTAAAGTGTAGATTCCCTTTGGGAGTGGATGGACATGTGGAGTTTGGGGTCTCTGAGCTCACAATTAAAAAAAAAATCTTTTAATAAAGTTGATTTTAAGATTGTGTGTTTGAAAATGCCACTTTTAGAAAGTGAGCATTTTCTTGCTTATACCATTTCTGTGACTCTGCCTGTTTGTGGATTCCCTGTCTGGGTCAGTTTGACAGTTGAGCTGGTTGCACCGCACACTAGACAGTGACACAAAGGGAGCTGGGGTGTAGTCTGCATATCCTGATGAGCCATCTGTGCTAGGAGGGAGGGGATGAGTGGTCACTCACACCTGAAAGGCTGTGCCTGCCCTCACACAATGTAGTCTCCATTCCCCTGGGGAGTGTCTGGGGCCTGGCCTGGGCAAAGCAGAATTTCACAGTCAAAAGAGACTTTACTTTGAATTAGGCCTACTTCAAAGGAGAAATTGGGCATATGAAGCACACCCAAAACCACAGACTTTAAGAACACTTCTGGAAACAAGAGGAACCTCTGCCTGGAGAAGAGCTGAAGAGCTGAGGAAAAGGAGCTGCCCTGCCTGTGACTGTGCTTTGTGGAGCTATCCTGCAGTTTCTGCTTCTGGCAGAGTAAGAGGGCAAAGACTGGATTTTGTGTTGCCTTCCATCTTGAGAAGAACCCTCCAAGGGCTTGGTTTAGAGCTTGCCTCCTGTTGTTTGAAGTCTGAGGGACAGCAAAGACTTCTCTCTGCCAGCACCTGGAGTCTCTGGAGACACTCATACTCTGCCCTGTAGTGCCCATCCAGTTCTTGGGACCCTGAAAGGAGAAGCTGGCTGTCTAAGAGGAGGAAATCCACACACAGAGCACCATGCAGGGAAAGGATTGACGCAACTCGGATCTGCGGCTGAAGAAACGACGCGCCACCAGCTCCTCGGCTGAAAATCAATGCTCGCCGGAAACGCAACCAAAGAATCGATGCACAGAGCAGGAGAAATGACGTGCAGCATTGCTGACGGAGACTCGGGGATCAAAACCCGCACTGTGTGGTTTTTGAATGATCGTGCGGCTGGATTTCTGACGCAAGTACCGCTGGGCGTGTAAAAACAACACAAGGCCTGCCCAGGTCCAAGAGTGCTGACCAGATCGAGGCATCGCTCTCCTGCGGAGAGAAGAAACGATGCACCCAGACCCGACGAAAGGTGAAACAATGCAAGGTCCCGCTCGTGAGTGGAATCGACGCATCGCAAGTCCTTTTTGACCCGCACTTACCCGTACGGGGTTATTTTTGACGCACCCAAGGTACATTTTCACGCTAACAGTGTTAGTGTGTGTTTGAAACTACTTAAAGACTCTTGTTGATTTTTAATTGATCACTTGACAAGTGTATTGTGGAATTTTGTTGTTTTGGTCTTGTTTTGTTTAGATACATATTCTCTATTTTTCTAAACCTGTGTTGTGTCATTTTGTAGTGTTTTCATTAAGTTACTGTGTGTGTTGGTACAAATACTTTACACCTAGCACTCTTAAGTTAAGCCTACTGCTCTACCAAGCTACCAAGGGGGTAAGCAGGGGTTAGCTGAGGGTGATTCTCCCTGACTAGAGTGAGGGTCCTTGCTTGAACAGGGGGTAACCTGACTGTCAACCAAAGACCCCACTTCTAACAAGCTGCAAATAAAAGATGGGCATACATGATATTAAAAAAATATGCAATATTCAAGTTTGTGCAAGTACCCACCATCGTTGATTCAAAAACATCATAAAATGTGTAAGGCTGTGACCAGTTTTAGGGTACAAACGTAAAGTGCATGCAAATCCCAAGACCCAGTCTGGAGGCACCAGAACAACCCGTTTCTGTCTGTTTATCCATATATATAATAAGTAACGGGAGAAAGCAAATACGATTGACTGGGCTGTGTCAGATCTTAATATCCTAACAACAACTTTGTAATCTCTAAAACCAAATTTCCCACACAGCTGCAAGATTCATGTCTTCCTGTAAACCAGATATGATGGGCAAAAGTGTTTGACATGATCTATGGATTCCTTAGCCTCAGTGCAAAAGGGGCATCTCATTGATAATTCAAATTGTAGTGTCATCCTTTCGTGGTAAAAATTCAAAGTGGCATCGTCCTGAAGCTAAATTTGATGTACAGAGTTCTAGCAGCAAGAGGCTCAACTGCATCCATATATTCTTCCAGAAAATAAGTGTCTTTGAACTCCATAAAAACTGTGGTCAAGTAATCCACCCTTCCAGTCCTATTGAAACCATCATCCACATGGCTCCAGTACAGGCCCTTACGCATAGACTTCAATGCCCTGCACTATGACTCTGGATGGATCCATAAGTTCTCACATACAATCTCTGTTAAACAGACTTTATTTTACCCCTGTCATGGGATCCTAACAGTGCCAGGGAGTTTTAGTACATCTTCTTAGCCCATCTTAGCCCATCCTATAGGGTATTAGGGCCTCAGATGACCACATCCTCCTCTAATACAAAAAGGGTCTGAGCCTAACTAAAAAGGCATGGGGTCGGATGCCAAGATCTTGCTGGAGTGGGACAAGAGGGGTGCTGATGGGGGGAGGAGTTTAGTAAGGAGTTGTATAAAACAATACTCTACTAAATCTATATCATGCACTTTTTCATGCCGCCACAGTTTCCCATCCTAGAGTGAACCCTTAAGGCCTGAAGATTATGAATTTGGGGGATATCCGACAAAAGCTACAGTCCAGGGAACATCTCAAAAACACCACTAATGTAATGCTTCAAACTCAGTTTGCTCTTATGGATATCGGGGGGGCAACCAAAATGTTTGTTAAGGGCATACCCTAAATATTCAAAGATGTTGACTCTCCAAAGGTGGACCATTAAAAATGGGGTGGAACCTGGACAGTCAGCAGGAATTCAGTACCATATATTTAGTTTTATTAATGTTGAGCTCAAGTCTTCTCTGCTTGTGGAAGACATCAAACAGGTCCAACAAGTTATGAATATCCATAGGGGATTTTGAGACCAACAGGGCATTGTTCACAGACAAGAAAGTCAGGATTTTCCTATTGGCCAGACTCAGGGTATTATGCTTGCATTGCTCCAGTACAGTGACCATGTAATTAACGAATAACAAAAAAAGAGTGGGAGCTAAAAAGCACCCTCGCCTTACACCCTGAGACAAAGGAATGGAGTCTGTCAATTCCCCATAGGAACCACATCTGGCTTGTTCAGAGTTGTCCAGGTGGATCAACAAAAATAACATAGAGGGGACCACCTCCCGACGTTACATATTTCCAATAAAGTAATTGCATTTGGAGCACTTAGAGGTGCTGATCCCAGCCCTGCCTCTGGCTTGCAAGGGAGTAAACACTCCAGTATTCCCCATCCAAGCTTGTAATCTGCTCAGCAGGATTTGACCAAAGAGCTTCTGTGAGCTGTCAATAAGGCTGATAGAGCAATAATTGGATGGAGGGGACCTCAGGCCTTTTTTGTAAATTGGAACAATCTCAGCCCCAGCCCAGGTTCATGGAATAATACACCTGTTCATGATGTTGTTGAAACAAAAGGCAAAATAGGGATTCCAGATCTCTTTCCTAGCTTTGAACAGGTCCCCAATACTCTATCTAGCCCTGCCACTTTCCCTGGGGTGATCAAACCTATGGCTTTGGCAACCTCACTCTCAGTTATAGAACAGAAGTGCAATCTTTCTGATTAATTAAGACAGTCCTAGGTGTAGCACAACATGATTTACCTTCCTCCACCCATTCTATCAGGACCACTACACCGCCCAAGGAACAAGGCATACACACACCTTCAAATGTCCCACTATTAGGACACGCTATAGTGTCAGCAGGCAGAAGTGTGAATGACTCATTTGATCCCAAATCACAAGCATAGAGACCTGTGGAGTGGTCAAACCAACCGGCAGCTGTTATTTTGCTGCCCAAAGGGGCTTCAGAGTCTTTTACCTGTTAGCCAATATTTGCCAAAAGGAGTGATGGTCTTTCCCTTTGATTGCAAGTAATAGTGCCTCCCAGCTGGCCACTTCATAATTGGGCTTGGCCTTGACTAGTGCAATTTTATAGCATGCTCTAGCTTCCTAAATAGCAACTCTAGACCTTGAGAGCAATCGTTAGGGCACACCTGGCTATCCGACAAGCCTTGGTGTGCCATTTGGTGACATGGGCACGTTTGGGGAGAGACCTAATCTCCATCATAAGGAGTTTCATTAAGGAGCAAAACAGGGAATTGTGGATGGCTGAGTAACTCTCCCATGTGGATGATGCAAGAGAACTTTCTCCCAGGGCCAAGACTGCTTCCAAGGCAGTAGCAATAGTCTCGTAAAGCTGCACCTGGATAACTGGAGTGGCTAAAATAATACTCCATCTAAATCTACAATGATTGCTAGAGGGTTGCAGCCTCCTATCTGAAGGTTCGTGCTTCTGAGATGGTAAACTATTAGCCACCAGCCCAAAGAAAGGTCCAGTGCATTGTAGTCGCTGTCCTACCTAAGGACCACCTCCATGTCAAGTACTTGCTGCCACAATCTAATGTTCATCAGTATATCATCTATGCAGCTAGCACCTCCCTGCTGGTTATCACAAGCATGCATAAAGCAACCCTATAAGTAACACTCTTTATTGAATGTGAATCCATTGACATATTACTCATTCTAAGTAGGAACAAGTGTTTTTGATTATCGTTATGGTTGTATCACTCATTTGTGGTGCAAAACAAAATGTCACTTTCTTTCTTAAGGTGTGGTGTTTTCACATGGACAGTGCCATGCTCATTTAAGTGAGTGTTTGACCCACTTTGTTTTAATAGGCCCTTGCTAGGAGTTTCTCACTTAGCATTTTGGATTCTCTGAGTCATTTATCAATTTACAGTTTCTCAGAATGGGAGGAAAGTGGCCACTAGAAGACCATCTTTAAGTGATTCAGGGTTATTACTCGAATACATTTGAACGCTTTTCTGTATCTAGCATGCATGGACATCTTAAGGGTGAAAAGTAATTCAGCATGAGTTAATCTATTTGAGGAAGTTATCAAGGAAGTTTGCACATCATCTCAATTACATGAGTGTGTGCCTGCTTTAGAGTTTGGTAAATGGGGTACTCACCAGAAATGTGATGTTTATCCAGTCTACTATATTAGAAGTGCCAAAAGACAGAATGCACATGTGATAGGCAAACAGAATATCTAGCACATTTGTGACAGAGTATCCGGGCTCCTAAACTCTAAATTAGTCCCTATATTATCTTTAAGGCATTTCCAAAGATGAACACAGTGGCAGAATGGGCCGTTATTGATTCTTAGATGATGTTATGTTCAGAGCTGTCCACATAAAGAATGGAAACATTTCGGACAATACAGCCACTCATCAAAGAATATTTTGGTTGTCAATAGTAACTGTCATCAAAACATGAAATAGTTCAAAGTGAAATTAGTGGACTCTTTAATTGGCATTCAAAAGACACTCACTCCAATTCTTTTCTGTCACGGAATATTATAACTCAATGTTCATGCAGACCAATAAATCAAGCCTTGGATCAAATGGGAAGTCCTTGATTTTATTGACTAGTTTACTGATTTCTCTCTATAACTTTTGATTTTGAAATCAAACCATTTTGTGAGAAAATAAGTATATTTGTTACTGGTTTAAGTACAGAAGCATAACTGGAAACTTAAGGTCTAACAGATGGAACAGACAAGCTCCTCTGGATTTTAGGTAGGGTAGATCATACTTCAGGATGTAGAAATTTATTATTCCAGATTAAAATCTATGAAGTCTATGAGTCTATTGAGTCTATGAATTTGTGGATAACACAAGGGGTCATTTGAATGTCTATTGGATTGCTGTGGTTGAGTCACAAGCAATACAATTACCCAGCTGTCTTAAGATCTCTTGCTTTTCATCTCTATTGTTGTGTATAGTAATATCTCCACTTATCTGTAGATTTGATTGCTATAGACTGATTATTCCTGGTTTGGTTCAATGCATTGTATTCCTCTTTAGTGATGGTATATAGGATATATTCATATGTGCTTTTAAGGACACAGCTCTCTTTTAGTACAACAATTTCAAAGGTCATTACTTCTATGAGCATGGTAGCATTGAGATTATTAAATCGGGAGGGAGAGCTCTGCATTGTTCGCCTACCTGACTTTATCCTGCAGACCAGCAACCCTCTCCTGAGCAACACAAGGGCCACCCTCAGGGTCTTGACTGCAGCAGGGCTTAAGCTGCAGGCAATGAATACTAGTGAGTGTGAGGTATCCCTGAGGGGTGAGTGTGGCCAAGATGGCAACTGGGACTGGAACATCATTGACTGAGGATGATTTCTTCTGCTGCAAGTTGGTTGGTCAATAGAATGTCTCTTTATCTGTCCACACATACATAGATACATCAATTTTCTATGTTAGGCATGCATGCAACCTGAGGATCATATGTTTATGCAGAAGCCTTAAAAGACACATCAAGGTCAGAAATAGATAGGTGCTCACTTTAAAACATTTTTAGCTTTGGCTACAGATAGCTTTAGCTTTGAACTAGAGCTCAAGTCATCCTCGCCAAAAACATTAACTCAAAGGGGCCTTAAGTCCACGTCCTTTAACCATTGGTTCATTCAATCCTCTCCCTTCCAGCAGTTGCCTAAAGAAGGTGTCATTCCAACTTTAGATCAGGCCAGCAATTTTTTGTTTGCTTCACCAGTAACTCCTGATGAATAAAAGTCCCCCTGTTCATCGGGTTGTTGTATTGAGGGCAATTTTGCACCTCAATGTTTTATCAAACAAATGGGATGTAATACTGATGCACACTGATGGGATCTAACCACTACCTTTTCTCTTCAGTATTTTTAAGCTACTCAAATACCACACTCCTGCTGTTGCTCCCTTTTGCGTTTAAAAGTGTTTTCACACTTATACTTGAATCTAATGTGTTTTTGCTCCTAACACTGGTATGACTATGAAGCTTACTTTGCACCAAGGGGGATTTTCCTCCATGAGCAAGATTGTACACATGAAATTTGTACTCCCTGTGGTTTTTCACACTGAAGCTTACCACACACCAATGGTGAATTTGCCCTGCAATATGTTTTCAATAAAATACGCTATTAATTTGATTCAAATCTTGCAACTACATGTTCTGTCTGTAGCTCCTGATTTTGTAGCTAAACTTGATATCCCACTCCTGCTGACTGCACCAAACGTGATTTTGTATATAAATGTGTCTGTGCTTTTTATTCCTTAATATTATTTTGCACATATGAGTGTCACCTATGATGCTGGAGTTTAAAGTGACTGTGCACTTACCTGTCTTATTGTATGTGTTGGAAATGGCCCTCTCTGCAGGACCACCTCCAAACTTTTTGTCTTTTTTCCTCAAATTTTGCTGAACTAATCTTTGGTGGGTCTGCATCACTGATTGTGCCACCCACGTCCGTAGCACTGTAAACATGACTTAAGTTGTGTGCAGTTTTAAACTGCCATGTCAAACTGGCAAGTTAATCCTCTTGCCAGAACCACACTTTCTTTTTCAATATATATCTGTCACCCCCAAGTTAGACCCTAGACAGCACTAAGGGAAGGGTACAGTGTATGTAAAATGTTGGCCATGTACTTTCAAGTTTGACATGTTCAGGTAGGGAAAAACTCATAATTCATTTTTCACTACTGCAAAGCCCATCTCTAACATAGGTCAACATTGGGATTGCCATATTATTTTTAAAAGTGTGATTTCCAATTGAGAAGAGATGGGACTCCTGAGTTTGGTGCCTCTGAAATCACAATTTAAAATTACGACTGATGGTGAAGTTGGATTTTAAGTTGTAATTCTGGAAATGACACTATTAGAAAGTTGGCATTTTCTTATTTATTTCATGTAGTGCCTTCTGGCTGTCTCTGAATACACGTCTTGGTGGGTAATAGCTGGGATCTCGTGCATTCCCTCCAGACAGCCACACACAAAGGTAACATAGGTGTAACTGAGTGTCCATCTGCATGTTGATGGCCCCTCCTGGGAGGGAGGAGCAGACACATACACCTGAATGGGCTGTGTCCTGAGCTCTCACAAAGTGCTGTATAACCCCCTGTAGTGTGTCTGGAGACAGAAAGAAGGGCAGGGTCTTTGAGCACTTCGAAAGCCTTTTTTTGAGGCCTCCCCAACTTCAAAGGCTACACTGGGTGTACAACCTAGACTTCTAACCCCATCAAATCTGTACAATTCTGGACCTGAAAACATTCTGAAAGGAAGAAGGACTGCTGTGCTGCTGAAGGCACTGCCAGCCTGCTGTACTCTGCTGGACTTTGCTGAACTTCTGTTTTGTTGTGCCTACCCTGCTGCCTGCTGCCCTCCTTGCTTGGGATTGAGAAGGACTGGACTTGCATCTCTACATCCCCAGATCCAAAGCAACTCCATGGGCTTGCTGGCTTGTCTCCTGTTCAGAAGTCTCATGGACAACAAAGACTTCACTCAACTCCAATACAGCTTCTAGACTGTGCCCACTGCAAGTCCTACCCTGCCAATCCAGTCCTGGGCCCTTTGAAGTAGTTTTGTAGCTGTCTCAACAGAAATCCATGCATCACCATGACTGGGCCATTTGGATCCACTGCATCTCTCCACTGTGCCAATGCATTGAAGATGCTGTTAAGGACTCAGTCATCGCACCACCAACTGCGTGGCTTGGTCCTGGTGCATCGATTTTGAATCTCCGGCTGCACATCTCAATGACAACAAATCACCTCCATCACAAAGGGTTTGACACCACACAGCTGCTTAAGGACATCACATTAACAACTGTGCAGCTCAAAGGCTGCACATCCGAGACTGTGCAGACTAGAACAGATGCATCACCTTCACATCATCCCCTCTGCTCGTAGCATTGGATTCCTGATGTCAACACAACCCTCCCCAAAAGGTACTTTTTCAGCTCGACAAGGTTAGTCCCTATAGCCAGTGCCTGAACTCCACCTCAGTCGATCTGAACTTTTGGATTTATCATGGTGCTGTGCGTCCAGATAGCCCCAGTTAGTACTTTAACTTTCTGAATACTATATTTGCAGATATTCTTTAAAAGTTTGTATTTCAATTTCAGCTTATTTAATTTTTGTTGTTTTGGTCTTTCTTTGTTGATTAAATAAGTTCTACGTTTCTAGCATGGTGTGGATCACTTCTGGGTTGTATTTTCACTGTGCTACTATTTTAAGTGTTGTACAGATACTTTATACATGGCTTCCTAAGTTAAACCCATCTGATCTGTGCCAAGATACCAAAGGGTGAGCACAGTTTAATCTATGGTGTGTATATGACTTACTCTGATGAAGATTGTGGTTCCTTCTTGGACAGGGGTCATACCTCTGCCAAGCAGAAACCCAATTTCTGATAGTAAGTAAATGTTATTTGCACTGAATGTTGTTTCCATACTCCTGATATTTCACCAAAGGTGCTTTTGCTCCAAATGTGATTTTGCAACTGAATGTTTTTTCCTACATATGATATGTGATCCTCACTACCCTTGCTGACATTGAACCAAGGGTGGCTTTGCTCTGTAATGTAATTTTGCATATGTTTGTGATTTTGCTCCTATATCAGATACCACTATGCTGCAAATCTTGCACCAGTATTAATTTTACACACCTATTATTTGTACATGAATGTGATTATTCTTCCTACATGTTTTCTACACTCATGCTGATGTTGCAAACAGATTGATTTTACACAAGAAAGTATTTCCAACCAAATGTAATATTATATTGATTTACAACCTTTAATCACATCCTAATATCACATTGTCTCTGTGCACTAAGTGATTGTGCACCTAAATAAGATACCACAATCATGCTGACTTTCCACCATGTGGGATTATGCAACTGAATTGTCTTTGCTCCTTGGTGTGCTTTTGTATTTAAATGTGTCTTTGCACTTAAAGTGTTTCTGTATTTCACTTAGGTGATTTTGATCCTACAAAGTGATTTTGCACATACAAAAAGTGATTTTCACTAAAATGTATTTTGTGACTTTTGCTCCGTAAATTGTTTGCACATTTCTCCTGATGGTCAACCAAGTATAGTATTGCACTTAAATGTCACTTTGTCCCTAAATGTATTTTCTTCCTTATAGTTATTTCTGCCTTTAAAGGTTTTCCACACCTCTGTTTGATATTGTGCCAAGGGTGAATTTGTACCCACAATTTCTGTCAATCAAATGTGTTGTCATAAAGGTACATAGATTTGATTCCTAATGTGACATCTTTCTATTGGATTTTCTCAGGTATAACCCACAAATGCATATTGTGGCTTTACAGTACTAAATTTGCTTCACCAGTTTCTTGGTTGGGTATATTTTGGCCACGAAGCCTAAACAAAGAGTGCTTCATGTCAGATCACCTTCAAGGATGTAAAGAACTCAAAGGCTCCATCATCTCCACCTTCATCTTCGACTTCGACATGGAACCACTGTGATCGTTATTCACTGACAACAACATTGACATCCAATTTGCCAATAAACCATAACTCTGTCTTAAAATCATCTTATTGAATGGCACTGAGCAACTCAGTACTTGTCTCGAGCTAATCTAGAACTGGATTTCAAGCACATATCTAAAATTCGAGCTGATGACAATTAAATTCTTCTTATTTGAGAAAGGTTCCATACAGTCACAGATTCAAAAAATTTCTTCATGACAAACCTAAACAGGTTTAGCTTGTCCTGACAGAAAATGTTAAACAGCTTGGTTTCAGCCTCAACACCAATATCAGGTTCAAAGAATATATCAAGAGGAAGACAAAGACAACATTGTACCATCCTTCCTTCCTGAAGAATGTTAAAATATTTCTTTCAGAAAACTATTTCAGAGTCCTAGTCCTCTCCCCCTGAGATGTAGGTAAGACTCTGTTCAAGGACCTATCACACACAGTGTTAGTACCCATAGAAGGCATTCTACAGACTTCAGCATGTCTTATCAAGAAGCTCAGCCACATCACACCAATGCTGCTGAAATTACACTCACTCCCCATACAAGCCCGCATTATCTTCAAGAACAGGGCATCACCCAGAAAGCCATCAGAAACAATATCTCAACATACCTCGTGAAGAAATTAACTGCCTCAGGTGGACAGAGTCAGTCTAGAAAACAAGACATCATCAGCCTAGATACAAACAATAGCAAGAAAATAAAAACAGAAGACAAGTCTCTTCCAACTAGGAACACAGATTCTGGATCAACTTGCTGAACTGTTTTAACCCTCTTGGAGTTCAGAAAGAAACTGAAGGCACATGCTTTCAAGAAGCTGTATCCCGTCTCCTCCTCACAGTAGAACTCATTTGCAACTACTGCCACCTCATTGCAAACAATCTGAAACATAACTATTGGCTTTCACTTGTTGTTCACTGCTCTGTTGCTTCCCAGTTAGGCTTGTTCTATACCAGTGCATACTTTTTCTTAACACAAACGTTATTGCATTTTACATTTTTCAGTTACATTAAAATATTTTGCTTTTGATGAAATACGTGTGATAAGAGAAAGGCTTAACTCGTCTTGGTCTTGACAGCATCCTAATAAAGAAAACTATGCTGTGTTATCTAAAAAAGATACTATTTTTATACAATCACAACAGTAATAAACCCATTAAATCACCCTCTCTACCTCTAGCAGGTGACATACAAATGTGTCCATCTCAGAAGCATGGGGATTACTGTTGTGTGGGGAACCTAAGAGTTGTGGAGAACCAGACTGCCATTTTAAATGATCTATTGGGGTAGGATCCTGAGATTACGAAGCAGTCAGAAAATGCTACCTGGGGTCCTTGCCTGGGCATAGGCACGACCTCCACCAGTTCTGACATCACAGGCTGTAAAGTGGAATGGTGGTAGATATCTAGAATCAATGAGGAAGCCTTATGATGTCTTAGTAAGGGCTATTGTCTTTGCTGTCTTGTATGTTACATTTTTTCTACCATAGTGTCCCATTCTAGTGCTATCAGCCTGTTGAGGTGACCCCTGTAGTACTCTTCTCAGTGGATTGCAACTCTCTCCGCCAATCACCACTGTCTCACTTCCTCCCTTCATTGGTGTATCAATGGGAGTCTAGAAGATTTCCAGTGATGCATCAGTAACCTCTTGGCTAGTAAGAGTGCCATGTCTGCAAAACGGGAGGCCACATTAGCTGATTTGGGCCTGGGATACAAGCCTAATATACAATGTGCCATTGTGTCCCAGGTATTCCTTCCTGTCAGCCTTGATAATGTCACTCCAATTTTGATCCAGTATGACATTAGGAGTAGGCATGACCAAAGCATATGGACTAGATCTGCACTCAGCATATGGTACTGTGGGCAGAACGCTGAGGCCGATGGGAAGATTAGATTCAGTCTATGTGGCGTGAGGTAGGCTCTTTGGAATATTGAAAACTGAATCAATTTAAAGTGAGTATTTCGGATGATCTCTTTTGGATATCATAATAGGAAGGACCACTCTTCGTCTGTGAGTACCCTGTGGATGTCAAGCTCCCATCTGTTCCTTAGAGAGTCTGGTAGAGTTCCCACACATGTCCTAAGTCCTCTATGTAACCATTTAATCAGGTGTCTTCCGTGTCCCATAGTATGTAGTGCCTGCAGGAGTTTGTACGTTTCAGTCATGTTTCCGTCTGGGGCCCAATAGCGGGGTATATAGCCAATTATACTAGCATGTGTTAAAAAAAGAATATTTGCCAACCCATGCTTTTGTGTAAACTGAAGGTGTGGCATTAATACTCCATCTGTGAATAGGAATCCTAGAGTTAACTCTGTCTCTTAATTCCAGGGACACAGCATTTTATTTGTGAGGATGCCTAGGGAAATAGGGAGACCACACAGTGATATATGTGTAGAGTATGGGGTGGGTGAATGTGTGTATATCATGGCATGCTTCCAATAGGAGAGTGCAATTTTTAGCAATAAACAGCCGTCTGGGGAAGGTGTGGAGCCCAGAAAGAGTAGAGAGTGTAATCTTCCATTTTGCAGCATGTGGGTAGTATATCCAATAGCCTCTAAATTGTGGCCCACCAACCCATATGCCAGCCATTGTAGTTGACTGGCTATACAATAGGATTTCAGGCCTGGAGCTCCCATCCCTCCCTTATCAGATGGTAATTGTAGCTTAGCTAGGCTAATTCTATGAAGGCCTCTGCTCCATATCAGGTCTGTTAACAGTGTATTGAGCACTGCGAATATGCGTGGTGGTATCAAGATTGGTAAATTTACAAAATAGTTTAATAACCAGGGAAAGAGGACCATTTTGGACAATGCCAACCGGCCTGTTGTGGCCAAGAGCAGAGTCTTCCAGAAGTTTAATTGTGAACGTAGTGATTTTATTGCATGGCCTAGATTGCCATCTCAGAGATCGTCCAGACAATGGTACACTTGCACTCCCAAGTATCGGAACGATTGTGGGGCAAGTTGGATCTGTAATAGTATGAATGTGATCTGAGGAGTATCATACTGGCCAACAAACAAAAAGGCATAGGATATATTGGCATTTCTCTGCAAACCTGACAGGTCACCAATTGTAATTAGCTGTGCTGCCTCCTCAAGGGACACCGCAGGTCTCTGAAGTAGAGGATCATGTTGTCCGCATATAGGGATATTGTGTGGAGTGATCTATCCATATATATTCTCAATCTATCAGCATGCTGGTGAAAGCATTGGGCCAATGGTTCCACAGCAAAGACAAGCAGTAAGGGGATGGGGGCATTGTTGTCTAGTGCCTCGTGTTATCCGGTACAGGGCTGAAATATAAGCATCAGCCCTGGCTATGACTGTGGGATTCAAATAAAGCAGTCTCCCCCAGCGTATATATACATGAAATCTCAGCTGAGGGAGTCAAAGGCATGTGCGTTGTCTAAGGAGAGGCAGCCAGCATTTGGGTTGAGGTTATGGGAAGCGTCCATGACATGCAACAATCTGCGTATATTTTCTCTGGGGCACAAAGACACACTGGTCAGCATGTAATAAGGGTGGAAGCAAGGGAAGTAATCGGCCTGCCAGTAATATATTAAGGAGCTTATATTCAGTGTTCACAAGTGAGAGAGGTCTATAGGAGGCCATCACTGTGGGCACCCTTCCTGGTTTTAGGAGGGAGGTCACCAATGTCTTCCGGGTTGATTGAAGAAGCACATCTCTTTATAATGAGACATTATATAATTTAACAAGGTGAGGGGCCAGAAGCGCAGGGCACGTGGAATAAAATTCTGCCAGTAGACCTTCCATGGGAGGTGTTTTATTGTGAGCTAAATCCTTTATGACACCACATATCTTGTTTGCAGTTACGGGAGCCTCTAGGAGTTTATGTTCCGTAGGTGCTACCTGGGGGAGTGTTAGTCGGGAAAGATAGGAAGTTGTCGCTGTAGGGTCATTCACAGAGTGTGCCATATATAGTTGTGTATAATATGACCTAAACGCTTGGTTACTTAATAACTGTGTATATACTGGGCCATGGGTCGGGGTATTTATGTGGAGAATCAGGGTAGGTTACTGTGCCAGTTTCATTAAGTGGGCTAAGAGATTACTGGAGTGATTTGCCTCTGTGTGCATTTTATTAAGATATTCTCTATGGTTAATGAGGTGTTTCTTGGAGTTGAGAAGCATCGTCTGGATGATGTATGGCCTTGTGTTCTAAGGGGCCTAGTCTGTTCTCCACTTGTGTGAGGTTGCATAAAACCTCTCCTCTGACTCCCACCAGTGTCTTTACAGAGACTCTGCGTATTACCGCCTTACAAGCCTCCCATTTGATCAATGTAGAAGAAGTAGTGTTAGTGTTTTCTGCTAAATATATGGTAATGGCTGTCGTTAGTGTGTCATGGAACACTGCATCTTCCATCAATGTTGGTTGTAGTACCCACGTAGGAATAGGAGCTGGGACTCGTCCCCATGTTAGTGTTATTTCCAACGGGTTATGATCAGATAGCGTCTTAGCTAAGTATATGGCATGGGATATTTGGGATTGAAGGGTGGAGGTGAAGAGAAATCAGTCAAGATGGGAGTGTAATCCATGTGGGTGGGAGTAGAATGAGTATTCTCTCATGCCTGCGTTTTGGACACGCCAGATGTTGACAAGGTCACAGCCCCTCACCCAATATCATAGGGCTTTTGCCTGTCAGGCCCTTTTCACAGTTGGCAACAGGAGATGGGAGCGGTCTAATATGGTATCCATCACTGTCTTATAATTGCCCCCCAGTACCCATGGGAGGTTTGCCCAGTCCGCTAGTCCTTTAGATAGGTAGGAAAAGAACATGTCCTGTTCTGAATTAGGCTCATAAACATAAATGCAGCCTAGCACTATTGGTGTTCCCACTAGGCTGCCTCTTAAGAGTATGTATTGGCCTTGCGTTTCTATTTTGGATTCTTGGTGTAGATAGGGGATACCTGCACACACTGATATTGTGTTACTCTTGCATAAGCGGACTACGAAGTATGGAACAGTTGGCCTCTCCATTTGTTACATAGATTTTGTACTTCATGTAATGTAAGTTGTGTTTCCTGAAGGTAAGTAATGTGTATTTTCCTTCTGTGTAACTGTGCCAATACCTGTTGGCACTTGTGTGCCAAACCCAGCCCATGAACTTCCCAGGTGAGTATATTGTAAGCATTAAGAGCTGTGGTCATCGCTATATGGAGGATGATATGCGTGATCCATCCCTTACCTTGTACAATATCTCATGTCTGTAACAATGTGTATGTCAGACTTAAATTTTAATTGTAATTTCCCTAATACACTGTCTAGCGAACAGCGGCCGTTCGAAAAAACTGCTAAAGTGAACATAATTAGATGTATGAAACACAACATGGACATTTGACTTGGGGGTGCAAACAGTGAATAGTGCTCTGTAGGACACTTTTTATGTAGACCACACAGAATGCTAAATAGGTTTCCGGACCTAGACTACTGTCAATGTAGCATCAAAAGCACACAGCAATTATAATTAAGTATCATGCCTGGTAACCTTATCTGGTCCCCAGCGATGATGGCCATCATGGAAGCAGGGGACAAGGTTGTATTGGTAACATTTATACAAGAGTGAATCATCAGGGATAAACATCTGGTAGCATCCGCACAGCGTTCATATTAGAGTAGATGATTCAGCTTCTCTGGGTTCTAGTGGTTATATGTTTTTACAGGCCATTGCTTGTTTGTGGAGTTATTGATGGGGAGAGTGCCACAGTGCCATTCATATCTGAGTCCAGAGTGCTGCCTTCAGACGAACTGGTACTAGGGCAACATGGCATAGATCGTAGGGCTGCGGTCAAGATCAGGGTGTCCCATTGACTTGCCCGGGCCTGACAAGGGGGCGGGGTAGCTCACATCAGAGATTCTGTAGTGCCCCCACCACAGCAGTGACGAGAGTGTCAACGGGTCTTCGGGGGGGGGAGTCCCATGAGTTTTCAGACTCTGTGAGTCTGGTAAATTGTGATCCATCCATGCACGTGCAGCCTCTGGGTGTCAAAAAAGTGGGAACGTTGTTCGTAGA
The DNA here is from genome assembly GCF_031143425.1 of Pleurodeles waltl. Lineage (NCBI taxonomy): Eukaryota > Metazoa > Chordata > Amphibia > Caudata > Salamandridae > Pleurodeles > Pleurodeles waltl. The sequence goes on along the minus strand of NC_090439.1, from coordinate 136,138,778 downwards.
TTATTTTGAATTTTGCCGAGAAGATCAGGGCATAAGTGAGACTGGCAGTGCGAAGATGCTTCTTTACTTCTGTAAATGTGGTGCGCTGCCATTGCACAGCCACAGTATAGTCTGAGAACAAGAGATCAGTGCGTTATCAGCTAGGAGTGGTGCCCTCTCTCTGGCCGTCTTAAGTAATTGATCCCGGTCTCTATAGTTCAGAATTAGTGCCACAGTGCCTCTTGGTGACATTTCTCCCACTGGCTTTGTTGCTGGCACCCTATGCGCTCTTTCTACGACAAAAAGGGCTGAGGGCTGAGGGCTGCATGCCAATAATGCGGACATTATTGCAACAAGACCTTCCTTCTGCATCTTTAGCACGTCCTTGTAGCTGCTCCACTTGTCTACACAACTGTGTTGTTATTGAGGTTTGTTCTGCTAAGCCCAGCCCAAGAGTTGCTAATATCTTTTCTGTTGCCTGGACCCTATCAGTCAATATACAGTGTTTGTCTTTTATGATACTTATATCTGCAGAGAGGGTGCCGAGTTGTATTTCCACTGCGGCTCTAGATTCTTGATTCTCGAATCTTCTGTAAGATGAGATCTATTTTACCCACAAGGGTTGTCTGGACTGTGGGCGGTATCATATCAGAGGGCTGCGCCTTTGAGGAACAATCCGAAAAAGTAGTGTAGTGGTGGAATAGTTGATCTCATCCTGGTATTTTGGTTTTCACACGTCCCATTGTGACTCCCCCCTGGTAACGTGATATCTGGGGATCGTTGTCATCTCTGTGAAGCGGTAATCACGCAGTCCAGTTTAATGGTATCGCCAGGCACTGCAACAGGAGGCCCGATTCATGTACTCAGGTAGCTGTGTTTTGGGGTATGTTTCGATGTAGTCAATTGGGTATGGCGCAAGTTTAAAATCCAGATTGTCAGGCGAGTCCGGGGTGAGGTAATACCCGGTGAAGCTAGACCATTTATGATGCTGGCGGTAGTGAGGCCGATGTGGGTGCCCACTCTGGATTTCCGGCTGTGCTGAGAGGATTTTGTCGAGCTCTATTTATTTATGGGTTTTCAGGGCCATGGGATGGGAGTCGGGGTCCCACCAGTGTCACCCGCTTCAAGGCAGGAATTCGATGGACCTTCAGAGGAGGCACAGGTGACTCTCGCGTGAGCAGCAGACACACAAAGTTACAGCTAAGGCTCCTGATCCTCCATTTCTCAGAGTAATGCAGCGACGATTTCCAGGCTATGACGGGCCAGGCATCCGGTCACGTGCAATCTGCCCCGGTCTCTTCTGCAGATCTGCTGCAGCGATGGGCATGCAGCACAAGGGTCTGTCCCCAAGCCCCAGTGTTCATCAGGCCAGGTGTCAGGCACTCAGACACATTGGAGGGGCCTGCGGAGAGAGAGACCCTCTCTAGTCTCTCTGTGGGCACTTTCGGGGGACTGCAGGAAGTGGCGTGTAGGAGGCGGATTGGAGGACAGGTAAGTGGGGGTAGGATTTAGGTAAGGTTTAAAAGGGGGGTGGGAGGGAGGGTCAGCCTCTTTCTGCGCCGACCGCTGTTTAGGGAAGAGCGGAGTTTGAGGCCGACCCTCTCATTGGTGTAGAAAGGCAAGTGTGGTGTTTTTTTCCAGGGTGACGGGGGAGGCCCGAGGGGCGTACTCGGTTTAGTTTAGTGAAGCTTGAGGCTCCGCGGCCGTCGCGCTAGGTAAAGCAGTGAGGGAGTGCCAGGGAGGGTGTATCGCGGGTGCGCGAGGCCTTTGTGGGCCACCACGGGGTTTTTTCTATTTTCCTTTTCCTTTTTTCTACACGCGGCTTCGCTGCTCACACTGCACAGCGCCATGGCAACCAGCCATGACGCTGAAGCAGTCAAGGTCGCGCTTCGCGTATTAGGCGAAGCCGGCCGTTCCGACTTTCTCAGGCCTGGGGTTCTTGACCAGGCCTGGGTCGGAATGACACGTCCGACGCGTGCAGCATCGAGCCGGGTAGCGGCTGCCATTGCCACATGCCAATCTTTAGATTCAGATGGGGACAAGGAAGGGGGTGTGCCCAAGAACAGGGGGAAAAGGCTGGGGAGGGGGCACGAAGCGCTCCCAGACCCTCAATGTTTTCCGGAGAGCAGGATGGTAATGGGGCAGGAGCAGAGGGACCATTGAGGACATGGGTTCAGGCCCAATGCAGAGTGGGTCCCCAGGTACCATGGGGGACCCAGCGGGTGGGGAGTCACCGGCAAGGCAGGCAGATGGAGAGGCAGAACCCATGCCGGGGACCAGCGGGGTTTGGGCCCCTTTAGATTTGTCACGCCCTAGAAAGGGGCCAAGGTAGCCCTAAAACAGGCTAGACAAATTAAGCTCAAGGCTGCTGAGGTCTGGGGGGCCCCAGGGGCCCAGGCCCTAGCAGGCAGGCAGGTGGGGACCAAGCAGAGATGTGGGATTTGAAGGCCAGGATTCGGGAACAGCGCAGGGTCGTCGTGGAGACTGAGGCCAGATGGGCCCAGTTGTGCAGGGACCGGGAGGAGTTAGCAGCGCAAGGGGAAGCGAGCAGAAGGGCCACAGACATATTGAGCACCATGGGGCCCTAGCCTTCAAGTTCAGGGGCAGGGAGCTGGGTCTGGGTACTGCAGACAGAAGGGGGGGGACGGGAGGCTGGTGCAGCCAAAGGGCAGGTCGGCGCTGGAAGCCCTGGTGGCGCACATGGCAAGACGATGCCAACAGCTGAGGTTGGCAGAAGGAAGGTGACACCAACGGGGCACAACACGGCCTCACGACGTTGGTCGGAAGCACTAGAGGGGCAGGCGGCAGCCTTCTCTATACCGCGGGAACGTGGGAACCAAACGGATGGTTCGCGCCATGTGGGACAAGAACCAATTGATGCATCAACAGTGAAGCCACGGGGGTATGTGGCAAGCACGTGTCAGTGGGAAGGAGATGATGAGTTAGATCTGGATTATGAGGAAGAAGGGGATGATTGGGAAGGAGGAGAAATCCGTGAGGCGGAGGTGAGTGGTGTCACGAAGGGGGGGAGGGCGCAAGGACGGCACAACCTCTTTCTCTGCTTTTGTCTTACAGGACACCGTTTTGGCAGAAGGGCCATCAGGAGTGCGGCAAGTGACGTCACGAGGATGGTTCTTGAAGAAAACACCGCAGAACATGGGGGAAGTGGATAGAGGTAAGGGCAGTTGGTGGTCAGTTTGGGGTGAAGGGGGAGGAGGCACCAAAGGCTCATGTACACACAAGTCTATTGGGGTCGGAGATGGGTCAGTTTTAGAAACACCCGGTGTTGGGTTAGGCCAGGAAGGGGATGCGAGCAAGATTAAGGAGGCCCTACCCGCAGCAGTTACTGAACAAGGCGGTCAGAAGACAGGGGATAACACGATTACGGAAGATAAGGAAGGGGGAAGCCATAAGAAGCGGCTGCCATGTATGGGATTGGCCATGCCACTGGGGTCCCATGTGGCAGCGAAAACGCGAATTTGGAGACACGAATATGTAGATGTTTTAAAACTTTTACATAGGGATATTCAGACCAAGGAGGATTCCAAGGAGGAGGAATGGGAGCTGGCACGCAGGCCCAGGGTCCCTATTACAATGGATAACTGGACATCGGGCTTTCTGATATTTGCCAGTATCTATTGTGAGAAGTATCCGGACAGAGCCATAGCTCTTTTTAAGTACATGGACATCATAAGGAAGGCACAGTTACATTTTGGGGGTTTCGCATGGCTGAGTTACATCGAGGAGTTCAGGGCCAGGGTGAGCGTAAATCCTGAAAAACCATGGGGGATGTAGACTCTGAACTATGGATGCAATGGATGGCATTGGCTCAATCTTCGGCCTCTACGCATACAGCGAGTGGTTTGCCAATCGTCTATAAGCCTTTTCAGTCTCGTCCCGCCCAGGGAGGGGCGGGCACAGCCAGCAAGACCCCAGTGCCCACCACAGGGGCTTGCTGGAATTTCAATAAAGGGTTCTGCTCTCGACAACAGTGTAGGTTCAAACATGATTGCTCCAAGTGCGGGGGCCGTCGTCCAGTCACCCAATGCTTTTCCTTATCCAGTCCAGCAGAAGAATGGAGGGCGCCCAGAGGGCGGGGCACACATGGCGGTACTACGCCAAAGGGGTCCTACGCCGGTTAGGCTGGAATTTCTATTGCCCTGGCTAAATAGTTACCCAGACGCGGATAAGGCCCATCAGTTGGAGTGGGGTTTTCGTGAAGGTTTTAGAGTAGGTTACCAGGGTCCTCAGTGTAGGAGATGGGCAGATAATTTGTGGTCAGCCAAAGAACCACCTCAGGTGGTTCGTGACAAAGTGGCGAAGGAGGTAGCCCTGGGTAGAATAGCAGGACCATTCTACGAACGGCCAAGTGTGAGTTTGATGATTTCACCCCTAGGGGTAGTGCCCAAAAGAGCACCGGGTGAGTTTCGTTTAATACACCACTTGTCAAGGCCTGAAGGAACATCGGGCAACAATTTTATCGCACATGAGGACTCCAGGGTGGTGTATGCCTCGGTGGATGATGCCGTGTGGCTAGTTCTGAAATGTGGGCACAGGGCAGAAATGGCAAAATGTGATATACAATCGGCTTTCAGGCTATTACCCATTCATCCAGCAGATTTCGACCTTCTGGGGATGCAACTGGACGGAGCCATTTATGTGGACCGGGTGTTACCCATGAGCTGTGCTATTTCATTTTGAAAGCTTTAGTACTTTCTTACAGTGGGTCTTTGTTAAAAGGATTGGGCATCGGACGGTGACCCACTACCTTGATGATTTCTTATTTGTAGGGACGGACACATCTGGGGCTTGCGCAAGGGCTTTGGCAGACTTTCAGAGACTAACTCAGCAGGCAGGAGTGCTTTTGGCCCCAGAAAAAACAGAGGGCCCGCTTGCAGTGATGACCTTCTTTGGTGGCCAGATTGCCGGCGACTAAAGTCGCAGAGATTTTAGAGTTCCTGGCTATGGTGCGGGAACTTCGCAAAATGGATTTGCGAATGGCCCAAAAGTTGTTGGGGTACCTTAATTTTGCATGCAGGGTGGTGAGGGGAGGTAGGATTTATTGTAGGCGTTTGGGGTTATCTATATCTGGAGCAGTACTCCCACACCACAGGATTAGGGTTTTGCTGGCTCTGAGAGAGGTCATTAAAGTTTGGGAAACTTTTCTGAAAGATTTCAATGGGGTTCCTATGTCTTTTGGGGACACCGATACAGTATGGCAGGTTCAGATTTTTTCTGATGCAGCGGGAGCCTCAGGTTTTGGTCTCTATTGGGACGGGAGATGGTGTGCTGAATGTGAGCTGTATGGGTACAGCAAGGAAGGAGCATTGCTTTCCTCAAGTTTTTTCCACTTTTGGTGGCTCTGGTAGTCTGGGGACAGGAATTAGAGTGTTGCGCTAATTGCGCCAGTTTCTGCTTAAATGTTTATCATTAAATGTTAATTTCAAAGCAGTACACATACCTGGGATTTACAACGAGATTGCAGACTCCCTGTCTCGTTCACAGTGGCAGCGTTTCCGTGAGTTGGCCCCAGAAGCGGAATGGAGCAAGACTGCGGTCCCGGCAGACATTTGGGAGTGGGGGGCATGAGGATCACGGGGCTGGTAGAGTTGTCTTTAGCGTTGTCCACCTGGCGGAGTTACAGGCTTGCATGGTTGGAGTTTCAATCTTTTGAGTTGGTTGTGGTGAATTGTTGGGCTTTAAGGTCGCAGGATCTTGAGGCACGTGCACTGCGTTTTGTGCTGTATCTAATTGAGGAGGGTATATCTCCGGCAACTATTGGGGGAAAACTGGCTGCAGTTACTTTTTATGGGAAATTGTTTTTTGGTACCGATCCAGCGCACAATGACCTGTTAGGGTGAATGTTGAAGGGCTGGGGCAGAGTTAGATCCAGTGCAAGCAAACCAGACAGAGAACCCATCACGTTTGACATACTTCTAGAGTAATTACATGTATTGCCAGTGTGCTGTTCGGACAAGTATGAAGTGGGTCTATTCCGGCTGTGCATGGTCTGGATGTTTTTTGGTGCGCTCAGAGTGTCCGAATTGTTGGGAGTGGGGAAAAAGATAGGACTAAAGACAAAAGAGGTGCGCATGCATGGGGACTGCTTGGGCATTTGGCTCAGACGCTCGAAGACAGATCAGTTGGGAAAGGGAAAATGGGTATGGCTGAAAAAGGGGGGGATGAGCTGGCGTGCCCAGTGAAGGAATGGATGGCTTTCAAACAGAGGCTGCGCAGGACAGGGGAATACGGGGTATTTGTACATGACACAGGGGCGAAGCTTACTAGTTATCAGCTGCTACAGGTGTTGAGAATGGCCCTTAGGCGATTAGGCCGGCGCGAAGTGGACTTTGGCACGCATTCATTTCGGATTGGCGCAGCTACAGCGGCAGCTCACTTGGGTTGGGACTGGGCAAAAATTAAGGCCATAGGTAGATGGAAATCCAGATTTTGTGAACTATATGTGAGACCATAGTACAGCAATTTTTCAACCGGGTGCTTTGATTACTTGAGGGGTATGGTGGGTGGGTGGGGTTTAAGTTTTAAGGACAGCCTTTACAGTGTTTTTTCCTTACAGGTTGCATGGCTGGGCCACAGGGTGCCAAGATGGTGACATGGCTGGTCGGCCATTCTTTCGTTCACTGGGCAGCGAAGTTTGCAGAGAAGCAAATTTACGGAAGGGCGATGGGACTTCCTAGCAGACTCCATGAAGTTTTTTGGTGGGGGAAGAGTGGCATGAGGTGGGGAAGTTTGCTTCCATTTATCATTGCAAGTTTGCCGCAATGGGGATGTCCTGATTTACTACTGATCCAACTGGGGAAAAATGACCTTGTGAAGCTATCAGGGCTCACACTCATACAGCTGTTGCAGAGAGACTTGGAACTGTTGAAACAAAGGTTGCACTGCACATGCCTGGTGTGGACAGAGTTTGTGCTGTGGCGAGTGTGGAGAGGGGCAGTTAATCATGGAGCCATAGAGCGGGCTCGCAGGAAATAGAACAGGGCCATGAGGGTTTTCTGTTGGGCCCAGGGGATCAAGGTCCTTAAGCACGAGGATATCAAGGAACATGAGGAGACACTTTTTAGGGCGGATGGGGTACATCTGTCGAAGTTAGGAAACGTGTATTATTTGACAGAGCTGAGGTTGCTGTTAAGTGAATTATGGGGAGAGAAGCTGTGGTTTAGAGAACAAACCTAAGAGTACAAAAAAAGAAAAAAACAGGGGAAGAAAAGTAAAAAGGGGGAATTGAAGAAGGTTTGTTCTTCCTAGGGTGGGGCAGCAAAACGCCAAGTGGTTTTTGCTGGATGGCAGAAGATGGGGCAGGGTGGAGAGCCAGATGCAGGCTTGTCCACCCTTCCAAAGGGAATTACAAGGAGGTGAAGGAGCAGAGTGAGGGGGTATGCTCGAAGCAAGTAGGGCATGTGACGAATAGGGGAGGGTCTAGGGAAGGAGAAGCGAAGAGAGGTTTGGAAGAGAGAGAGATGAGCAAAGGAAAACTGGAAGTTGGGGGTTTAGTTAATGTTTGGGTATACACTTGAAGTTCAATGTTATTTATGTTTAAAGCCTGTCCTAAATAAATGACCTTTTGCACTATTGGAAGTGTCACTGTATGTGTGTGTCCCGACGGTCACCACGGAAGGGGCACACATAGAGGAGCTAATGAGGCGACAAGCTCACTTCTTGACCGCGCGCTCGTGCGAGCAGTTCAATTTTGGTTTCCACAGTGCTCCCTTAATCGCATCCATGGTCAACAGGCCCCACTGGTTTCCTGGCTCAGGTTGCCCACAGCAGTGCGGGCTTCACTCTGCCGCAGCGCGACCCAAGTGGATGTGCGTCCAGTTCTCCGGTTCCTTCTTTTACATTTTCAGGTGCCCTGGCGTTCACAGCCTTCTCATGTTCGACTAAGGATGCAGAGCCCTGGAGATTCTGCTGGATTTTTTTATATTTGGAAGTCCGGGCCCGGAGATGCTGAATCAAGCATCCACCATCTTGGGCTAGTAACCAAACCCCCTCTATACTGGTGCATACTTACTTGCTTCCATCCATACCACACATGTATTGGACAATACTTTAAGGATCCTATTCAGCCATCACAAGCACTTATACAGACTGAAGTACTGTTTAGGAAGAAACCCACAGCCCTCCCAATAGGTATCACTGTCCCTTTATACAACCTCTTCTGTGAAACGAACTCCTGTTTTATCCAGTGATACCAAAACATCAGCACCAAAACTGTCCTTTGCACAGATGGATTTAAACTTCCATGGACGCGTTTCAAATGAAAAGTGTGATTATAGGAGTTGCACTGCATTATAGTGTCTTAATACTGTGCAGAACACAAATCTGTTTTCCATTCTCAAAAATCAGCTGCTTTCTAGCTATTTGAAACAACGTTCATGAGACAATACAAAATCTGCAGACCATACTCTCTATCTCTCTTTTTAAGCATTGTGTTTCCAAGAACTTCTTCCCTAACCCCTGCTCAAACATTCCTCCTTCTCATGAAGAATGAAAAAATACACAGGAATTAAAATACATTTGAGTATTCCTCAATACACATTACTTCTACTGTATCACACACAGTTGAATAATCCGGTATTACAAATATCACATCGCATCTGACTAGCAGAAGGTCTAAAGCTATACATTCTACACACAATCAAAAAACAATCAATGTCAATGCAGCCTCATTAAATTCAGGGGTTTTCCATCCCAGTGGCCCTTGTCTGACATGTCACACCAAAGCTGCCTCCTAATTTGTAGGTCTACAATCTCCAATACAACTTTTATATCTGCCCTCATAGAGCTCATCTTATCTTGATCGAATGGCAATTATTGAGACCTGATTCCATTGATCCTCCCTACAACTGTCTTATTACTAAATGTGGAATATTAGGGTTTCCTGTTTTCAGTTTCTATTTGTTGTGAGTACCAGTGGTTTTCCAAAGGTCTCAAATGTTATAAAATCAGTGTTCATCAGCGCACACATCTCATTGAATCTTATTGACTGATTTAATGTTACTACATTTATTGACCTTGAAAAGATTGAAGACTGATTCAGCCTGGTCCCGATTACACTTGTGACCTGCAGGTTCACTGCAAATCTCCCCTGTAAACCTTAACTCAATGGGCTACCATAACAGGCAACTTTTCTTCAAGGAACATTCGCGAGGAGGACTGAAGCCTATTTGTGCATCACAAGAAGGTGACTATCTCACAGAAAAATCATGATCTGGCGAGTTTCAATATGTCGCACACAGACCTTTCCTGTAACACATGACACTAGGAAGCCTTTCGGGAAAACCTAAGAAAACTGTCAATGGAACAAACAATTTGTACCTTTCTGTTTGTGCCTTTTATCTTTCTGTTATTACCTTTGAAGTTGCTGGATTTCTCCTGCAAATACAATTGCACCACCTCTCTATGATACCACTGGGTTCATGAAAAAGTAAGGCCCATATTTATACTCTGTTTGCGTCGGATTTGCATCTTTTTTTTTTTACGCAAATCCAGCGCAAACTTAACTCCATATTTATATTATGACGCTGGACCGGTCTAGCGTCACAAATATGGAATTAGCTTCATTTTAAGAACGCATGAAACCAACTTGCGCCAACGAGATACAAGGTAGGCGTTCCCGTCTGAAAAATGACTCAAACACCTATGCGCCATATTTATCCAACAGGGCCTAAATGAGGCACGGGTGTGAGGCGGACCTGAAAAATGACGCTAAACCCGATTTGCATCAAAATTTTATGCCTGGGTCAGGGCAGGGAAGGGGTTAAAATGAGGCAAACATATCACTACTTAAGGAAAACACACACAAGCAACATCACAGCCCAACAGGACAACATGGAAGTGCTACTGATGAAGCTTGCAAGATGACGCCGAGCACAGGACCAACGGCAGCAGCCAACACCACCCCAATGTGTCCCACAAAGGCAAAGCAGAAGGGAGGAGAAGGTCTTCAGGAACATGACAACCCTCCATGGCCTCAGGGAACAAAACATCATACGGAAGTATCGACTGGACTGGGAAGCCATACAGCAGCTGCTGCGCCAAACTGAGCCACAAATAACAGCTAGCCTGCAGACACCACACAATATACCACTGGCGACCAAGCTGCTAGCTGTCCTGCATATGTTGGTGTTAGAAATGGGGTCTTTGGTTGGCAGTCAGGTTACCCCCTGTCCAAGCAAGGACCCTCACTCTAGTCAGGGTAAGTCACACACAATCCAAATTATCCTGTGCCCACCCTCTGGTAGCTTGGCACTGAGCAGTCAGGCTTAACTTAGAAGGCAATGTGTAAAGTATTTGTGCAATAAATCATACAATAACACCATATAGCACCACAAAATACCCCACACAGTGTTTAGAAAAATATATAATATTTATCTGGATACTTGCAGGTCAAAACGATCAAAGATGCAATTAGTAAATGTAGAGATATCACTGAGAAGTGATATAAAGTGTCTTAAGTCTTTTAAAAGCAAACAAAGTCTCTTTCAAGCACAAAGGGGGTGATTCTGACCCCGGCGGTTCCTTACCGCCGGGGCCAGGGTTGGCGGGAGCACCGCCAACAGGCTGGCGGTGCCCCGCAGGGCATTCTGACCGCGGCGGTTCAGCCGTGGTCAGAAGAGGAAAACCGGCGGTCTCCCGCCGGTTTTCCGCTGCCATGGGGGATTCTAACAGCCCATACCGCATCCTGTTCCTGGCGGTTCTCCCGCCGGGAACAGAATGGCGGTATGGGTTGTCGTGGGGCCCCTGGGGGCCCCTGCAGTGCCCATGCCAATGGCATGGGCACTGCAGGGGCCCCCGTAAGAGGGCCCCACTTTGTATTTCAGTGTCTGCATTGCAGACACTGAAATACGCGACGGGTGCCACTGTACCCGTCGCACCTTCCCACTCCGCCGGCTCAATTCAGAGCCGGCGTCCTAGTGGGAAGGGTTATTGCACTGGGCTGGCGGGCGGCCTTTTGGCGGTCGCCCGCCAGCCCAGTGCAAAAGCCAAAATACCCTCAGCGGTCTTGCGACCGCGGAGCGGTATTTTGGAGGGGGGAAGTCTGGCAGGCGGCCTCCGCCGCCCGCCAGACTTAGAATGACCCCCAAAGTACCTGGTTCGTGTGAAAAACCTCTGCAAAGGGCCGCAGAGGAGGAGAAGAGTGGAAACAAAGGGGTGTGCGTCGATTTCTCGGGCCGCACACGCTCGATGCGTCGATTAGTTTCCACGCAGGGATGGCTGTGCATTGATTTCCGGTGCTCGGTCGTGGATCCTCTTAGGGTTGTGGGGTTTTTAGACGCCCCGGGGTCTGTGCGTGGAATCCTGGGCTTGTGACAAGCTCTGCGTCGTTCCGGTTCGGCGTGTAGTGAATTTCTCACCACGAGACAGGCTGTGCATTGGTTTTAACAAGATGAGATGTCGAATTTTCGCTGCCCAAGGAGTCCAGTTGTAAGAGAGAAGTCTTTTTGGTCCTGAGACTTCAGGGAACAGGAGGCAAGCTCTATCCAAGCCCTTGGAGAGCACTTCTTCACCACAGCCAGGGAGTAGCAAGGCAGCAGGGCAACAGCAAGGCAGCAGTCCTTCACAGAAAGCAGTCAGGTGAGTCCTTTGGGCAGCCAGGCAGTTCTTCTTGGCAGGATGCAGGTTCTGGTTACAAGTTTCTTCTCCAGGAAGTGTCTGAGGTGGTAGGGCTGAGGCCCTGTTTTTATACCCAAATGTGCCTTTGAAGTGGCAGAGACTTCAAAGAGTGGCTTCAAAGTGCACCAGGTCCCCTTTCAGTTCAATCCTGTCTGCCAGGGTCCCAATAGGGGATGTGGCAGTCCTTTGTGTGAGAGCAGGCCCTCCATCCTCCCAGCCCAGGAAGACCAATTCAAAATGCAGATGTATACAAGTGAGGCTGAGTATCCTGTGTTTGGGGTGTGTCTGAGTGAATGCACAAGGAGCTGTCCAATAAACCCAGCCAGACGTGGATTGTAAGGCACAGAAAGATTTAAGTGCAGAGAAATGCTCCCTTTCTAAAAGTGGCATTTCTAAAATAGTAATATTAAATCCAACTTCGCCAGTCAGCAGGATTTTGTATTACCATTCTGGCCATACTAAATATGACCTTCCTACTCTTTTCAGATCAGCAGCTGCCACTCCAACAATATATGAGGGCAGCCCCAATGTTAGCCTATGAAGGGAGCAGGCCTCACAGTAGTGTAAAAACGAATATAGGAGTTTTACACTACCAGGACATGTAAACTACACAGGCACATGTCCTGACTTTTACCCACACAGCACCCTGCCCTAGGGGTTACCTAGGGCACACCTTAGGGGTGACTTATATGTAGTGAAAGGGGAGTTTTAGGCTTGGCAAGTACTTTTAAATGCCAAGTCGAGTTGGCAGTGAAACTGCACACACAGGCCTTGCAATGGCAGGCCTGAGACAAGGTTAAGGGGCTACTTAAGTGGGTGGCACAATCAGTGCTGCAGGCCCACTAGTAGCATTTAATCTACAAGCCCTGGGCACATACAGTGCCTTCTACTAGGGACTTATAAGTAAATTAAATAGTCCAATTGGGTATGATCCGATGTTAGCATGCTTAAGGGGAGAAAGCATATGCACTTTAGCACTGGTTAGCAGTGGTAAAGTGCGCAGAGTCTAAAGACCAGCAAAAACAGTGTCCAAAAAGTGGAGGGAGGCAGGCAAGAAGTTAGGGGTGACCACCCTAAGGCTGTCCGGTCTAACAGTTGGCAAAAGGCTCCTTCCAGACAACAGGTGCCCTGGCCACTAGGGTATCACAGTCCTCATTCTCTGCCTTCTTGCCCAAGGTTTTAGATGCCTTAATCTCCCTCACACCCGCCACATCAGCTTCCCCAACACCCAGCAGAAGGAGCAGGAGATAAAACAGTGCTTCTACCAAATACATGTCTTCCCGCCTGTGCTCGGTGCAATTGACTGCACCCATGTCCGGATTGTACCACCTGCAGCAACAGAGCATCTATTGCAGAACAGAAAGCACATGCATTCCATCAATGTGCAGGACATAGTTGACCACCAGGGATTCTTCACCAACATCTTGGCCAAGTATCCTGGGAGTGTACATGATTCCTTCATATTACGCCACAGCACGATTAATCAGCACTTCCAGGACGGACAATATGTCAATGGCCTTCTTGTTGGTAAGTCCATAAACCTAGCAATATAAACACAGCACAACAACACTGTAGGACACACAAAACATACGCCACTACATTGACAAGTGGGCAGGATGAGACTGAGGTGTGACACAGGTAGTTATGTTGTACACCCTGACACAATGGGATACACACCTTTGGACAAATGACGGCTGCCACAAACATTAGCTGCCTCTCTGGAGCAACAAAGGATCAATGTCAAATCACACAGTGACAATGACATGGTCTGCACTGGAAGTACAACTTCGAAGAAGAACCATTTACAATTACATTAGGCCCCATAGTCAATCCGTCACCCTCCCAAGCAGTATGTAGCGTGGGAGGGGTGTGCAATATTTGTTGCTGCAGGTCTAACACCATGAGACACATAGCATGATGATGCTGACTCACAAGTAGGTGACACAGAAATACTGAGGCAGTCCCAACATCATACATTACTCCTGGGGTGCCGTTGCCAGGTAGCATTAAGGGCGTGGTCTGTGCTATGAACATATATTGATGTGCCACTAATGCAAGTTGCACACTGCTGCACACACTGAAAGAGCCAATTGTCCATCAAAAAAACATATGTACTGGGAGATGGCCTTTCCTGCACAAATACATCCACCGCCACAAGGCAGTTAGCCAGGTTACCTGGAGCAAGTTTGGTATTGTAGGTGTACGGTTGCACACGAGCCACTGGTAGAGGGAACAACAAAGGTTTGCCTAGAACCAAGCCAGACATGGGACAATTGTGCATTGTCAATTCTGAACACCTCAGTGCTACCAACTTATGGAGATGTGTTGTGCATTGACACCTAGCCAAAGGAACTCACTGTTGCATTTCATCTGCAATGACATATGTCGAATTGGATGGAATGTCCAGGCCATGTAGTGCAACCATGTTACCACCACATCAGAATCTATTGTGTGCATGGAAGTATCATGTCCCCTTCAGTGAAAGCACACTAAAACATGTTGGACACTACACAACACATAGTACATAGATACTGACCAGCAGTTTGGAAACAAAATCTTAGATCACAGGTCAATGAGCCAAACACAAGTTTTCAAGTCAAACAACCCACTGCAGAAAACACCTCACAGAAGCCCAGGATCTCACACAATACCACAAACACATATGAGTCACAGACAACACAAGATATCAACTGCCATGCTGCATGACATTCCTATTTTATGCACTAATAAAAAACTCACTCCTATTATCTTTTTCAGCAGATCAGGGTGACGGGATCCAGCCACGGATCATGACCCCATTCCCCAACCCAAGCACAGCAGCAAAGCGTGCCTATATTGAGGCACAGTGGAGGACACGCACCATTGTTGAAGGGACATTTGGCATCCTGAAGTCCAGATTCAGGTGCCTGGACATCACAGTAGGCAGCCTCCTATATGCAACACACATTGTTTGCAAAATCATACTTACCTGTGCTATCCTGTGTGAGGAGCAACATCCTCTATATGAGCCAGAGCAAGAACTGCCTGAGGAGGAGAAGGATGGTGCCAGGAGAAATGAGGGGGAACATTAACACACAGCTGTAGGAATGCACCGTAGACAGCTAATTGCAAAACATTTTTTCAACCAATAGTAACTCTACACACCTTGTTATTAAGATATATAAATAAACACCTTACTTGATCACACAATCCTGCTCTGGTTTCTTCTTTCTCCATCACATGTTCTTTAGGAATGTGAGTATTACCTCAGGGAGCAAGTTACAAAGACAAATCTGACTACTTCTGATGCAAAATTACATGTGATGCGTATGGTTGTATAGCAAACATCATACACATATAAAAAATACTCATCTTTTGAATTTCACATATGAAGGACAAAAGCAATGGACCACAGCATATGACACACATCCACGTTGCCAACATAGTCTACTGTAGCACATGACACACAACTATGATATCTCCAGTCATAAGGTAAATAAGTGCCCCATACATGACGCAACGGATGTGAAATATCAGTGGAAACAGGAATGTATAAACAGACCCCTGTTCACAACACATGTCCTGCGCAGTCCATTTCTGGAAATAAGTCCTGCCACTGCTATGTGTTACGTCTCTGCCCTCACATCTCTAGGGGCACTGTAAACAGACTATCTGTGCCCTGGTAATCATCATTAACACTCACCCAGAGTCTCTTTCTGACTCCTGTTTGCTTCCCTTTTCCATATGGCATGCTACATAAGAACTACATTAGTTTGCATAGACTTCAGGTCCCATAATGCACTGCTGGTAGTCGGTAAGACCTGTAATCTTCTGTCCATTGCTTCCGACAGGAAAAGTCCAGTTGCCTCTTGATACTGGATTCTCTCCTCCAGGACATGTGAGAGTCTGAAGCTGCACCCACCTCCTGACTTCTCTTGTTCAGCCCAGCCATGTTACTCTGCCCTTGCCTTGCTGCTGCCTGGAACTGATTATAATCTGCCATTCCCTGAAGCTCCTCATCTTGCATTGGAGTGCGATTACCCTGTGTTCCAGAACACTTGTTGGATTGTGTTACAGTCCTGATTCAGCCTGAACCTGCTCTCTGTTTGCCCAGTCCTGTTCCTGCGTGTTCCAGTCTGAGTTTGCTCCTGGTTTCTCAGCCTTGTTCATGTTTGTTTCTGCCAGAGCCTGATTTCTGTTTTAGAGACCTGTTCTAGCCTTTGCGTCAACCTGAGCCTGTTCCCTGTGCCTGGCTTTGCCTCCTAGTTGGTTTCCTCACTTTCTGTTTCCTCTTGGCTTATCGTGTCTGGTAAGTGTCCTATCAGTCCTCACCTGTCTAGAAGTGTTTTCCTTTGTATTTGGGTTGTCACCTGGTTTCCAGGAGGCAAATATAGCCCCCATCCTTTGTCTAGTGTTGCATGTAGTCATTAGTGCCTAACAGTGACAGTGTGCCATGGCTGTATTCCAGGAATTGCCACTGTGTCTCCAGCCAGATCCATAAGGGCTAGTCTTGTGTAAGTAAGTATAATCCTTGTTTGTGCCCCAAGGTTCCAGAAACAGAATCACTTCTGCTGCCTCCTTTCTATGTGACTTGTGTGGTGACTATCTGTAAGATGAATCTGCACAGAGGCACTGACTTTCCATGTTGCTGTGGAAAGTTCTAATCCCTACCTTGTGTACAATCTTAGTGATAAGCCATGCGTGTTTGCCCATTACTGACCAGTTCCATATTCGTTCACATTAAGGTTGCTCTGCCTTCACATTTCTGTTTTCTCTGACTTACCATAGCTGGCCTTTCCCCTGTATGCCTTTAGCTGCTCTTCTGCTTTGGTACACTACTTCTTTGCAAGATACTCTGTGAACTCAAGGGGTGCCCCTAACAAAGTCCTGACTAGACCAGACCAAAACCATGACACCATAGAGCCCAATCCTGACACAGGGTACACATGCCCACACACGTGAACTGGACACTTCTGTGGAATGCACATCTGAAAATATGTTAACACATGCAGCCAGGGCAGCATGTCCACCACAGCAACATAAGTAACATAGTTAATTCTTATGAGTCAAACTGACGTGTAAAAAACATTTTATGGGTGAACTTAAGGCACAGTGTCTCAAACACAGTACGTACCAAACATGTACACATGTCCGACATATGTGTATTTCACACACAAGTCACCATGAAGTCGTAATCAACAATTAATGACATATGATGGGTAACATATCCAACATATCACTCATCAGCCATCCTCAATCATTCCTGAGTTTTGTTTGTCATTTAAAATGTAATTTCCCCAAAGTCAAACAACTACGCTCATCACGTCAGCACATATTGCAAACACATATCATGACTGTTGTAGATCACTGATTGCCACCAGATGTAGATACCCATTTGGAACACATTCATTCATGAGCATTACATCCAATGTATTGCATGCCATTCCTTCAGAAACACACATATTGTTGTTACAGATCTTTCACACACAAAACACACAGTTGTATGCTCTACCACATGTGGCCAACCACTATACCACACACTGCAGGCCACATCATCCTATCTTCATGCTGATACAGGGTGCATTCATATTAAACGTTTGAAAATCACGCAATCACAGTTTGAGTAAAAAATGTTGACGCAAATGCATCGAAAAATCACAGGGACAGGAAGTGATGTAATAGGAAATCCTATTTACAGGCATGGTATAGTGGGTGTACTTTCACTTTACTTTTCTGTGCTTTTTCTTGACTGTGTGGCTGTGTCTCGGTGATGCTGGTGTCTGGATTGTGTTTTTTTGTATCTTGTGGTTTCTCTCTTGTGTCTTTTGTGTATTCTGTTTGTTTATTGTACCTGTGAATGTTCTTTTGTGTAGTTTAGTGTCTTTTAGATTGTATTTGTACTGTAAGGTGTCTGTCCGGGGGTTAGATTAATTGGGTTAGTTTGGGTTCTTAGGTTTGGACTGTAAGTTTCCTTTTTTTACATTTATTTTACGCTTTTTCTGTTTTGCTTTGTTGTGCAAGGACATGTCCGGAAGAGTGTGGCTGACCGGCATGGGGGAGGAGGAGCTTGGGGGCTTTGTTGGCTGATGTGCCACTACCTTCCATTGATGCTGCAGATGGGTGGGCATGTGATACAGGGGTATCACACAGAGGCAAGGTGGCTGCGGTATGGCAAGGTGCTCTACCACCTCAAAAGAGTGTACGACACAAGCAGGAATGAGCACCAGCTAAAGCATCGCTGGGCTGACCTGGTGGCCAGAGAGCAGGATCTGCTGGACCACGTGGGTGTGGTGATTGGTGGCCATGTTGGTGAGTATCACATTGTCAATGTGTACAGTAGAATGCTCCTGAGTGACAGTAGCAGATGTCTTGAAGTGCTGCATGCAATGTTTGTGGCCACGTTGAATGCCAGCAGAACAAACTGTTAGTGTCCCAGGACTGAGATGTAGTCCACATGTCTATACATGTTAACAATTCAGTCCTGAGGTTTTTTGAGTCATGTACGACTATGACTTAAGGCTACACGTACCAAGCTATTTTTAATTGTCTCAAACAGCCCAGTTTTCAGAATTTGTGTGTTTATGTCGAGAAAAAATGTTTATTCCAATCCACATACCTAATTTTGCCATTCTGCAATCACATTGCCGAATCACAAAACAGGGTTTGCTAGTGGCATTTAGAAAGGGGCATTCCCTTCCTATTAGTGAATCACAGTCCGCTGATTGATTGTTTGGTGACTGCGAATGCTGTAACTAAACAATTGCAGTTACCACCAATTTCAAGTTGGTGCTACCCCATTTGCAAAAGGGGAGTGGTCCCCATGGGATTCCTTCCCCTTTGTGAATGAATGTCCAAAAATTGTTTCAGAGCAGGCAGTAGTCCCGCAGACCACTGTCTGCTTTAAACACATAATAAAGGTATAATATTGGTTTTTGACATGCTTTCTGTTTACCCTTGATGAAATAAGGATGCATTTTAAAAATAAATATACATCTCTATTTGAAAGCAGTCACAGACATGGTGGTCTGCTGAGCCCAGTAGCCAGCATCCCTCTGAGTGCCACCATTCTCAAAGGGTTTGCAAAATGAGACCTACCTCATCAAAATTCATGAGGTAGGTCAGTTGCTACCCCATTTGTGATTTGCAAACATTGTCATTGACAGTGTTGTACCTCAGATTATGCTACTCGCATATTGCGAGTTGTTAAGTCTCACCATGTGTGACTCACAAAACCTGATCTTCGTACATGTGGCCCTTAGTCTCACATTTCAGGTGCAATGATAACACCTGTGCCCATGCATTCTGTCAGTGATGATCAGGTAAGACACTGTCAGCATACCACATTTCACTGTATCATGACAGCAAAGTGGTCAATCCATGTTTAGCATTACATCGTCATCATTACACACACATGATCCCTGCCATAATGTTGGCTAAGGGGGCATACATGGCTTAGGGGACACTGCCAATAGGGCATGTGTTACCTACATACAACTGTGCCACGTCTGTCATGGACCACTGAGCCACATGCCCATCACACAGTAACTCAGTGTCCCTTGAAGCACAAGCCACAATACCTGAGTCACTAGTATTGCAGTGCACCAGGGAAGTGCCATTGAAATTGTCACCCAAATGCAAATCATGACATGGAGTACCATCTGAAATGAATTAGCCACAAATGCTTGTAGTCGGGTTTAGCATCACATGATTGTTAGGCCAAGTTCATGTGTGCAGATGTGTGTCTATCACTCACTGGAGTGTCAGTGTCAATGTGAGATTGTAGTGGTATGTCTGTTGGAGTGTCTAGATGCAGGATCACCAGCACACTCATGTAAAATGTTACACACTGTGATATGTTGTCCACACTTTTGCACAGTGATCTGACATTTAGCATATATTTCCTTTCCATGTCTTACAGGTGGACCTGCCCCCTGTACCATCAGGGTAGTGGCTCGATTTCAGGACTGAGACGGATCTAATAAGTCTGATAATGTCTGTCCATGTAGTGATTGCAGCTGTTGTGTGAGTGACTCTTGCGTGTTGCATTCATTGAAAGATTTGATGAGCTGGCATATGTTACTTGACTGGATGTTGACATAGGGGGTGATTCTGACCGCGGCGGACGGCGGTCGCCGCCCGCCAAGCGGTTCCCGCCGAAAGACCGCTCCGCGGTCAAAAGACCGCGGCGGTCATTCTGGCTTTCCCACTGGGCTGGCGGGCGACCGCCGAAAGTCCGCCCGCCACCGGATGGCGGTAGGGGGTGTCAGAATCCCCATGGCGGCGGAGCGCGCTCCGCCGCCATGGAGAATTCTCAAGGGCAGCGGGAAGTCGGCGGTACACCGCCGACTTTCCGTTTCTGGCCGCGGCTGAACCGCCGCGGTCAGAATGCCCAGCGGTGCACCGCCAGCCTGTTGGCAGTGCTACCGCCGACCTCCGCCATGGCGGTAATTGCCGCCAGGGTCAGAATGACCCCCATAGTGTTCCACGCAAGGGTTAGACATTCACAGGCAGAGAGTCATATCTTGGGAGACTTGTTCTGTGCAATAAGAAGAGGCGTGTGATCATGATTATTACTAGCCACATGTAGGCCCACATGTGACTTGAAAGTGTTCCAGTGTCAGTATATTGTCACTGGGTCATACCCTCATTCTCACAACACAGTGATGCATCAGTTTTCCGCACAAAATTGTGCATCCCTCTATTGTAATGTACTTGTAGGATGTATGGGTAACTCTCCCCTAGCATCTTGCCCCATATGTTGTACTCCATTTACGTGACACTTATGTGGTATGCAATAGGCGTGCATGCAGGTCAAGGCTAGACGTGTGTTGGCATTAATGTGGGTGTTTTGGGAATTGTGTTGGGAGATCAGGTATTGATGGTTGTCCACAGCTGGACGCATGAATGTAGATGTGAATGATCTATGGATACCTTATTCCTAGGTGGCAGCACTCCTCACATGTGATCCACTCACTAAATCCATGTATAAGTGGACATGCCTTTGTGGTTGTCCTGGACAGTTGTGATGATGTACTTCATGACCATACCCCTGAGGTACAGGGGTAGGGGAACAACATATATGTAGGTAGATGTGATGGTCACAGTGTAGATGACAGTCATCTCATTCAAGCATGCATGTGTCCCAAACAACGCTGACCCCTTATGATTAGCAACTGCATACCATCCTGACAATTACATCTACAAATCACAGGTTTTGTGTGCCTTGAAGTTTACTCAGATGATAAAGATTAGTCAGCCTGGCCCATGTAAAGTAGTTGCTGCCTTTGCATTGTGACACATTGCACTATATCAATGCACAGATCACTTTATTTGGTCCAACTCTTTTTGTGCTTTGCTGTGGTGTAAAAGACATGATGGGTAGGCAGCGTTGCCATTACATTCATCGGGGACATTTTATCATTTGGACTGTGATTTGGACTGCATGTACAAATTGAGGCAGACTGTTAGATTATCATCTGCATATGCATCACACACTGATGACACTGATGGTTGTCTGTCTCATTTTTACAGCTTCCAAAATGGATGTAGTGGAAATAAGGGCTTTCCAGAAGTGGGCAGTGAGATACAGACACATCTTGGATGTGGAGTCTGGGTACCGAAGGATGGCAAAATGCGAGCCACAGGAGAATGGCGGGCTTTCAGTCAAGGGTTACCAGCATTGGTCACAAGGTTGTAGCCACCACCACAACTGCACCCACTACCAAAGCGGCCACCCTCACATCTTCCCTACCTGCTGCACAGTCTACCTCTGCACCACCGACCACCACACCTGCTGCACCATCAACTTCTGCAACACAGACCACCACACCTGCTGCAATCGACATGGCCGCAATTACTGAGCTCCAGACAGACATGAAGAAGGTGTTAAAAAAGCTTGACACAATACAGAAGGATGTGGCAAAAATACATGGAGGCTGAAGGCAATTAAAAAGACACTGAGGAGGGCAAACCTGTGAACTCTTGCCTCCCCACTCCCCTAATTCCATCCCCTTCCTACTCATTCCTCATCCTGTTTTGTAGTGGGTTTAAGGGGTTTAGTGATAGGTTAGAGTAGGGGAGTTGTTTAGATAAGATAAGCAGGTTTGGGGGGTTTCATATTATTACATGTTAGTTTGTGGGTGGGTGGGTGGGGGTTAATGTTGGGGGTTTTGTGTATTAAAAAATACAACAACAAAAATAATTGTTTAGCATTAGGTAGTATATGTTTAGGTTAGTATATTTTGTCCTACATATGTCTTGTCATATAACGGGGTGGGGGGAAAATGTTTAGAGTGTGTTGTTCAATGTGGTAAGTAAGCTTAGCATAGGGTAGTTAGGGCCAGTTGTGAGTAATGTATAGTTAGGATAGATTAGTTTAGTATATGTGTGTTACATAGTTTTAAGTTCTGTTTCATACATAGTTATATTATTAAATTTTTAGGCACTCCCTAACTGCATGTGTCACATGCTTGGGGGTCAGGGTCTTTGCATGAGTGTACAGTGCCAATTGTCTGTTGGCCTGTGAATTCCGTCCTGCATCCACATCCCTCTCTTGACATGTTAATTCCCACTTCCAACTGAGCAGTCACATTCGCATCTACCACAAATCTAAATTTCAATGCATCTGCCGTTTATTGTACCCACCACTCAACGTGACTATGGTTCCCATGTTTTGGACAGGTAGGTGTGCTTTTTAAGCTGGTATTGTTTTGATCCTGTGTCGTGATGTTGGGCACTGTGGGACATCTACCTGCAGCCTGAAGTTCATTTCAATAGTGCCAATTTCAGATGAGGTCAAGTATACCAATTTCACGCCATTGTGTTTTACTTGTACTCCCAGCTGATGTTATTGGGCGAACCCTCGTACACAACCATTCCTGCTGTATGTTGTGGGTGAGGCATGTATGTTTTAAAGCAGATGTCACATACACAATGACTTGCTTGTAGGTGATGTGGCCAGCATTGACTTTCATCTTGTAGATACCTTGGCCCTGATTTAAACTTTTTTTGCGCTGCATTTGTGTTATTTTTTTACGCAAAAGCAGCCCAAACTTACAAAATACAATGATATTTCGTAAGTTTGCAACGCTTTTGCATAAAAACTAATGCAAATGCTGCACAAAAAAGTAAAAATCAGTGCCCTTGTGAGTAGATATCTGCCCACATTATTTCTGCACTGTGGTATTGATACTCTGTGCCCATAGCATGCTACATGCATCACAAATCTCCATCAAAGTAGATGTGTCACATTAAAAAGTGGGTGTGTAGGTGCTGTTTATTTTAAAGTGCTGTAGTGCAATATTTACATAGTCCAGGTCTGTGACCCAATTAGTGCAAAGCATTCTATTGTGATGCAACATAAGTGTAAGGTTGAGGGACATGTCATTGGACATGCTGAGAGGAAGTGTCTTTCAGTGCAGAGGAACATGAATGGCCAATTGAGTAGTGAGAGACAATTGCAGTCCATAGTGGAAAGGTTAACAGTGTGTCGGTGAAGAGTGCTTGTCACTAACTGTAGTAACACTGGCAGGTTGTCAAGCACAGGACAAAGGTAAATCAGTGCCCATGTGGCATGGGCTGGTGCTACCGGGTACTCCTATGGGTGAAGATGATCTGTTCCACATCTTCTTCCTCAGATGTGTGTGTCATCTCCTCTGCTCCTGATAGTTTTGCTGGTGGGTTTGAGGGGGCAATACACACTTCAGTGGTTGGAGAAGTTGACCCCAAATTCCCGGCAGCTGCCATTTGTGGAACTATATATGGCATAACTGCAGCAAGGAGGAGCTGCTGATTATTGAGTATGGCAGCAACATCCCTGTGGTAGGCAGCCATGTCTGCCCTGAGGGAGGCCTGTTCCCGGTGCATGGAGTCCAGCTTGTTATCATGCATGCAGCAGCAAGATTGGGAGGGCAGGTGTTGTGGCAACTCCCTCACAGCAGTAGTTATGTCCCTCACATACTGTTGGACTCCATGCAGTAGGGACTGTGTGACTTGTTTGGCTGCTGTCTGTTCTGCGGACGTCATCATGCACATGCGCATCCCCTCAAGGCTGGCTGCCATAGTTTGCATCCCCACCCACACCTCCTTGGCCAGCTCCCGGTGTACTCCCACTACTGTCCTCTCAAAGGTGGTCCCTGTGTCATCAGAGTCCTCAGCTGTGTTTGATCTGGCAGGTCGTACTATTGGGGTGGTGGGTGGGTTCTCTGGCAAGGCTGCTGCATGAATGCTCCTACTTGCGACTGGAGATGGTGTCTGGAGGTTTCCCAGGACATCTTGGAGGGTTTCCTGGCTGGTGGTGGTCAGCTGATCATCCAGGTCATGAGGGTATTCCAGGACAGGCAGATCCACAGTGTGAGCCATCGTCCTCTGCAATGAGATATTGTACAATTAGTGTTTCTTTGTTGTGACAGTTGTAATTTGACGTCACTGTCTTCCTATTGGTGGTACATTGTCATGTTGTTCCCATGCATTGTTCCTGTCATTAATGTTTGCAGTCTCTCAGGCCTATGCCCCACCTGCATGTTACATATAGTGTGGGCAGTTTGGGGATTTTTCTGCCCATGCACCTGGCATGGGCAGTGCAGGGAGTCCCGTGCCGTGCCCCTTTGCCCTTTCCACTGCCTGATTTGGAGGGCTGACATGCATTGTGTAGTATGTATGTGCCTCCTCCTTCTTGCACTTGACATTTAGGCATTTTGGTCCCCCATGCAACTTACCCTGCATATGTGTTGTTTCCAGGTAGTCTGCACTGTCCTGTCCTACAATACCAGTGACAATATCGTCCGGGATAACAGATGCAACCATCTCCTCCATCTTGTCCACGTCCTCTTGCTGTGCTGGACTCTCACCTCCGGTCTGCAGTGCTGCCTTCCTGTTCCTTGCCATTTATTCCTTTGTCCTGCGCTTGCAGTCATGCCAGCATTTCTAGCACTCAGAGACAGTTCTCCTGACCTCTGCCACACTGTTAATCTTGTCCACAATCTGTTGCTAAATTGCCTCGCTCCTCCCAATTGGCAATTTAGAGGTGATGAATTGTTGATCCTGGTGCTCCATCACCTCTCTCACCAGAATGTCATGCTCCTCTGCGCTGAAGCGACACTTCCTCTTCTTCTTGTCTCTCCCCTGGGTCTTGTCTGTGTCCTGTGTTGGGGCTCCTTTGCACCGCTTGCTCAATTTGTGTCACTTTTTGACGCTATTGTGGGGAAAAATGGCACATATCCGTTTTGCGATGTTTTTTCATGTCGTAAACCGGATTAGAGTCAATTTTCCTGCTTTAACGTAATTTTTCCTTATGACAATGCCCAATGGTTAGCGTCAGGAAAAATTATTTTAACCTATTGTTAGTGCCACCCAGCATCAAAGTATAAATTTGACGCATGGTGGCCTTAAGAAATGGTGCTCGTCAGCGCTACAATTTTTGATGCAAAACTTCGTTAGCGCAGTTTTGCGTCAAAAAGTATAAATCTGGGCCTAAGTCTGTTTGACTAAAAACGCTTCTATGTGTAATTCAAAGACCAATGTGGAATAACATATTAGTTCATGGTTCTTAACTGTGATATAGGCTTGGTCTGTGTCACCCTAAGCAGTAAACGGAGTGTGAAAACATCTGCAATGTGTGATTGGGCTTCTAAAACCCATGGAAGGCTTGCTTTTACTGCAGAAATGGGGTCAGACACGGTAGAGATTGAACCATGTCTGAATCATCTATCCATAAAATCTGATTAGATTACACAGCTGAAGGGGCCACTTTGATATGCTTTAGTAATTGTTTGCAGGTGAAGAACTGGATAGCCATAGGTGCTGTGCTCAGGAGCCTGCCGGATCCTTTCAGAGGAGCATTGGAGCTGTCTGGTGGAAGCACTGCAAGGCTGCATTTACGCCTTTTCAGTCAGTAAACTGCCGTCTTGCTGCTAGCTGTTTCACTTGGCATCACTGCAGATGCCCATAACTCCTCTACATTGTCATTGGTAAAGGAGAAAAGTATATAACGATCTGTCTTGTAGCACAGTTTTTCCTGATCTTAGAAAGTGGTGTAGTACCTTTTAGGTTTAAGCTCTGGTTGGACGACTTGCCAACCTTTTGTGACAGATACACAAAGCATAGGGCAGGCATTTAAGTCCAGGAGTGGGAATTTTCGAATATTTTCTTAATGATTTCTAATGTACTAAACTTTGGTGAATTAACATGTTAGAATGGGTGACTTTTGTAAATGGTCGCCATAACTCATTTTCTGTTCTCTGTCTAAGCAAAAGTCAGTTAAAATCGTAGTTATTATCTGTTGCTCAATGCTTACAGAAAGAGTGTCATTAGTAGCTTATAAATGTGTAAATAGCTACCCCTAGTGGGTTGCTGCATTCCGACTTACAAGGTCAGATTTATTAAGTCATTACACAAGTTTAAATGTTCTATTGTTTGAAATTGTCACTAATGCGTGGTTTCTTCCTCAGTGATGGAAGTAGATGTTGCAAGTTGAGATGTTTCTTCCTGAGAAAAGAAGTTTAGACGGGATGGAACAATGGAGTCACAGACGAGAAGAGGAAAAGTTACTGTTATTATTATGCCTTGGTTAATGTTGACGTCACTGTATTGTATAATAAAATGACTATTGGTTGAATCGTAAACCACCCCATGTACTGATCAATCATAGACTTTTTTAAATTTAATGTAACGATCTGAGTAGGATTTTCTGTGGGTCATTCTTGTTCATACTCTTCTAAATGGTGTTTTGAGTCATATTAGCGATATGGGTTTAGCTATAGATAGGCCAGATTCACTGAAGACTAACTGATGGTGTCTCCTTGCTGAAGTAAACTGCATCTTATTGTTCTATGGGTAATGTATGAAATTGCATTGGTATCTGTGTCTCTTTTGCTTTGCAGGCACCAGCTGCAGCTTATAATTTAATTGCTGCATAATAATAATGTATTTTTTTAATAACCCGAGCTAGTCTGATTTTCCTAAAATTTGAGTTTCTAAATTCTTTTTACTTGAAGTACAACATGTTAATGTTATTTGTGGTAAGTGAGGGAATTTATCTTCACATACTCATGATTTATATTGACATTCTTTGATCGTTTGCACTGATGTATACTTTTCCTTTGTTGCCAATCTCTGTGTTATTAATAAATGTTATGATACCTGAGATTATACTTGAGATTATTTGTTTGATTGCTTTTGATTAAACTCAGACATATAAAATGACATGGAGAAATTACGACGTGAGCTACAGTAATAATATAATATCTGAAGATATAATAAACTTCAGGATTAAATCCCTATAGGGGCTGATAAATGCAGGCTGATAGATTAAGGTCATTCAAAAAAGTGATGTCAGACTGCTAAACAGAATCGAATAATAACAAGGGAAAACAGGGGACAAATTCACAATAAGAAAAACTTTAATTGAATAGTATAAATAGACATATAATCGTGACATGTAAAAAATGAAAATTAATAAAACACTAGTATTCTAATTCAGACACACCACAGTCAGACTAAACGACAAAGGACAATATAGTAAAATCAAACACAATTATTTTCTTTCACGTATAACAACATTAATAAACTAATACATGGAAAGTACAATAAATACAGACGTATAAGAACAATACTCAAACACTGATAGATATAAATCAATAATAGTCTAATACAGAAATAATCTATATTTGAAAGAGAGCGGATCAAAGTGGTGTCGCTACAGCAAGGATGTGCTGTGGGAACCAACGGCCTACGCGCGTTTCGGTGTTCCTAATGGTTATAGGTCACCTTCCTCAGGGCCATTCCCATTGATAAGAGACGACAAAAGTCTAATTTTAGCAGCCAGGTTCTCAGGTTAGTTAGATATTGGATACTTGATATGCTGAAGTCACATAGTCATGTCATCTAATGAAAGAGAAAATGTAGGATTATATACATTTATAGTGTTGTTGGCTTTCTTAAAGTTATCTTTTTTAACTTTAATATGCAGATATATATGTCTACATATACAAATATATAGTAGACGTGCTCATTATTAGTTTAGAATAAAGATTAAAAAGCAATCAAGCTTGAAATTTAGAGTGGAGATAAAGATTGGAAATAGGAATTAGAAAAATAAAAATAAAAATAGATAATAACTAAACAGACCCATAGGGGGTATAGGTGTAGAAATCGAAATAGATAATTAGCAATGCTTATATTGATTGTGTTAGTTAGTAGGTTAGTTAAAGTATATGTAGTGGTTAGAGTGTGATGAAGTGGTACCTTATACGATGGTACTTAGAGCTTTTGTCCCATGCCCGTGGGAACATGCATCAGTGCATATTGTGAAATTAGTTCTGTTCAATAAGTATTTACTAACTTACTTAAGTTGTCTATGCTGGTAATTCAGACAATACTGTTATCACATAGCTGTTCCGATCCTTTATCTGGATATGACAACATCTAGTGTGACAGAAAAAGATGGTCTGGCTATAGGAAAAAACAGTAAATGAATATGAATACTAAAGTATATGCAATGCATGACCAATAAAAGTAGCTCACAAACGGTCTGTACAGGGTTATAATAGTGTTAATTATAGATTATAAAATCTATTGTTCAGTAAAGGCTTTAAGGCAAAGGTATAAGTGCTTATGATTACCTGCCAAGGTTGAAAATGCTTCGAGCTGATGTCCTACATTTTGTAGTCTCTGTTAAAGTTTCGGGCTGATGAAACTTTGAATGAGGAGTCCTACACCAATAAAATTAATTAAGGTTACACTCACCAGAAGTGGTGGAAAATAATAACAAAGCGCCGCTCTTGTCAGACATAGTTTCTTAACAAAAACCGGGAGCAGTCCATAGGGGCTTTCTCCCAGGTCAAATGGCAGAAGCGTGTTAAAAGATAAGAGAAGAGAGACTCACCGATTTGCCGATAAACTCTCCTTTGGTCGATAAGCGTGGGCGGCCGTGGCTCCCGTCTGTTTAAATAATGTGATTAATGGGTATGTAGCACGAGGCTAGTCCGCGGCCTCTCATTATAATATTGCGGACTTATATAGCCGCCATATTGGAATTCCGCAATCTTGAATCTATCAATGCGGCGCAATGAGAGCCTGTCAAACACTTGGGCAATGAGCGCCACAAAAGTGGGGAAGGGATTTCTCTAGCTGTAAGGGGATGCTATCGGCACTGGTACCTTATGGGCATGAACGTGAGAGAAATTACAAAATGTTTTGGCTGAATCAACGGCTGAGTGAAGACAGTCAAATTAATTACTAGTAGCACTCTATTTCAATTCCAGAAGATACTAAAGTTCTAATATACAAAATAGTGCAAAAGGAAAAGGCATGGATAAACATAACAATGAAAATAGAAACAAGAGCAATGAATTAGGATCGGACAGCTAAGTATACAGTTGGGGATGATGGGAACGGAATAAGAAGTAACAGTGCTTATTCAGGGAAGATAGATGTTAGTCAGATAATGGCGTTTTCCCAAGGGGTCAGCTCGTTCAGTCCTTTTGCACAGCTATCTAGGGTAAATATCCAAAAAACTTCTCATTTTTTCCTTATTTTATGGTCATCTATCTGTCCTGCTTTCTTGATTTTTTCCATGACGGTCCAAGTAAGATCGTCTACTTGGTGTCCATGCTGTTTCCAATGGGATACTAGAGGGGCACTTTCTTTAACGTTTCTGATATTCGACATATGTTCTAATATTCTTACTTTGACTTCCCTTCCTGTCTCACCTATGTAAAGTAGGGGACATGTACACCTAATCAAATAAATACAATTGGCAGTTTTGCAATTGGTCATATCTGTAAGTGCATAGTTATTACCTTTCCAGGAAAAGGAATCGCCCACAATTGCTCTGGGGCAAGCTTTGCAGTTGCCGCATTTGTGGTGTCCATTGATCGGTCAATCTCCACATATGGATTTTTGGCAAAAACTTTCATTTTTAGGTAGGGATGCCCTCACCAATTTATTGGAGATATTCTGGTTCTTCCTAAACGAAAGGAAAGGACGTCTTAGTGGCACCTGGTTAGGATTGCTGTTAAGGATATTCCAATTAGAGAGGATTATTTTTCTGATTTTTTCATTCAAGTTAGAGTGTTGAATTACACAGGCCAGTGTGGACATAGGTTTTTTGTTGTTATTCCTTTGTTTTTCGAACATGCTGGTCCTGTTATAATACTTGGCTCTTTTGTACGAGTCTCTAATCAGTTTCTTAGGATAGCCTCTCAATAGGAATTTTTGTTGTAGTATGTTAGGATGATGTTCGAAGTCGGATATGCTAGAACAATTTCTGCGGACCCTTAAAAATTGGCTAAAAGGTATCCCTTGTTTTTGGCAGGAAGGGTGGAAACTATCAAAATGGAGGATGGTATTTCTCGCTGTAGGTTTGATGAATAGGGACATTTGAAGTAGGGAGTTGTTATGGCCTATCCATAGATCTAGGAATTCAACTTTGTTTCTATTGGTGTGGAAGGTAAACTTGAGATTGGGGTCACATAATTTTATCCACTGACTGAATTCTAGTAGGGATTCCTCTTCACCTGTCCAGATGAAGAAGATATTGTCTATAAATTGAGACCAGGAATGGATATTTTCAAAGAACGGTGCTATCTCGTTGTAGACAAATTTTTCCTCAAAGGAGCCTACATAAATATTTGCAACACTTGGGGTACAGGCAGCCCCCATACTGACCCCTTTCTTTTGTTGGAAAATCTGGTTGTCAAATTCAAAGAAATTTTCTCGCAACACGATGTCTAGGCACTGTAGAACAAAGGCATTATGTTCTGTCATGCCTTCTTTTTCAAATAAGGAAGCCACTGCTTGCCAGGCTTCTTGCTGGGGGATATTAGTGTATAGTGCTTCAATATCCATCGTGACTAATAGTTGAGTGTTCGGATTAAAAGGGTGTCCTTCTAGTTTAGCGATGATATGGCTAGTATCTCGAGTATATGCTGGGAGTTGGGCTACCTTCGGGCTCAGAAAATTCTCCACATATTTGGACAAGGGCTCAGTAAGAGCTCCTACAGTGGAGACTATGGGGCGCATGGGGGGATCTGTTACGTTTTTGTGTATTTTAGGGACACCGTAGAATACTGGTGTCCTGGTCTTCACAGGGTTCAGATACTGTAGTTCTTGGTGACAGATAAGTCCACTATCGTATGCTTCATTAGTGATTTGAGCTATTTCTCTTTTTACCCGTTCTTGCCAATTTGTATTAGTTTTTTGGTAGTAATGAGAATCATTAAGCATAGTCTGGATCTTATATTTATATACTTCTGTATCTAATAGGACTATGCCGCCACCTTTATCGCATGGTTTGTCTGTGGTGGTGTAGGAAAGTCCTTTTTTTTTGCCTGATCACCCCCACTCTTTCTGGATAGGTACTGGTGGTTACTGACTCTTGGCTGTGCCCTGGGTACTGCTTACCAGTCCCAGGGCCAGTGCTCTGTGTAAAATGGATATGCAAATTAGGCTAATTATAATTGGCTAAGTTAACCTACCTATAAGTCCCTAGTATATGGTAGGGCATGTAGGTTTAGGGACCACAGCATAGGTGGTGCACACCTAGGTGCATTGCTGAGGTGCCCAGTGTCATTTTAAAAGCAAGCCTGCCTTGCTGGCTGCTTTTAAAATAAAGTTATATGCAAATTCGACTTTGGAATTAAAGGTACTTCCAAAGTCTTAAACTACCTTATTTTTACATATAAGTCACCCCTAAGGTGTGCCCTATGTGCCCCTAGGGCTGGGTGCCATGTAACTATAAGCAGGGACTTTATAAAAATAGATTTATAAGCCCTGGTGAGGTAAAAACAGCCAAGTTCGTTTTTCCCTCATTGAAGTAAATGGCCTTCATAGGCTAGAATGGGCAGACTTTATTTTAAATTTTAAAGTCTCCTTAAATGTTACATACCAAGAATTTGGTATCAAATTGATTGTTATAATAAATCCCACAACTTCCAGTTGTTGGATTTAATATAACCAGTTCAGGTAAAAAGTTTAGACTTTACCTAAAAAGTTGCCAATTTCAGCTCTGCATTGTTTTTGCTGCTGTGCTCTGATTGGCCAGCCTGCAGCAGCTTCTGCCAGGCTACTTTAATGAGGTGTGAAGTGGCCTGACTTCACACAAAGCAATGTGCTTGGGGGAGAGAATCTCCCCTCAGCAGATGGTGAGGCAGGAAGGGGGAGGGCTGCCAAACTGGTCTTCAGAGGCAGAGAAGGACATCTGGAGCACCCAGCAACACCCCCACATCCTGCAACCCCAGACAGCTAGGTGCCCCCTTGATTAGATTAGGAGAGGGCAGGAGAGGGGTGTGTTTATGATTTTTAGCCACACCAGTGGGTGGGCTCAGCCAGATCTCTCCTCCAAAAATCAGATTCATCCATTTTGGATTTTTAGAGACTGTTGCCTTCTGGGATGGATTTTTGCCACACTTCCCAGGAAGTGGTCATCACAGGGGGACGACCCTGTCCCTGATTGGAGAACCAGGGCCCCCCTGCTTTTCACCCAGGAGCAAGGATAAAACTGGCAGACCTGCACCCACGCCTCAGATCCCCACCAAATTTCAAGAAGAAGGAACTACAAGGAGAAGAAGGACTGCCCTGCTGGACCCCTGGCCTGCACCTGGACCCTGCACTCAGAAAGACTGCACCAGCTGCACACTTGGGCTTCACCACAAGAAGGACTTTGCCTGGCTTCAACTGGTTCAAGGAGGGACTCCCTGTTTGCTACAGGTGAAAAATTGCTATCCAGAGTCCCCTGCACCAACTCCTGAAAAAGTGACCAGCTGACCACTGTCCAGTGGCCAAAAAGGAGTTTGCGCCAGGTGCATTCTGGGAGTTGAAGTCCGCACTTCCCAAGGACCATCACAGAACTTCTGGACCATTGGGGTGAGCTGTGGACCCCAAAAGAACCTTAAAAGAACATCTGGGTGAAGACCCAGAAGTTTGGAAAAGATTGGAGAATTTTTGAAAAAAAGCTCCATAAAGTGACCGACCCGACATGGAAATTCTAGCCGGCTTGCCTCAACCGCGACCCGGCCTGACTTCGTGGTTCGTCCCGGTAAAGAAAAACATCCAAAAAAGAGACTAAGTCCGAACGTAAAAAGTTGACCGGGACCTTCCAGCCATCGTATCCGAGAAGGGCTCCACGGACGTCGGATCAAGATCCAGGTTTACCCCGGTCGAAGGATTTTCATCTCGAAAAAACGACTAAGTCCGAAGGTAAAAATCACCACCGAGGAAACCGACTTCGCGTATCCGGACAAGGGCTCCAGGAGGTCGGATCCAACTGGCAGGTTCGTCCCGGGGAAGAAAAACATCAAAAAAGAGACTAAGGCCCTCATTCTGACCTTGGCGGGCGGCGGAGGCCGCCCGCCAAAGTCCCGCCGTCAGGTTACCGTTCCGCGGTCGAAAGACCGCGGCGGTAATTCTGACTTTCCCGCTGGGCTGGCGGGCGGTCGCCTTCAGACCGCCAGCCAGCCCAGCGGGAAAGAGGCTTCCACGATGAAGCCGGCTCGGAATCGAGCCGGCGGAGTGGAAGCTGTGCGACGGGTGCAGTTGCACCCGTCGCGTATTTCACTGTCTGCGCAGCAGACAGTGAAATACATGTAGGGGCCCTCTTACGGGGGCCCCTGCAATGCCCATGCCAGTGGCATGGGCACTGCAGGGGCCCCCAGGGGCCCCGCGACCCCCCCCTACCGCCATCCGGATCTCGGCGGTCCGACCGCCGGGATCTGGAAGGCGGTAGGGGGGGTCGGAATCCCCGCGGCGGTGCAGCAAGCTGCGCCGCCGCGGAGGATTCAATGGGGCCGCGGTACACTGGCGGGACCCCGCCAGTGGTGCCGGTCCGACCGCGGCTTTACCGCCGCGGTCGGAATCCCCATTGGAGCACCGCCGGCCTGTCGGCGGTGCTCCCGCGGTCCTCCGCCCTGGCGGTCAAAGACCGCCAGGGTCAGAATGACCACCTGAGTCAGAAGGTAACTTTTTAACCGAGGCCTCCCGCGACTTGTAGCCGAGCAGGGCTCCATCGCGGTCGGCCTGAAAGTTTGACTTTGCCCCGGTCCTGGTGCAACCAGATGACCTG
The DNA here is from genome assembly GCF_031143425.1 of Pleurodeles waltl. Classification (NCBI taxonomy): domain Eukaryota; kingdom Metazoa; phylum Chordata; class Amphibia; order Caudata; family Salamandridae; genus Pleurodeles; species Pleurodeles waltl. Next base: position 136,105,126 of record NC_090439.1, on the reverse strand, counting down.
ATTGGCGCTTTTTGTTTCTAAGCGCTAGAAAATAATTATACTTTAAAAATTCATATCTCCGGTTCCCCTGAACCGATTTTAATCGTTTTTGTGTCATTTTAAAGATATAAATATAAGCTATTTTTATAAATTGGTTTTGGATTTTTAAACTGTTTCCTGTGTTTTATTTAATTACTGTTTTGTGATATTTGAATGCTTTACACTTTGTCTCCTAAGTTAAGCCTTGATGCTCGATGCCAAGCTACCAAGGGTAGAGCTGGGATTAATTTACTGAGACCTAACTGTACTTATGTGGAGGTTTGTGGCTTGTTGCTAGGTGTAGGTACCTACCTGCCCTACCAATAACCCATTTTCCAACATAATTGGAAGCAGCGACGGGATCCTGTACTTGTGTTCAATATCACGTTACAGTTTTAGATAAAACAAATTAAAAATCCTTTAAATTGTCCTAGTGCAAAAATTGTTTTTAATTTTTAATTTTTTTTTTTTTTAATTAATTGGGATTAATTTCAATTATTGAATTTTTGTAATTTTTCTAAATTCTTGTTACCAATTTTTGCAAAAAGTTTTTGTTGACACAAAACTAGGGAACCATGGAGCTTAATCTGGCTAGCCTACCCACACTGACAGTAGTCCAGCTTAGGGGGTTGTTTATTGAGAGAGGGTTGCCTGCAACCACTGATCTCAGGAAGCAAATCCTGATTAAATCCCTGACAGCATGGGCTGAGGCCCAAGAGGTAGAGACAGAGGAAGCTCCAGAGGAGGAAGAAAAAGGGGAAGATGCTAACTCTAACCACTCAGGGGAGGGAAGGCATCCGAGCCTAAGTGAGGAAGAGGAGGAACGGTCCTCAGTGGATACAGTCACTAGGGGCAGACCCAAAGCTAGTGGTAGGAAGGGGGTCCTTTCAGGAGGAGAGAACCCATCCATCAGAGAAAGAGAGCTGGAAGCCTAGCTAGCCTACATAGCTTTGGAGGCAGATAAGCTTGCCCTAGAAAAGAAAAAGTGGGCAAGCAAAGAAAAAAAAGATGGAGGCAGTGAGAAAGAAACTGAGGTGTCCCTGGGTGGGGTTTTGCCCCCAGACTACCCAAAGGGGTGGTTCCTGCCTATGTAGAGGGGGATGACATAGATAAGTGGCTGGGGGCCTTTGTGAGGGCCCTCCAGATGAGGAAAGTCAAGCCTCAGTACTGGGGTTCACTCCTTTGGGAGTTAGTTCCCAACTCTGGGAGGGATAGGCTCCTAACCATGAGTGGGGAGGATGCAGACTCATACCCCAGTATGAAGAGTTGCTTGACTAAAAAGTTTGGTCTAACCCCAGAGCAGTATAGGCTTAAGTTTAGGGACACCCAAAAGACAAGCACCCAGTCCTGGGTGGACTTTGTGGACATTTCAGTAAAAGCACTGGAGGGCTGGATACAGGGCAACAGGATAAGTACCTTTGAGGGGCTGTACAATTTGATTATGAGGGAGCACCTTCTAACTAATTGTGTCCAAGAGAGGCTCCGCCAGTATCTAGTAGACTCTAGGTTGACCAACCCCAGAGAGCTGGGGGAGGCAGCAGATGACTGGTTAAGGACTAGGGTTAACCAGAAACCCTCAGGGGGTGATCAGAAAAAGGGAGGACATGGTTCTTCTCAGGGGAAGAACCAGGGGAAAGATGACAAAAAACCCAAAGAGTCCTCACAAGAGTCCCCAAAAACTTCTCAGGGAGGGGGAACCCCGAGCCAATTCACTTTTAAAGGGAAAGGGTATCAGGGAAAGAATTATGATCCTGCTAAAGCAGGAAAGTTTCAGGAGCTTGCTAAGGCCGGCAAGTGTTTTGACTGTCATCAGCCAGGACATAAAAAAGGAGATGCTATCTGCACCAAGAAGCCCCCCACTGGTGGGCAATCCCAGGGGATTGCTAGTGTGGGGTTGGGGGTGGAAGTTGGCCCAGGGGTGGAATCAGGGTACACTGAGGTCACCTTAGTATCCGTGGGTGGGGTGGACATTGCAACTATGGCCACCTTACCTCCCATCATGGAGAGGTATAGGCAGAGGCCTAAAGTCAATGGGACTGAAGTGGAAGCTCTGAGAGATACAGGAGCCAGTGTGACAATGGTCGCAGAAACGCTGGTTTCTCCAGAGCAGGTCTTACCTGGTGTCTTCCACCAGGTGACTTATGCAGATACCAGAACCAAACTCCATCCCATGGCTATGGTGAGTCTGGAATGGGGAGGTGTGACTGGCCCTAAAAAAGTAGCTGTAGCTCCTGCCCTCCCAGTAGAGTGTCTACTGGGGAATGATCTTGAAGCATCTGAGTGGTCAGAAGTGGAAAGAAGGGTCCATGCACAGATGCTGGACCTCCCTGAATGGGTGTGTGCTGTGACCAGGTCACAGGCGGCACAACAGGGGAATGCTGGACACTTGGACCCTGGAACAAAGGGCCAAGCCTCCAAGAAAAAGAGAAAAGGCACTGGGTCTGGCTTGCCAGCCCCAACAAGTACAGAGGGTCAGGAAGAATCCAACCCTGAGGGGGAGGATCTGAACTCTGAGGGAGGGACACCTTCCCTGCAAACTCTGCCTGACTTGGCAATACTGCAAGGGGCAGGTGGGCCCACCAGAGAAGATTTGTGCCAGGGACAAAGAGAGTGTCCCACTCTTGAGGGCCTGAGGCAGAATTCTAGCCGGCTTGCCTCAACCGCGACCCGGCCTGACATCGTGGTTCGTCCCGGTAAAGAAAAACATCCAAAAAAGAGACTAAGTCCGAACGTAAAAAGTTGACCGGGACCTTCCAGCCATCGTATCCAAGAAGGGCTCCACGGACGTCGGATCAAGATCCAGGTTTACCCCGGTCGAAGGATTTTCATCTCGAAAAAACGACTAAGTCCGAAGGTAAAAATCACCACCGAGGAAACCGACTTCGCGTATCCGGACAAGGGCTCCAGGAGGTCGGATCCAACTGGCAGGTTCGTCCCGGGGAAGAAAAACATCAAAAAAGAGACTAAGTCAGAAGGTAACTTTTTAACCGAGGCCTCCCGCGACTTGTAGCCGAGCAGGGCTCCATCGCGGTCGGCCTGAAAGTTTGACTTTGCCCCGGTCCTGGTGCAACCAGATGACCCGATTGGCGCTTTTTGTTTCTAAGCGCTAGAAAATAATAATACTTTAAAAATTCATATCTCCGGTTCCCCTGAACCGATTTTAATCGTTTTTGTGTCATTTTAAAGATAAAAATATAAGCTATTTTTATAAATTGGTTTTGGATTTTTAAACTGTTTCCTGTGTTTTATTTAATTACTGTTTTGTGATATTTGAATGCTTTACACTTTGTCTCCTAAGTTAAGCCTTGACGCTCGATGCCAAGCTACCAAGGGTAGAGCTGGGATTAATTTACTGAGACCTAACTGTACTTATGTGGAGGTTTGTGGCTTGTTGCTAGGTGTAGGTACCTACCTGCCCTACCAATAACCCATTTTCCAACAGGTGGTCTTATCTTTTTGTAGGTTTTGAAGAGCTTGGTATTCCCCTTTATTTAAATTAAAGCAGGGTTTAGGGACAAATTTCAGCAGCGATTGAATTTTCTCTGTAACAACATTTTCAAAGATTTTTACTTCAGGTCCTACTGCATCTAAATATGGTGTAAAAGTGGAAGCTGGTTTAAGGCCTGATTGATTGGGCTCCCTATTGTCTACTTTGTCCTCAAAAAATCTGGTAAGTCTAATTCTTCTAAAGAAAGGGTGCAGATCAGACAGAAGGTCAAATTTGTTAATAAAAGTAGTAGGAATAAAGGACAATCCTTTCTTAAGCAATGATTCTGTATCTGCATCCATAGGGATAGCTCTAAGATTGAAGACCGGTACTACCTTTAGTCCCTCCCGTATTGTTGTCTCCGGGTTTGTAGGGTATGTGGCACATTGTCCACATTCTGGTATCTGTTTCTCTGAAAATTCCTGTATCTTGTTCGGGGTCTTCCTCCCCTGGATAAAAAATGATGACTAGCTCGGTTGGGGCCTTCAGTGGAGCCCAATCTGCCACTGTATTGTTCTAACTGATTAGAGGTTCCTTCTCCTTCAGATTCAGAGGTATCCGAAAAAGTTACTATTTTTTTGTGTGTCCAAAATTGTCGATCTTGCTCGGGCATATTCTGTTGTTGATTAGTGTAGTATTTATCAGATAAATACGGATATGCCCGCTCTGTCGTAAACCATCTGATGTCCTTTCTAAGCTTATCTGTCTTTCTTTTGATTAGATATAAATTAAATGATTCAAGCTCTTGATTGATGGTCTCTAACTGTTTTTTTGCTTCTTGTAAGGAATCTTGTGATCTCAGTTGGTCTTCTAATGACTGAATCTCCTTCATCAGAGCTTCCATAAGTTCTCTGGCTGTCTCAACTATAAGGATCATCCAATCCCGAGAGCAACGGTTGGAAATGAGAGACCATTTCTCTAGGAATTGTCTAATCTCTACAAAAAGGCCTGGAACATTTCTCACTCTTAGGCCTGCAGCGATAATTCCTGCTCTAAGATATTCTAGGATGTATTCTGCATGTAGGTCTGTACGTTTTTTTTTTTCTCCTAAGTTCTAGTAGTTTATACCAACCTTCTTTGGGTTGGTTGGCAGAGATTGATGTACCTACTCCTGATCTCGGTTGTTCTAATAGTTTGGCTAGATCTTCTTCATTGAAACCAAATGTTTTAATGGAGTCCATATTGAGTCTAGAACTGACAGAGAAAATGGAATACTAATCCTAAGTGTGGGAAGAATACATCTTATTCTGGTACTAAGTGAATAGTGTAAATAGAAGGAATATATGATATGTTCCCACCATATAAGTGTTAAATAGTGTTTGAAAGTGCAAATCTAATGCAAGTAGAGTGAGACTCAAGCTGATGTTAGTTGGATAACTACGGGAGCTAACATCTACTGGTTAATAGGAATAGAGAAAGAAAAGAATAAAGAGAATGGAAAAAGGGGAAATAGAGAAGAGACATGACTATGGATAAAAAGCTAAAAATAATATGTAAAGATATATATAAGAGCAAAAATAATAAGTAAACAACTGGGTAAACCAGGCCCCAACGACAAAGTGTCGTAACAATGAGAGAAAAACTATAAAGGGGTTCCCTAAGAGAATGCTAGTAGCTCAATCAGGGAAAAATATGAGTAGGAGAAATTACGACATGAGCTACAATAATAATATAATATCTGAAGATATAATAAACTTCAGGATTAAATCCCTATAGGGGCTGATAAATGCAGGCTGATAGATTAAGGTCATTCAAAAAAGTGATGCCAGACTGCTAAACAGAATCGAATAATAACAAGGGAAAACAGGGGACAAATTCACAATAAGAAAAACTTTAATTGAATAGTATAAATAGACATATAATTGTGACATGTAAAAAATGAAAATTAATAAAACACTAGTATTCTAATTCAGACACACCACAGTCAGACTAAACGACAAAGGACAATATAGTAAAATCAAACACAATTATTTTCTTTCACGTATAACAACATTAATAAACTAATACATGGAAAGTACAATAAATACAGACGTATAAGAACAATACTCAAACACTGATAGATATAAATCAATAATAGTCTAATACAGAAATAATCTATATTTGAAAGAGAGCGGATCAAAGTGGTGTCGCTACAGCAAGGATGTGCTGTGGGAACCAACGGCCTACACGCGTTTCGGTGTTCCTAATGGTTATAGGTCACCTTCCTCAGGGCCATTCCCATTGATAAGAGACGACAAAAGTCTAATTTTAGCAGCCAGGTTCTCAGGTTAGTTAGATATTGGATACTTGATATGCTGAAGTCACATATGTCATCTAATGAAAGAGAAAATGTAGGATTATATACATTTATAGTGTTGTTGGCTTTCTTAAAGTTATCTTTTTTAACTTTAATATGCAGATATATATGTCTACATATACAAATATATAGTAGACATGCTCATTATTAGTTTAGAATAAAGATTAAAAAGCAATCAAGCTTGAAATTTAGAGTGGAGAAAAAGATTGGAAATAGGAATTAGAAAAATAAAAATAAAAATAGATAATAACTAAACAGACCCATAGGGGGTATAGGTGTAGAAATCGAAATAGATAATTAGCAATGCTTATATTGATTGTGTTAGTTAGTAGGTTAGTTAAAGTATATGTAGTGGTTAGAGTGTGATGAAGTGGTACCTTATACGATGGTACTTAGAACTTTTGTCCCATGCCCGTGGGATCATGCATCGGTGCATATTGTGAAATTAGTTCTGTTCAATAAGTATTTACAAACTTACTTAAGTTGTCTATGCTGGTAATTCAGACAATACTGTTATCACATAGTTGTTCCGATCCTTTATGTGGATATGACAACATCTAGTGTGACAGAAAAAGATGGTCTGGCTATAGGAAAAAACAGTAAATGAATATGAATACTAAAGTATATGCAATGCATGACCAATAAAAGTAGCTCACAAACGGTCTGTACAGGGTTATAATAGTGTTAATTATAGATTCTAAAATCTATTGTTCAGTAAAGGCTTTAAGGCAAAGGTATAAGTGCTTATGATTACCTGCCAAGGTTGAAAATGCTTCGAGCTGATGTCCTATATTTTGTAGTCTCTGTTAAAGTTTCGGGCTGATTAAACTTTGAATGAGGAGTCCTACACCAATAAAATTAATTAAGGTTACACTCACCAGAAGTGGTGGAAAATAATAACAAAGCGCCGCTCTTGTCAGACATAGTTTCTTAACAAAAACCGGGAGCAGTCCATAGGGGCTTTCTCCCAGGTCAAATGGCAGAAGCGTGTTAAAAGATAAGAGAAGAGAGACTCACTGATTTGCCGATAAACTCTCCTTTGGTCGATAAACGTGGGCGGCCGCGGCTTCTGTCTGTTTAAATAATGTGATTAATGGGTATGTAGCACGAGGCTAGTCCGCGGCCTCTCATTATAATATTGCGGACGTATATAGCCGCCATATTGGAATTCCGCGATCTTGAATCTATCAATGCGGCGCAATGAGAGCCTGTCAAACACTTGGGCAATGAGCACCACAAAAGTGGTGAAGGGAATTGATTCTATATACTTATCATTTATGTTTGAGAGTTATTTTTGTGACATTAGCATTGTTAATATAGGGAAATAAATTCACAAATCTTCTTAATAAATCAGTGTGGTTATTGTTTGACGTTTAGATATCTGAATACTTTGGTTATTGTTGATGACTATATTATCTATTATTGACGTCCCCTCAAACCTATGTTGCGTCGATCCATTGGCCTCTAGTGCAAAATCCACTATTCAGATTGAAGTAATAGCTAGGATTCCTTGGCGCTGCAGCAGAAGTGCCCTCATGAACGCATGGCAAGTAAACATGGGACCAGTGTCTAGTGTTTGCTCACAAAAAATTCAAGGGACAGCAGTTATGGCCTCTTGCTGTTACTCGCTAGTAGTAATGCAGAAAGGGTCGCCATCACAGCTACTGCTGAAGTATTTCATGTTTAGCTTACATAGGTGAAGCAAGACCTCAATTTACATGATCTACCGGAATTTTTTATGTAATGGGTTGATAAGTGGTTATCAGTGAAAGCAATTGTTTGATTAGAAAAAAAATAATGATGTTTCATTCAATTAAATAATACATTTTTGTGATGGCTCTCTGAAAACATAAATTCCCTTGGTCAACTGTTTGTAACCTACTATTTGCAGCAGACGTGCACACCAGAAGAGAAGCACGCAGACTAATGCAACATATATTTTTTTTTTAAATACCACGTCTCAGACTTAATTGCTGGTCAATGCTGTAAGCACCAGCATATAAATTTAACTCCTCAATAAAAAGGAGATAGAACACATGACAGAGATCGTCTTCTGTAACATACACCGGTGACCAACAGGAGCTGTCTTAACAGCAGAGGCCACTGAACAAAGCCATTGTCTCACATTCAACCTGAGAGTTGTGTGCCTCTACATTTTGCCAGAGGAAGACCCCCCAATGGTGAACAAATCTGACATTCAAGACCGGGGTCAACTGTTGGTGCATGATTGATTGTCTGTACCATTCTCTTGAGCTGCCTACTTATTTACGGACTTTTTAAAAACTGTATCCAGTCAAAAATTATGATAGTTTTGGAATGGACATAATTGAACAATTGCTAAATCTATGACCAGCACTGTACATATGTATGCACGCTCACTCAATGCTAACACGAGTACCTTAGCACTGTGCAAGGAGCACTCTAAAATTATATGTTGCTTATGAACTGAATTGAACTACTGCGAAATAAAAAATGAAGTTACTTGTGCATGATTGAATAATTTACGGTTAAGAATACTCTCATGGGACTATTTGTTTTACAATTACACCCTCCTAGTGTACAATACACAACTAGAATTTCCCATTGAACCACTGTCTGATTGATATCATGTACTGACGAGGTTCTGATGAGTACATGGCAACCTCATATTGTAATATGTCTATTTGTAACCTAAGCTGTTTGTATTAAGTACAGTGTGGGAAATTTATTTTCCTATTTCTATGTCATCTGTTGAGACTGAACTTATAATGCTTTGACACTAGAAGCACCACAGCCGGGTCAGTAGAGTGAAATTCTGTATTTCCCTGTGAAGACTGGGAAATCAAACCTTAGGGCCTCATTTAGATATTGGCAAAGAGGGTTACTCTGTCACCAACATGTTGGATGTCATGTCCACTGTATTAGGAGCCTAAAATAGCTTCTGGAGATCAAAGTACGGGGGCAGAACATCTGTCACGTTTGTGATGGAGTAACCCATCCACCAAACTCTAAATCGGGCCCTGAGTGTCAGTAGAGTTCTCTCAGCAATTATCAGTTTTAACTGAGAATTGGAAACCCTAAACATCTTCGACCTCAAAAGAAAGGACAACAACTGGTGTTGGGTTTCCTTTATTGACAGAAAGCCCATTTAATGCAAACCCAATATACCAATAAACACATTCTTATTTCAATGCCTAACTGTAAATATTACAAACAAGAAACCTAATTCACTGATGCAGATTTTTTTATATAAACCAACTAACAACACACGTTTTATTGAAGGTAGTACTGGTCAACTCACTCATTTTTTAATTTTTGGGAACAGGTACTATCTTGTGATTTCAGCTTTCTATGGGAAAACAACATCAACAGAGTACTTCTAAAAAAATCCTATCAGACATCAACCTTCTACAACAATGCACAATCCCTTCCTAGTGAGGGATTTTTCGTGGACCTGCATTTCCAAATGAAATTCTGCATAGAAATCTGTGGTTGATGAGACAACTCCTTCATTCCTCTCAAAAAAACGAGAAAGCACCAAATGCATACTTTCCATGTTAATCAAAAGGCATAAATTGTAAATTGAAGAGGCCTCAAACACATTGACATCAAACACTGGTAAGCATAACACTCTGGTTTTAATGTGCTGCAGTATGAAAATGCAAGTATGGCACATTCTCAGTCACTAGCAACATGTCTAGGTAGAATCTGTCACTGTGGTAAATTTGATTTTATGGTCTGGCCTGATAACACAACTGTCTTCAGACAAATATGTGAGAAGCACTAGAGAGGGGCTTTGGCTCAAACCACATGTTGGAAGCCAGAAGTACGTTTTGATTGGGCAGAAGCTGTGTGGTTCCACAAAAAAGTGCTTGTCCTCCACACAGCTGTGATCATTTTGTATATTTATCCAGCTGCCTCAACATGAACATTCAAAAGCATGCAAATGACATTTAAATGCTATTTAAGTGTATTAGATGATTTATGTTGTTTTTCTCTGTCGGCAGTGCAGATGGAAGGTTGACAGTCATTACCCTACATGGATTTTTAGGTCTAGCTCGACTGTGCGACTGTCACCTAACATTTTAACTTACACCAATATTATTGTGCAGTTCTTGGTTTCCACACAAATACGTACCCATTCCCATGCCATTTACTTGTATTGCTTTACAACAATAACTCAAAGCCAGACCTATGGGGGTTGCCATTGTTGTTTAGATTTATTTTCCACACTTGCAGTGCTGGTGCCATGCAGCGTGCAGTATCTAAATTTGGGCAAAAATATGATGCATATAGACACTTTTCTAATAGGCAAAAGTTGTTTCCTCTTATAATTGACTAAGTCTTACTATGCCTGAGTAATATGCTTACTATTTCATGGGTACTCAAATTAGAATTTTGTCCCTTACAGAAATTATACACATATATCCACAAAGTAATTTATTCCATGATTGTATTGCACACCTTTATGAACACATCCATTAATAAGAAATAAGAGTTTACTGTGACAACAAAACATCTTAAAAGGCCTGCTAAAAATATAATAAAGGGTACAGGCGGTAAGCTATTTCACAAGTCAGAGTTCAACATTCTTTTATCATCATACAAAAAAATGTCAATTTGAAGACAACAAATGCACTCATTGAGCCACTTGTGATCAGTCAGTGTTTCACTCCTGTCATGTTCATTTATGCATCATTATTGAGAAAGTACTATACCTTTCATGCATTTGAGAGCATCAGGTGAAGAAGGGCCCATAAAGTCTTTGTGAAGGTAGATGTATTCACACCATATAGTTAGGAATGACTTTGTTGCATTTGAAATGCATTATGTTGCTGTGAGTGCATCATCCAAATGTTTTGCTGGTTTTGCTAGTTTAGTTGAGAAAATAGTAATAAGCATGGTTTTAGAAATTGGGTCTCTAGTTGGCAGAGGTATATACCCTTGTCTAAGTAGGGACCACAGTCCTAGTCAGGGTAAGTTACAACACAATCCAAAATATCCTGTGCTCACCCTCTGGTAGCTTGGCACAGAGCAGGCAGAAAATACATAAAGTATTTGTGCAATAACTCATACAGTATCAAATTGAAAACACAAAAAAAGCACTCAACGTCAGTTCAGGAAAGTAGATAATACTTATCTGAATAAAATAAGACCAAAACAACAAAAATCTGAAATGCACAAGTAAAGATATCACTTTTTGAAGAGTTAAATGAGTCTCAATCCTTAAGAATCAGTGATTGTATCCTTGTAACACACTGTAGCTGTGATAAAATTAGCCACTGCGAAAGATTTTCCAGTGTAGCACAAACGATGCGTTGTTGCTTTCCATGCTGCCAGGTGATGCATCAATTTATAGGAGCGCAGCCTTTGTTCCAAGGAGATACATAGAAAGACAAGGTCCTGCATTGGATTTTCCGATGCAACACAGACGTTGTGTCATTTATTTCCATGCTGCAAGGGGATGTGTCAATTTACAGGAATGCAGCTTTTGTTCCTCACTGTGATAGAGTATATTTTGATGGCCAGGGACTATACGTTGAAAGTCCATGTTGTGCTGGTAAGAAGGAGCAGGCGATACATCAATCCGGTAGGCGATGATGTGATTTTTCATCCCTGAGGCAGGTGCTGCATTGATTTCTGGAGGCATTGCATTTATTTTCTGATGCACTGGGATTTTCTTCTCTTTGTTGAAGTCTTTGTGGTCCTTAGCCTTCAGATCAAGAAACAAGCTCAATCCAAGCCCTTGGAGAGCATTTGTGGGGAAGGCAGAGTCCTTCCAGTAGAGTCAGGGGCAGGGGCAAGGGCCAGCAGGCAACAGAGCAACAAGCAGGGCATCTGCCGTTTTGAGAAAAACAGTCCAGATAAGTCCTTTGGGCAGCCAGGCAGTCCGTCTGATGAAGTACAGGTGTAGATCCAGGCAGTCCGTCTGATAGAGTACTGGTGTAGATCCAGAAGTGTCTAATTGTGGAGGACCACAGACCCAGTATATATTCCCCAAAATAGCTTTAAAATGGGGGGGGGATCTCATTGAGTGGTTTTGAAGCACACAAGTTTCCCTTTCAACCCAGTCCTGTCTGCCAGGATCCCTGTGGGGGGCTGTCAGTCCTTTGTGTGAGGGCAGGCCATTGGCCTTTGAAGTGTAAGAGAGAGCCCCTCCACCCTTCCTGCCCAGGAAGCCCTATTCAGTATGCAGATGAATACAGATGTGACTGGACATCCTGTGTTTATGACTGTCTGGGTGGAATATACAAGCGGAACTGTCAATGAGCACAGACCAGACGTGGATTGAAGATGGAGGTATGTGTAGGGAACTACCCACTTTCTGAAAGTGCATTTTCAAATTTTTTTATATTGAATCCAACATCACCAGAAAGCAGGATTTTCTATTACCATTCTGGCCATACTAAACATGGCAGGACTACTCCTTTCAGATAAGAATCTACCACTCAAAAGAATGTACTGGCAGTTCTAATGCAGGCTCTCTATGTGAGGAGCAGGCCTCACAGTACTGAAAATTGAATTTGTGAGTGTTTCACTACCAGAACACGTAAAACACATAAGTACATCTCCTGAGCTTGACAAGTAGTTTTAAATGCCAAGTTAAAGTGACAGTGAAACTGCACACACAGGCCTTGCAGTGGGAGGTCTGACTCATGGTTAAAAGGCTACTTAAGTGGGTGCCACAATCAGTGCTGCAGGACCACTAGTAGCACTTAATTTACTTGCCCTGAGCACCTCTAGTGCACCTTACTAGGGACTTACAGGTAAATTAAATATGCCAATTGGGTAGGAGCCAATGTTACCATGTTTAGGGAGAGAGCACATGCACATTAGCACAGGTCAGCAGTGGTAAAGTGTGCAGAGTCCTAAACTGCAAAAAACAGGGTCAGAAAAATTGTGGAAAACAGGCAACAAATGAAGGATGACCAACCTAATGCTGTCAGGCCTAACACATGGGATATCATCACTTTGTGTCTGCGTCAAAGATTGGCTACAGACAAATAATCTATGCTCAGTGTCTTTAGATGTATTAGCACATTAAAATGAGACCTGCTGTCTTTGCTAGTGCTTATTCTAAACATCATGTGTCAACTCTGGGCCAGATCTACTACAAACCTGGTTACAAAAAGCTTTAAAAAATAATGCATAAACATTTTGAGACCAATAACCTATTCTGCGAACGGACTGTGTACTAATAGGTTGGTTCAGAAAATAACCGTAGTAGTTCTCAGACTGACCAGTCTAATGAGTATTAGCTAGGCATTTCAGTTTGTTACCCACTACATTTAGCAACAGTCACAGGGATAGCGTCCTATAGGTTCACCAGACCACCATCTTTGTAGAATGGCCCAAAAGAAGTATTGGGTTGCTATTTCTGCAAAAACATTACTCTGATTTGGCAATGGACCCCTGGACTGGCTCTTTCCCTCTAAAGCTGCCACCCAAACTTGCAAAGTTTTCACAAATGAGTTCCGAGTCCACTGTGGAAGTCAGTAACTTACCAATGTTTGGCAGAAGAAATTCTGATCACTAACTAGTGGTACGCAGGTTACAGAGTCACAATTTGGAAGGGGCACCTACAAAAGATCCTTTCTAGGTGTGATTCAGTATGCATTTCTAAACCCATTTAATGATTTGGATAATCTTTTCCAAATTGTTAAATGGATTTAGTTCTCTAACAGATCTTACAAAGTCTCTACTTACGAAACCAGAGGGTTTGTAACCATCAAAACATTAATCATTATTAAAACAGTAATTCCCATCACCCATCAGCAGTGCAAATGGCATTGGGACACCCTGCACTCCTCCCCCTTCCCAGGATCTACTTATGGCAGCTGCAACATGGATGCTTAGTGGATGTGCACAGTGGGTATACTGCGGGTGCACCAAAGGTGAACCGAAGGTAGGGCCGCCTGAATCCATCCATGCCTGGACTGCACCCAGTGCCGTAAACCATGGTCCCATCATCGTCCACCAATACACAGCAGCACTCCTTAGGACGCTAGATACTGTTTTTGTTGGTTTTTAGACTCTGCGCACTTTACCACTGCTGACCAGTGCTAAAGTGCATATGCTCTCTCCCTTTAAACATGGTAACTTTGGATCATACCCAATTGGACTATTCAATGTACTTATAAGTCCCTAGTACAGTGCACTATATGTGCCCAGAGCCTGTAGATTAAATGTTACTAGTGGGCTTGCAGCACTGATTGTGCCCCCCATTTCAGTAGCCCCTTAACCTTGTCTCAGGCCTGCCATTGCAAGGCCTGTGTGTGCAGTTTCACTGCCAATTCGACCTGGCATTTAAAAGTATCTGCCAAGCCTAAAACTCCCCTTTTTCTACATATAAGACACCTCTAAGGTATGCCCTAGGTAACCCATATGGCAGGGTGCTGTGTAGGCAAAAGGCAGGATATGTACCTGTGTAGTTTACATGTCCTGGTAATGTAAAACTCCTAAATTCGTTTTTACACTACTGTGAGGCCTGTTCCATTCTTAGGCTAATATTGGGGCTCCCCTCATACATGTTTTGAGTGGTAGCTAATGATGAAGGAGTAGGAAGGTCATGTTTAGTATGGCCAGAATGGTGATATAAAATCCTGGTGATTTAATATTACTATTTTAGAAAAGCCACTTTTAGAAAGTGAGCATTTCTCTGCACTTAAACCTTTCTGTGCCTTACAATCCACGTCTGGCTGGGTTTAGTTGACAGCTCCTTGTCTGTTCACGCAGACACACCCCAAACACAGGATACTCAGCCTCACTTGCATACATCTGCATTTTGAATGGGTCTTCCTGGGCTGGGAGGGTGGAGGGCCTGCCCTCACACAAGGGACCTCCACATCCCCTACTGGGACCCTGGCAGACAGGATTGAACTGAAAGGGGGCCTAGTGCACTTTGAAGCCACTCTCTGAAGTCTCCCCCACTTCAAAGGCACATTTGGCTATATAAACAGGGCTCAACCCCTACCAACTCAGACACTTCCTGGAGAAGAAACTTGAACCAGAACCTGCAACCTGCCAAGAAGAACTGCCTGGCTGCCCAAAGCACTCACCTGTCTGCTTTCTGTCAAGGTCTGCTGCCTTGCTGTTGCCCTGCTGCCTTGCTGCTCTCTGGCTGTGGTGAAGAAGTGCTCTCCAAGGGCTTGGATAGAGCTTGCCTCCTGTTACCTTAAGTCTCAGGACCAAAAAACACTTAATCTCTTCAAGAAGGACTCCTTGTGTGGTGAAATTCGACACACAGCATGCCAGAAATGGCGCACAGCCTACACCGCAGTGAAAATTTCACTGCATGCCAAACCAGAATGACGCAGCCCGAATTCGCAATGAGAAGATCGAAGCAGCGGCAGTGTAGCGACCGGAACTTCAACGCATGGACCACTGGATCGACGCACAGCCGACCCGGAACAACGCAGCCTGACTTCCAGAGAGGAATCGACATAACACCTGCCATGCAGTAGAAAATTCAACGCAACGCCCACCGGAGAAACACAGCTCCTGTGACTTCATCCTGCCAGCGCAGGAAATCCAACCACCATCCTTGGGGTGTCTGAAACCCCGCAACCCGGAGAGGATCCACGAACGAGCACCAGAAATTGAAGCACAGCCGTCCCTGCGTGGAAACTAAACAATGCATCGCCGTGTGCGGCCAGAGAAATCAATGCACACCCCCTTTGTTTTCACGCTTCTCCTCCTCTGCGGTTCTTTGCGTAGATTTTTCATGCGAACCAGGTACTTTGTGCTTGAAAGAGACATTGTTTGCTTTTAAAAGACTTAAGGCACTTTATATCACTTTTCAGTGATATCTCAACATTTACTTATTGCATTTTTATCGTTTTGACCTGCATCTTGTCAGATAAATATGACATATTTTTCTAAACACTGTGTGGTGTATTTTTTGTGGTGCTACATGGTGTTATTGTATGGTTTATTGCACAAATACTTTACACATTGCCTTGGAAGTTAAGCCTGACTGCTCAGTGCCAAGCTACCAGAGGGTGGGCATAGGATAATTTGAATTGTGTGTGACTTACCCTGACTAGACTGAGGGTCCTTGCTTGGATAGGGGGTAACCTGACTGCCAACTAAAGACCCCATTTCTAACAAGCATACACCTACGCTCTGCCTCACTCTCAGTTGCATACATTCCCTGCTGCTGCAAACTCAAAACTTTAGGTCACCCATTCTCTTTCATCTCACCCAAGACATGGAATGATCTCTCTATACACATCAAAGCCTTCTCCACACTTCTTGTGTTCCACAAGAAGCTTTGGAACTTCTTATAAGCACCTTTGGGGCCATAAAACTACATACATGCCCAAGCACCTGGATATCCTTGTCAGGTGATTAGTCCCCTATAGAAAATAATTAACATAACAAAACATACTACATCTGGCCCTTAGTTCTCCAACAGTTGCAAGTGACATTTTTCTGTTATTGGCGGCCCTTTACTGCCTCCTTTCTGCTATAAACTGAAACATGACCCACTGAATCTGCACCCCAGTAATTTGAAAGGAACTGGAAGGGTAACTTAGAGCCATTATCATAAAAAGCCACACTATCTAAGCAGATGTAGTTAAATTCAGCTTTCCCCTTAACTGGAATCCCAGGTTTACCTCACATGCAAATTAATCAATGGTTTAACAGCTGATCTTTGTATGCTTGACATTCAGGCTTACATTTATATAGCAACTTCCCTTAAATCAATGCTGTGCCCTTTTCTTCATGCCATTGCACCAGTCATTTTGTCCCAGGCCCTTTCTTGCACTTTGTTATCAAGCCTCAGTCTCTGGTCATATTGATGGTCCCCCTTATCTTGAACACATGTGCAGGCTAAGCACCATCAGGAAAAAACACATTCAGTGATGCACCTTTTGAATGTGTTGAAGGCATTTAGCAAGCAGGTGCTGCTCAGAAGGTTTTCAGCTAAGCCTAGTACTTAACTCCTGCTGGAGCCCAGAGTCTCACAAGACTATGCTGGTGCTCCAAACGTTGTGAGAGTGGCAGCCATTTTATGTGTGGCTTAGTATTTTAGCTGTACCCATTTTCCTATAACTCACTAGGCAACTCAGCTTCAAAGGAGGATCGTGATTTTTTTCTTTATGGTCCTGAACAACTCACTTTGCTCCTGTTGTCTTCGAGTTTCAAGCAATCATGGAAGATTCACTTTTACAGTTGGATCTGCTCTGCAATAAAAGTTTGAAATAGGGGACAGCGACAAGAAAGAGAAGAAAACTTAAAATCAGTTGAATAAAAGTCATTTACTTAAGGTTCAAGTGGCTAGTTTTAGGAAAGTTATCTTGGGATTCAGTGGAAAAGAGTTTCAGTGGAATTTGCAAATCAATATGTTATCCCTGAGAAAAGAGAAACACATTTTTGTGGCTGTTGCATGCTTCTGAAAGGATAAAAGTCATTGGTGATTTTTACCACAGATTTCTACAAGATAATATCAATAGTATTCGGTGCATTATGATTTAGTGGGTAATCTTCTCATCCCTTGTATTCATTCTGTGAAGGAACAGGTATGGTAATGTGTGTACCTTTAGATCCTTGTTGTTTCTGTACAAAGGAAAACTTAACCTACTTGTCAACCAAACAGCGCTCAGCTGCTAATTCAGTGCTGGCATAGGGGAAAGAAGTGATGCAGCAGTGTGCCTATACACCCAGATCCCATTCAAAATGGAGGACAAATTTCTTGCAGTCTGCATACTTATAAAGACTAAACATAGCAGTTGAACAAAAGAATGGACAGTGATTAGCCTTGTAGAACTCCAAAGCACATGGCACTAATCAGAAATACGGACATGCTAATTCTTCCAGCCGATCACTTAATAAAAATGTTATCCATGACAAAGCTGTATCTGTTAACCCAATTTGTTTGAATTGTCCTAGGAGGATCATGTGGTTGGCATGGTGAAATGTACAGGATTAATTTAAGAGGATGAAAACTGTCACAGAGTATTCATCATTGTCCATCCAATGTTAACTATAACAAAGAAGACTTAGTTCCTAAAACTATTTGTTATAAATCTTGCCTACAATTGATCCTGGTGGATATATCCTCAAATACCTGAACATTGTGTTTTGTATATTTATATTCAAAACATAACATACTAGTTTGGAAAGAGGGTTTTTTTTCCTGTGTGTGAGAAATTGTGTTGTAAGTTGAGAAACGGCCACAATCCCTTGCAGGGAAAATAAATAAGTCACTAAATTAACCTGTGTTCAACCCTGGGTAGCTTGGCACAAAAACAGTCAGACTTGACTCAGAGGCACTGTATTATTTATTTAAGCAGAACACAAACAATAATGAATGAAGTGAAAGCACAACAGGAGAAATACCCTAAAGCAACCTAGAAAGATATAGTAAATGTTAATAAATTATCTGACCCCAGAATTACAAAAATGTAATCAGTAGAACTTGAGTTATTCATTTTTAAATTGTTTAGTGAAAACTATCTCCTAAAAGATCAGAGCACTATGGACATCTAGTTGTGTGAGACTGTATCAAAGTAACAAAATATGTCTGACCACAATGAAGCATGGTTCTGATAGAAGAATTGGATTGGGCCTAGTCAGTGGTTACTTTTGAACTTAAAAGAAATTCTGAGAAACAGTGTCTGAGAAGGTAAAAATTCAGCAAGGCGATGCTGTAAGCTAAGTCTGGGGAGGGAGTGTCATCGTTGGATAGTCTTGGTTTAAAACAGTGGTACAAATATTTCTACATTCAGACTTGGACTCTGACATAGACGTTGAAAATCTCCCTTTGGGATGAGGCAGGGAGCTGTAGCCAATGACAGTTCCACAAGCCTAGTTGCCCCTTTGGTGAAGGACTTATGGAGACAGGTGTAGCAGGAGAAGTTGTGAAGTCAATCTGCCAAGGTATGCACCTCAGGCAGTTAGGCAAACAGGTTGGTAGCGGTCTCCTCCTGGTTTTCTGAGCAGTTTAGGCTAAAATGTCCTCAGTTTTGGGTTTTGGGCATCTGGGCAACTTGAGCAACAATACCAAGGGTCCAGGACTGGTGGGACACCTCTTGTGTGTTTAGGACTCACTTAGACTAGGTCCAGGTGCCAGTTCAAGATGGTGTATGCCTTTTCTGTCCCTGTGGCTCTTAACAGGAGGCCAGCAAATTGGTCCTTGGAGTTACTCTGGTAGTCCTGGTTTCTGGTGTAGATGAAGGGATCAACAGCAGGACTGGCCTCTGATGGTTCAAGGAAGGCTTAAGGCAGCAAAGCAGCCCTTCGAGAGAGAGCAAAGCAGAATTGTGGTATGCACAGCAGGTCACAGCAGCAGGCAGTATTCTAAGAGTCCTTCTGTAGGTCCAGAAGTGAACTAAAGCGTAGGTCAAAAGGTCCTGGTGACCTTCTTCTGGAAGATGGAGAAGCTTCTATAAAGGTTCTTAGAAGTTCATGGATCTTCCTGCTTCCCATGCCCAGGCTCCAATCTGGCTGTAGTGGCAATGGGAAGGTGTTAGGTCCTTTGTTTGACGGGAGAGCACAGCCCCGTCCTGCCAGCAGATGGCCCCTTGATGCACACCAAACCCCTCTATTGTGTGACTGTCTGAGAGGAATTAAAAAAGTCTGTCAGCCACACCCACTCACGTGACCCAAGACAGGTTGCATGCAGAAAGGGCTTTCTAAAAGTGGCATTTTGAAAGTTCTAATGCAAAATCTGACTTTATCATTACAAATTTATAGATGCCAAACACAATATAATTACCTGCTGCCAACTGGAAATTACAGGTTATTAAATGTAATAAATAATCTCCAATATTATCCCATGGGAGAGGTAGGCCTCACAGTAGTGAATACATAATTTAGGAGTTTTCATTACCAGGACATGTTAAACCTAAAAGTACATGTCCAACCGTTTAGTCACAATGCATTCTGCTCTATGTGCTACCTAGGGCATACCCGAGGGGTGAATTGTATGTAATAAAAGGGGAGTGTAAGGCTTGATAAGAGGGTTTTAATGCCAAGTTAACATGACAGTTTAAAACTGCATGAATGCTGCAGTGGCAGGACTGGGACATGTTTTAAGGTGCTTCTTAAATGGGTGGCATAATGAGTGCTGCAGGCCCACTGGAAGCATTTAATTTACAGGCCCTTGGAATATGATATACTATTGTACAAGGTCCTAAGACCAACAAAAACAAATTAATTAAAGAGTAGAGGGAAAAAGGCAAAAGGTTTGGGAGTGACCCTGCAGAGAGGGCCTGGTTCAACATGACCGCCATCCAGCCTAAAGTTAGGGGAGACTATTCAATTTCTTGATTTACTTTGTGCTGACGTGTTAGAATGTGAACAATGGTCTTCTACTGCAGAGGTGCTTGTCCTTCTGAATTCAGTTGGATCCCTCTGTCTACACTCTCCTGAGCCACTGAATTAATCATAGGGAACCCTTCTCTTCACTTCCCAGTAGGTAGGCCGTACGACCATGGCTAACCCATTAGAGCAGATTTCTGTTGTCAACCCAAGGAAAACTTCATCCATAAGGACCACAGGCTATCCAGTGACCTCTGACCTCTAAGGTTCTCAGAGTGGAGAACAACAGCCCCAGGTGTTAGGCGCCCTTCTTCAAATCTCCTTCCCACCAGTCCAGGGATGGTAGCCTGAAACTGGCCACTCAGCCCAGGGTCTGTATCCTGAGAATGAGCAGGAGTCAGGGGTGCGTCCTTCCTCCCCCTGCCCCACCATACGGGCCCCTCTACCCTCCATTTGGGAGTTAGACCAAACTAAGGTGGCATGGTGGGTGAAAAGTGATGGATTGGGATTCGGCCTAACTAATTGCCATTGGGTAATAATAATTCTAGCATTCTATCAATCAAATTGTTGTTTTTGCATTTGATGCCCTAAGTGCACTGGGTATGCCTAGACGTGGGTCCTGGGTTCGCTGCCACTGGAAGCAAGCTATATCTTGCTGAAGAGCCCATAATAAGGGTGAAATTCATCCTGGGTTGCTTGTGTTCATATTCGAGGAGGACTTGGCCTGGCAATTTGGGCTAGACTGTTCCCATGAGGAACAGGCTCAAGACTGATTTGCATATGGCTGAGTCAAAATTCAGGTGGCATGCTGGGAGAAAAATTATGCACTGGGATGCGTCCCAGAGCGATTGCCAGTAATTGAGATTCATTTACACATTCCATCCATCACCTTGCTTGTTTTCCATTTGATGACATTAATGTGCCGGGAATGCCCATAACAAGGGTGAAACCAACCCTGTGTTGCTTGTGTTCTGTTTCAATGAGGACCAGGCCTGGCAGTTTAGGTTGAACTGTTATCATGAGGAACAGGGTCAAGAATAATAATGATTTGCCTATGGCTGAGATAGCATGGTGGGCATAAAAACAAGTACTTGGGTGCAGCCCCAAGTGAGTGGGATTAATTCAATCATTCCATCCATCACCCTGCTGTTTTTTTAACTTTCTAAAAGTGTCATATTTAAAATTGTAATGAAAAAATTGACTTTGCCATTAAATAGGTTTTATCATCACAATTTCCTAGATGCCAAACATGACATAGCTACCTGCAGCCAATTAGGAATTACAGCTGATTAAATTTAATGAGGAATCTTCATAGTTATCCTGCGGGTGGGGAATGCCTTACAGGAGGGACAATGTATTTAGGAGTTTTGCACTACCAGGACATATAAAATGTAAAATTGCATGTCCAATCTTTTAATTACAATGCACCCTGCCCTATGGGCTACCTACCATAGTGGTGACATATATGTCATAAAAGGGGTGTTCAAGGGTTGACAAGGGAGTTTCAATTCCAAGTTGACATGGCAGTTTAAGACTGATGAAAAAGAAAAAATTTCCAACGGTAATCATTTAAAAACATTTAATACATTGGCCTGGATTAACAAAATCAAAACTTTCTATGACAACAAATGAGATTTAAAATTCTACAATTTAATTATTCATAGCATTGCATGAATACGTTTATGATTCCAAAGTGTGAGAAGGTGCTACAACTGACAGTGACAAGGTGAAGAATTTGTGAATACACATCCAGTGTTCATTGTAGGAGGCTGGCCTGGTTTGTAGTGAGTACATTTTCCCAGTAGGAGTAAAGTACTGCAAGTTTCCTTAGGACACACTACAAGTCGTGATTAGAGTTATTGCAAGAACCAAGCAAGACTGCAAACAACAAATGGTGGATTCCTGGACCTGAAGACGTGCAAACGAAGGAGACCAAGTCCAGAAGTCGGAAGAAGTTCCAGGAAGGACAGGAGCCCCTGCCAAACCCAGAAGAGGGTTCAAAAGAAAAGTACCTGGTTTGACAAAGACTGCAGAAATGCACCCAAGGAAGATGTCACCGGGTTCCTGCATGATGCAATGGATGTACCACAAAGGCATAGTGGATGCAGGCGAGTTTTGACTCTGGATTTGTCCAACAAGCCTTGGTTCCAGCAAAGTCATGTTTTGCATCAAAGTAGCGCTGTCTGGACCCAGGAGGGACCCGGGGGCCTCAACTCTGCGTGAGGAGGAAGAGGGGGCTCTCAGCACATCAGCGAGCCCTCAGTCGACCAGACAGCACCCACGGGAGTCCCAGGATATGGGGATAAACAAGGTGCAAAATGCGGTTGGTGCAGCACTACAAAGGAGGGTCCCACGCCCCCAGAAGTCAACTTAGTGAGTTGAGCATCACAGGATAGAGTACTGGGAACCTGGGCCAGGCTGTGAACACAGAGATTTTGCAAATAGTACACAGAGGCTTCAGGAGGTGAAGAAGACACGGTGCACAGGAGTACTGTTGTACTCGGGGAATGCAAGCTCCTACCTCCTCCAAATTGGGACAGCAGGACCTTAGGACAGTCTGCGTCGAAGGGGTCCACCACCTGTATTCCAAGGAGCACGCTCGTCACCAGGAGAGGAGTCCTAGAGAACCAGTTGTCGACTTAGAAGGTGCCTGCGTGAGCAGGGAAGTGACTACGTCAGTCTAAGGGAGATTTCTTCAGTCCTTCTGGTGCAGGGTGAAGACAGGGAGTCCCCAGAGTGTGCACACTATGGAAACTGTTGCAATTGCTAGCTGGAATTTCAGAGGAAAAGTAGCCCTTCTGGATAGTTTGTTGCTGTTACAGCGGCTCCTGTAGCAGTCTGCGGTCGATCTGAGGTCAGAGGATTAAGTAGTAGTTGCAGAGGATTCCTGCTGGAAACTTGCTAGTAGAATCTGAAGAGAACCACACAGGAGAGACCCTAAATAGCCCTGAGAGGGGGATTGGCTACCATATCAAGTATGGACCTATCAGGAGGGGTCTCTGGCGCCACCTGTTGGCACTGGCCACTCAGATGCCTCCAGAGTATTCCCAGACCTTGGAAAACAGGATGACTGAAGTCTGGAACACAGTGGAGGAGCTCTGGGCAGCACCCATGGGGTGTGATGGACAGGGGAGTGCTGACTCCCCTTTCCTTTGTTCAGTTTCACGCCAGAGCAGGCACTGGAGGTCCCTGAACTGGTGTAGCCTGGCTTATGCAAGGAGGGTACCATCCGTGCCCTTCAAAGCACTTCCAGAGCCTGGGGGAGGCTACGCCTGACCAGCCTGTAACACCTATTTCCAAAGGGAGAGGGTGCAGCACCCTGCTCCCAAAGGAAATGCTTTGTTCTGCCTTCCTGGGACTGAGCTGCTCAGACCCCAGGAGGGCAGAACCCTGTCTGTGAGGTGACAGTAGCTGTAGCTGCATTGCAAGCCTCGGAGAGTTGGTTTGGCAGTACTGGGGGTCCATGGTGAAGCCCCCAGGATTTAACGGAATTGGCTCCTAAATACCAAATTTGGAATGGGGGGACAATTCCATGATCTTAGACACCTTACATAGCCATGTTCGGGGTTACCATTGTGAAGCTACATGTAGGTATTGACCTATATGTAGTGCACACGTATAATGGCGTCCCCACACTCACAAAGTCCTGGGAATTGGCCCTGAACTATGTGGGGGCACCTTTGCTAGTGCAATGGTGCCCTCACCCTTATTAGCTTTCCACGTAGCCTTCAATAAATGAAGGATAGACATATAGGTGGCTGTGAAATAATGTGTGCACTATTTCACGCAGGCTGCAGTGGCAGTCTTGTGAAAGGGTTTGTCTGAGCTCCTTATGGGTGGCAAAAGAAATACTGCAGCCCATAAGGATCACCTGGAACCCAATGCCCTGGGTATCTAGGTACCATATACTAGGAACTTATAAGGAGGGTCCATTGTGCCAATTAAAATTGGTAAATGAAGTCACTAGCCTATAATGACAAATTTTAAAGCAGAGAGAGCATAAGCACTGAAGTTCTGGTTAGCAGAGCCTCAGTGATACAGTTAAGAACTATACTCAACACACACATTAGGCTATAAACGATGAGCACTGGTAACCTGACCAGCGGGATCACAGTGAGACAGGCAAAAACATACTGATTAAAAATAGGGGTAACATGCCTAGAAAGATGGTACTTTCCTACACAACCCCCCAAACGAGGGACAATAAGGCTAACCTTGCCCAGATGAGTCTTCATTGTCTAAGTGGAAATATCTGGAGAGTCCATCTGCATTAGAGTGGGTACTCCCAGGTCTATGTTCCACTGTATAGTCCATCCCCTGTAGGGAAATGGACCACCTCAACAACTTAGGGTTTTCACCTTTCATTTGTTTAAGCCATAATAGAGGTTTGTGTTATGTTTGAACAATGAAGTGAGCCCCAAACAAGTAGGGTCTTAGCTTCTTCAAGGCCCAGACCACAGCAAAGGCCTCCCTCTCTATGGCAGACCAACGCTTTTCACTAGAGGTCAACCTCCTGCTGATAAAAGCAACGGGTTGATCCTTGCCCTCTGAGTTAAGTTGTGATAGTACAGCCCTACCCCTAATTCAGAAGCATCTGTTTGGACAATGATTTTTTTGGAGTAGTTTCGGCTCTTCAAGAAAGGTGCAGAACACATAGCCTGCTTAAGCTCCTCAAAAGCTTTCTGACAGCTAGCTGTCCACAATACCTTTTTAGGCATTTTCTTACTGGTGAGGTCAATAAGAGGGGTAACAATGGAGCGATAGTTCTTAATGAACCTCCTGTAATACCCAGTGAGACCTAAGAAGGCTCTGACCTGGGTCTGTGTAGAAGGGGGAGCCAAGGCCATAATGGTCTGAATCTTCCCCTGTAGTGGTTCAATATGTTCTCCACCTACCAAGTGGCTCAGATAAACCACTTCCCCCTGCCCTATCTGGCACTTTGAAGCCTTGATGGTTAGGCCTGCCTTTTGCAGGGCGGCCAAAACTTTACAGAGGTGGACCAGGTGGGGCTAAATACAGCAATATCATCTAAGTATGCTGCACTGAAAGCTTCCAAACCTTGCAGCACTGTATTCACCAGCCTCTGAAAAGTGGCAGGTGCACTTTTCGAACCAAAGGGCATAACAGTGATTTGATAATGCCCTCCTATGGTAGAAATTTAGTTTTTGCTTTAGCATCCTCTGACAATTTGATGTGCCAATACCCTGCATTCAAATCAAAGGTGCTTAGATATTTGGCAGAAGCCAGTGTATCTATTAGCTCATCTGCCCTAGGTATAGGGTGAGCATCAGTTTTGGTTACAATATTAAGACCCCTATAGTCCACATAAAACCGCATTTCTGTCGTTCCTTCTTTGCTATGCGGTCTGGGGACAAGCACCACTGGGCTGACCCAGGGGGCTATCAGAAGCCTTAATAACTCCTAGATATAACATTTTCTGGACCTCAGTGTTTATGCAATCTCTGACATGGTCAGGCTGCCCGTAAATTTTACTTTTGACAGGTAAACTTTATCCAGTATCAATTGTATGTTCACACTAGAGAGTGGTACCAGGTATGAGTGAAAAGAGGTCAGAAAACTGCCCTAGGAGATTTTTGCAGTTCTCCCTTTGCTCAGCAGTGAGACAGTCTGCAAGAAACACTCCTTACACTAAGCCATCAGCTTCAGTGTTGAAGAAGAAGTCAGGGAGAGCATCACTCTCTTCCTTCTGTTCCTCATCTGTGGCCATGAGAAGGATTACGTCAGCCCTGTCATAGTAAGGTTTAAGGTGGTTGTCATGAAGGGGGCTTCTGACAGTGCCCAGGTCCACCAGATAGGTGACCTCACCTTTCTTTTCCACAATGAGATGGGGTCCAGTCAATTTGTCCTGGAGTGATCTTGGGGCCACAGGCTCCAATAGCCACACCCTCTGTCCTGGTTGGTACTCTGTCAGGACAGCCTTCTGGTCATGCCATTGCTTTTGGAGCTCTTGGCTGGCTTGAATGTTTTTAGGGGCCTTTTTCATGTACTCAACCATTCTAGATCTTAGGTCTAGTACACAGTCCACAATGTCTTGCTTTGGAGGTTTTAAAAGTTATTCCCAAACCTCCTTAACAAGAGCAAGGGGACCCCTAACAGGGTGACCAAAGATAAGCTCAAAGAGGATATAGCCCACTCCTTGCAAAAAGGAGGCATGGCAAGAGGATATTCCATCTCCTTCTGAGTTTCTCAGAGAGTC